>NC_134112.1:61975909-62278939 GCF_040939455.1 Microcebus murinus
CCCTGACAGTGGAGACGAGAGGGGTGTCTGCAAGGACAAGGAGGAAGAGGAGGAGGAGGAAGTCGAAGACTGCGGCTTCCTCTTTTTGTTACTTGGAGACTCGTCGCTACGGGCAGACAGGTCTTTGACTTTTGAGGATTTGCTGGTTTTGGTTTTGGATGGCTTGTGGGATGGGGAAGGGATGACGGCTGGTATCGGGGACACGGCGGATGGGGCCTTGAAGGTTGAGTCCATGATGCTGAGGGTTGCGGCCACATGAGGGAAAGCTGTGGTGTGGGGCATGAGGGCGCTCGGGTCCGGCGATGCCACAAAAGCTGCGTTTGAGAGCATGGCTGATGTCATTATGTAAGAAGAGGTGAGTCTCGAGCTGATGGGAGCTGAAGGAAGATACACAGCACTGGGGTTGCTGAAAGGCTGCAAAACGGATGCTGGAACAGGGGTGGTGATGTGGGCTGCCGGCGAGGGCAGGGGGCTATCTGCCGCAGGAGGGATCTTCCTAAACATGAGAGAAGAGTGAAAGAGAAACAGTGAGACGTCGGGTCGTCATTGCTCGGGAGGCTCGATGACGTGTGCGCGTCAGGGCTACAGAGGACACCCTGGCGGAACCAGACTATGGAGAATGAAGCCTTGAAGGATGGTGCGATCTGAAGGATGGCCCTTGCTCATGGTGCCCCCATTGCAACAGCCAGCGCCTAAATGGAATCACTCCCAGGTCCTCGGATGCTCTTTCCATGCTTGGCTACTGGACAGTGGCTGATTTGGGTTCATGAGTAAAAGGCAAATGTTATTTATAATATAAATTTCCCCAGCAGTATTCTCCCCTCTCAATTCTCTCTCTCTCTCTTTTTCTTTTTTTTTTTTTTTTGGCAGCAATGAAGGTGGTTTTTAATGAGAAGTGGTCATTTCACATGTAGGTCCTGATTTGAAGTAAGAAATGTGAGGATAGGGCTTTGCCACCTGGGCATATGGGCTGGAGTGTCCCCCTTCAACCACTGCAACCTCTGTCCACAGACTCTCAGGGCATCCCAGGCCCCTGTCTGTCCCCTGTGTGCCCCCCTGCCCTGGGCTGGAGGCAGTCTGCATCCTGCTGCACATGCTGTCTGCAGCTCTGGCGTACTCTGCAGAGCCCCGCTCCCTGCTGGCTTGTAGCTGCTGGGTCCTGGCAGAGGCAGGGGCTCAAGAAATGGAGACGATGTCAAGTTGCCCGTACCCAGAACTGACTATTTTTTCCTATTCACCCCACTCTACCATAGCCCTTGCTCAGGAGGAGCTATATGGGGGTGTGGCTGCCCTTTTGCAGGTCTTCCTGTCCCTGTTTGCAAAAGGTGAGGGGGGGTGTCTCATGTGTCTAGAGAAGGAGACCAGGAATTTCTAGTTTGTTCTGAAGATAAATGCAGGATATGGGGAGGAGGGGAATATATGGACGGGGATAGGGGAAACCCACTGTTTTCATCTTTGGTCTTCTTGGAGCTTGGGGGGTGCTCCAGAGTGAACTCCCTGGGGCCAAGGCCAGCACCAGGCAGTGGGGCACTCTTGGAGCCTCCCTGCAAGCTCAGTCTTTTGACTTGTCCTGGAAATGGCTCCCACGTCCAGTCTACGGCCTGGGTCAATGCTGCTGCTACTCTGGGGACCGGGCGGAGGCACAGCGGCTGTGGGGTCACTGTTTGTTCCTGATTTTGCAGGACAGGATGCTGACCTCAGGAGCCGAGGGGATGATTTCAGGCTGGTTCATTCCTATTTCTCACTGTCCCCTGTTGCCACCCCCCATTTCCCAGGGAAATCATTTTCAGTGTAGCTGGGGCTCACCAGCAATTAGGAACTAGCTTTCCTTCTCTAAAAGCCGCACGTGAGGCCTGAGCCCCAGCAGGCCTCACCGCGTCCCTCCTCTCCTCTGGAGGCCATCGTCTGGCTGTAGTGTTCGGACCAGGTGCCAGGGAACTGTGCAAAGAGGCCCTGCCGAGAAGCAAACGCCTCTCCTAGCCTTCCTCTCCCTGAAGATTCTGGTTTTTTTTTTTGGCCTGCACTTCAGTGGAGCCTGTGGCTTCCATCTTTCAGGTGGAATCCAGAGGAATCCTTGAATACAGAAGCATAGTGTCCTTGGAGATGTCAGACCGAGGAGATCAAATATAAGAGATAAATGTTGCCGAACCCCAGCAGCCATGATGGCGTCTGTGAATTTACTTTCTCTCAAGCCTAAAGAAGGGCAAAGGCCCTGTAAGCACTAAACAGGCTGCTCCATAAACACTTGTTGCAATGAATGAATGAGTGGATGGATGGATGGATGGATGGGCAGGTGGATGGGCGAGCAGGTGAATCTCAGCAGCAACATAACCGCACTGTCGGGGACTCTGCATGCTGGGCAGGGACTCCCATGGCACCAGACTGGAGAGGTCTACACATCTTTAGAACTGTCTGGCACTGCATGACCCCTTCCTTACAGGGCTAGGGAACATTTCTCAGCGTGTGAGGCGTCAGCAAACTTTCCTGCTGTCTCTGTCTCCTTGCTGTGGTACTACAGGCATCCCACTCAATCTTTCCTCGCCTCAAGTCTCCTTACCAGCTGATGTGTGGATAGAAATACATGGGGGCAGAGGTTTGGCAGTTACTTGTAACACAGAGTTATTTACAAATACCAGATGGCTCATTTAGAGAGGATCCCGATCGATGACTTTGAATGGGATCCACTTTTAATGTCCCAATTTATAACTTCCCCATTAAATAGTATAAATTTCATGCTTCAGCTTGTGCTGACCAGCAGAGTTGACGTCCTAAATCTTACCTGGCGGTGGCATACTTTCTGTCCCTTTCCTTCTCCTCCCCACTGATCCTGAGGGCACTGCGGGGGCAGCAGGAGGGGAGCGGGGGGAGGGTGGGGGGACAGGGGAGGGGCATGTGGCTGCTCCCCATCCTGGGGAGCCCCTCCCCCCAGGCCGGATGTGTCTTCCTAGGTGCTGAATGGCGGTGGGTTTCAGCTTCACTGGGCTGTGCCCCGGCTTAAGCTTTGCACCCTGGCCTAGGGAAGTCCCATACACAAGCCCATAGATGCGAATAAATTACTGACGGTGCCCATCCTCCCCTGCCAGGTGGCATGGAGGACCAGATGCTGACCTGGCTGAAAGAGAATACTGTGTTGGCGTCTCCTGATGCAGAGTTAAATGCTTGTTAAAGAAAAAAGAGTCTTGGCCGTTCCTTTTCTTCCTAATGTCTTCCACGCCCCCATCGGCTGCCATCCCTCCAGGTTCGGGCCCGTCGGGGCCTGGGGTTTGGGCAGCGAGGTTGAGAGGGCAGCGGGGTGCTACGCTCTCCAGAGTTGACACCCAGGCAGCCCCAATGTTGCTCAGTGACAGCAGATTGGTTAGGCAAGTCCTGAACAGGGGGGAGGGACCTGATGCCCTGTGGCTCGGGCTTCTGTGCCTGAGGAGGAAAGGAACATGGAGCTTGAGCGGACAGGACACCAGGGAGTGCAATACAGATCAACACATTCCTTCCGCGTGTCCGGGATTTACACTTGCATACAACAGGAGAGCAAAGGGCTGCGAGAATCGCCAGGGCTGGCTGCCATCTTGGGGAACAAGCGCAGAAGGATCAATCACCAAATAACAGACCACGGTAACCCCGCATGCAGCGCCGACCTGTTGCTGTTTGGAATGGGCACAAGTAGATACCAACGGTGCCCTTTACACACACTGGGCAGTCGCTCAAACGGGAAGAAACGATAAGCTTCTCTTGTGGCCCTTTCCTACCTTGTATTAAATGTCAACAGTTAGTCCTAAGTCCACCCTGACAGCTCAGTGCAGACACAAATGGGGCTCACTTCTCCTAGACGCTCAGGTCTGGAAGCTCTTTAGGTTTTTAGAAAAGGGGCTGAGGTGTTATAGCATCTGGGAGAGGGGTGAGTTTTGAATTCTGCTCCCCTCTCATTTCTTAGGAATGCCTTGTTTGCCTCTCCTGGGCCTCTGGGTAAAGAGCGGGGTTCTCAGCTGTTGGCCATGCTGTACTCTCTGGGCCCAGGCCTATGTGAGCCATGACTGGAATGGACTGTGATATCTGGAAAGCTCACCTGTGTAGGAGCAGGGATGGGTGTACCCTGTGGGCTGGCCTTACATTATCAAGTGGCCAACGTGGCAATGCCTGTGTGCTGTGGTTTGAGAGAGTCTAGCCCTGTCCTGCCTTCCCAATAGCATTCTACCAAATCAAGTCTCTTCCCTTTTCACGAATCCCCCATTGATATGTAAATACATTGGGAAGTGTTGGTGAATAAAGGGACCTGAGGGAAATGGGACAGAAATTGAGTTTAGGGGAGAAAGAAGTACAAATAAAGGTGAGGAGGGCATCCTAGGGAGCTGGGAAGGGCCAAAGACAAACTTAACCAACTTCACAGCATTGCTCGGGATCTGCCCTGTTGGCAACTGTATGTTTTCACAGGACAGCAAACAACTAGAAATTGGTCCATAACCAGTATGAAACCTTGAGTACTGATACTGTAGCATTAACATTGCAAGCAGAAACATATTCTTAATATCATTAGATGCTCTTAGTAGTAATAATAAAAAAGGCCCTTTAACACTGTTAAATAAGTAAGATCTCATCTAATATCCTTTTCATTTAGTTTAGAATATAACCAACACAAAAATGATCTCCAAAGCAAAGCATATAACACATCATACGTGTTTCTAAAAAACTGGGCAAACCATTAAGACCCAACATTTAAGAATTAACCAAGAATCCTGATTTCAGAATCATTTTGTTCTTTGAAAAGCCAACCACTGACATGTACTTGGGAAGTTAGGGCTCAGATCATCGTGGGGCAGCTCTAATCTTATACTGCACAAAAACTGCTCACTTACTTCCACATCTGCGAATTCAAGTGTTTTTCTACCATGGAGTTTAGCGCGAATCGAAAACGATCCCATCTTCTATCAAACACATAGTACCCGCGTCCCATGAGGCGGCTGCCGAACGAGCAAAACTGTGAGGAAAAAAAATTTTAATTTTGATTACAGGTTAATAAGCTAATATAAACTATACGGAGAAAAATAACATTTGCATAAAAACACACAGGGGCACCATTTTACTCGAAATAAAGAAGCGAATAGTACTGAAGCCAAAAATATTTCTGTGGTGCTGTAGTTTGAGCTCTAGATTTTCTGCATAACCTCACATTATAGCTCAACCATAGCTACATTCAATTTTCTGTGGTGCGGAGGGGGCTGCATTCTCCACTCCAGGGACCGAGCCAGTATTTCAGGTTAAGAAACAAACAGCGCAACCGCCAGCAGCCGGGGTGATTTCTCAGCACCATCTGTTCATCACATCGTCCACCTTCTTGGGGAACCAGTGGCGCCCTGCTTCTCATCGCAGTCATGGAAACTGCTGGTTCTGGTGTCCCGGGTCATGCCTTTCCTATCCAATGTCAACAGAGCCGCTTTGCTTCCAGCCAGGCTAAAAGCCTTCCTTTCCCAGTCCTGACCTCACCTCTGCCTCCGCCAGCCCTTGCAGGCCGTCAAGCTTCCGCTCATGCTGTTCCCGCTGCCCGCTCTCTCCTTCTCTCTCCTCTTTGTCAATCCAAATCTTCCCCTCTCAGTGCCCTAATCAAGACGCTGATTTCCAGTGGCCTTCACCTGATTAACCTTCCCACTGTGAACTCCCACGGCACACCTATTGCACACTTTATTGCATTTCGCCTTGGACCCACGACATGACTGTTTTATGTTTTATATATATATATAATGCCTGTGTACCTGACTCAACTGCCAATGTGTAGACAGGGCATTCCATTCTTTTCTTCCTCATCCTTAGTATGAAGATAGTAGATATTTGGGCTAATGAATGGACTGGGGAGGCAAGGTCCTACAAAATGTTTAAAACACATCATTGCATTTAAAATATATAGCCTGAGCTGGGCGAGGTGGCTCATGCCTGTAATCCCACACTTTGGGAGGCCAAGGTGGGAGATCACTTGTGGCCAGGAGTTTGAGACCAGCCAGAGCAACACAGCAAGACTCTGTGTCTACAAAAAATAAAAAAATTAGTCAGATGATCACTTGAGCCCAGGAGTTTGAGGTTTGTAGTGAGCTATGATGATGCTACTGCACTCTAGCCCGGGCAACAGAGCGAGACTGTCTAAAAAAAATTATATATATATATATATACACACACACACACACACACACACACACACATATATATATATATATATATATATATATATATATATATAAGATATGGCTGAAATATGGGCATTCAGATATTTAGTAAACACCATTTGACTATGATGTTAGGACAACCGGAAAGCCAGGAGACAGAAATGCAAGTGGCCTCTGACAAGGTGACATTTGGCTGGTCTAGAGCTCAGGCAAGTCTGCAAATGACTCTATAACTCAAAAGCAGCTTTCCCCCTTCCTCCAGGCCTCCTAGCAGCTCCCTGGCCTCCATCCCAGACACAGGGTTGGATTGGCATTCATTCCACAAACCCGTCCTGGAACCAGCCTTTGGAACAGTTCTCAGGAAGGAATGTAAGACCTTCCCTTTGTTCTGTTTCTGCTTGTGTTTTGGGGGTTTTGCATTAAAATCTTGCCAACCCATCAAATCCAGTAGCACTGATGAAAACCACTTTTCTGCACCTTCAAATATTACATGCTAACTGACCAAGCAAAAAAACACACAAAGGGAATTCTCAGATGTGGAAGCTGGTCCCCAGCAGCATGTGGGAGCTGTTCCAGGCCTGGCCATCACTTCTTCCTTCATCCCAGTTGCTACAGACAGCACCGAGCAAGCATTCATTACCAAAAATGATTTCAGAGAAAGGTCACCAAAGAAACAAATCCATGGCCTTTCCATTGAAATCTGCAAACCACTAAGGGCCCACAGATGTGCCATGTCCTGAGTTCAGCTAATCCTCTGTAGTCTGGCAGCTTGTCACTTGGACAAATGTCTTGATGTACTCCAGAGCCTGGCCTTCCGGTAAAGCCTTGTATCTTTCAGACTTGGGAGCTGGAGACACTGTTTTGTCTTTGCTCCCTATGTATTATCTAATTCCCTAGAGATGCAAGGTGAGGTGGCCCGGGAGGCTCCCGTTCCCAGCTGGCATATGATGTTCTCAGCAGAGCTGCAGATTCTCACTGCTGGTCGCTGTGGTCCTTTTGGTTGCCTACAGCCATCCACTCCCACCTCTCCCTGTCTTTTCCTTGCTCGCAGACCCACACTTTTGTCCTGCTGTCTGACATGGAACAGTAAACAGGGAAGGTGGGTCTCCTCCCAGAACCTGGTTTCATCCTGTGTCTCTGCAATTCCTTCCTTTTCTGCCATCGATCAAGCTAAAGGTGGGCACGTGACCCATCTTTGGTGGATATAAGGAGGAGTCTGCTGGGGTTTCACAGGAAGATTTACTTTCCTAACGTAGGACAGTGTCTGAAGACCCCTTCTCTCTCTGTCCCTTTGCATCCTGTGTAGAAATGCCCCTGGGTGAGGATGTGAAATCGGAGCTGTGGCAGACGTGTTGGAACCAGGCATGAACGGTGAAGAGAGTTGCAGAGATTGCCCCTCAGCTCCACGACATTGTGCAGAAGCTGGACAAAGCCTGGAAGCACCTACCTCTAAACTTACTGCTTGTGAGATGACAGAGCGACCTTAGCGCTTTTGCCATGTAAGCTGAGTTTCCTACTCCTGGCAGTCAAAGGCATTTCTGATCACCCCCGACTATTTCTGTACTAGCCAACAGGCAAAGTCTCAGGCTATTGTAACATCATCCCCAGAAACAGGAAGTACATGTGGCCTTCATTCATCACACAGACAGAAGGGAGGAGGGACTCACTCAATCCTGATGCAGGACTGATTTTACTCACACAGTCCCTGAGATCTAGTGATAGTCACAGCTGATCCTGCAGGGCTCAGGCTGGCACTGGAGTAAACCACTGTGTGGTCCCGTGTCCCAGGCCCCCTGCATTCGGCTCTGTGATGGCAGCACCAGCCACTCCCTTCTCAAGTGCTCACATGGCAAACATACACGAGCCTCTGGCGGATGCCTCCAATTTCCCACCTCAATTTCAATGACCATCTCAAATGTTCAAGTGGACTCATTCAAGGAACTGGGAAGAAAGTGCCCTTTTTGTTAATCAGCAATCACACTAACCTGAAATGCTTCTTCCTTCCCTAAACACACACACACATGCTGTCACTCAGTTCTGGTGCCACACAGCCACACTTGCTAATAACAATATGACTCAGGACCAGCATGGTGAACACCAGCGAGGGCTGGGCACCTGATACACTGCTGCGACAGTCAGTCTCCAGAGCAGGAGACCAACCGAGCTAACGCAGACTCCGGAGGAGGCTCCATTTCAGACAGCCAACGCCAGAAGGTCAGCTCCCAAGTACACCGAGAGAAACACTGTTTTTCAAGCATCCTTGTTTCAACGTGGGCCACAAATACTCAGGGTTCTTACCAGCCAGGAGCCCTTTCCTTTCCTTTTGTGACGTTCAAGGGTATTTCTAAGGCAATCATTCAACTTCGGGGTGAGCCTTTCCCCAAAACACTGTGCTGGTGGCCTTTCCTCAGGGGTGTGTGCCTCTGGTGCGATCACCTAAGTGCCCGCAAGGCACGGGGAACTGCGCGGCAGGGGCAGGGGGCTTACCGCAAGAGGCCTGGGGTGGTGCGTGGAGAACTGACAGTCCAGCTTCTCGGATTCGTCGGCTCCGTCCATCTCCCCTTCATCACTGGACAGTCGGCCGGCGAGGTCAGCTCCAGCGGGGGGCAGAGGGGGCTCGGGAGTGTAGCCGCTGTGATTTGAAGACGTGCTGCTGCTTATGCTGTTTGCAGATGACGGTCTACGAGCAAGACAGGGAAACAAATAGAGTAAACTTTTCGGAGGTAACAAGATCCACCCAGGTTAATGGTGCTCGGAAAACAGTCCAATTAGCCTTGCCAATATGTCAGGGAGGGCAGGTCGATGGCAACTGTGCACAAGGGGAAGAATTAAGGCTGAAAGGTTAGCAGTGACCAGCTCTCTGCAGGGACTGGGTCAAGTTAGGTTCTGCCCTGCTGGCTGTCTCGGGCTGGTGACAGGAATGAGGGAAAAGCCCAACCGTGGCAGTGGAATGTCAAATACAGGAACGTGACAGAGAGTTAATTTAACCCAAAACTAATCTTCTGTGAATTCAGTTACAACTGTTCGCCCATTTGCATAAGTCATTTGCACGTGCCATGAGGTTGCTTCCCTCTGAAAGTGGAACCCGACAGGAAGACCAACCAAGGTCAGAGCAGTCACCAAAGTAACAGTAATGAAGAATCACAGTCCTCTGCACATGTTCTTCGCTACTAAACTACAACTTTATGAAATTGTTACCATACTGGCATGAAGAAAGGTTTTGTCCTGGTGATAGGCCACTAATTAATTCCCCTACCCATAGCCATACCTGTTTCTCTTTTCCTTTTTTTTCTTTTCTTTTTTTTAAGACACAGTGTTGGTCTTGCCTTGTTGCCCAGGCTGAAGTGCAGTGGCATGCCCACAGCTCACTGTGACCTTGAACTCCTAGGCTTAGGGGATCCTCCCGCCTCAGCCTCCTGAGTAGGTGGGATTACAGGCATGTACCACCACACCTGTTTAAATTTTTTTTTTTTTTGGTTGAGGTGGAATCTCACTATGTTGCTCAGGCTGGTCTTGAACTCCTGGCCTCAAATGATCCTCCCACCTTGGTCTCCCAAAGTGCTGGGATTACAGGCATGAGCCACTGAACTCAGCCTGTGCCTGTTTCTTAATATTGACCCATGTATAGTTTAATTGTATATTCTGAGGATGAGTGATCAATTCAGTTTTGGCAAGCCACTTTACCCACTACAGGGCATGGTTGGCTTATAGTAGGTGTGGAAGAGATTTTTTTTCAACGAAGGAATGAATGAATTCCATGTGTATATGTGCAATAGATGTCATCTCAATTATGGCTAACCTTACAAAAAAGCAATGTCACAATAAGAGGTGACACTACATGTTTCCTAAGTAGTAAAAAGCAAAATAAAACAAGGCAAAAGCAAAAGCAAACACATTCACATTAGTAGAAGAGTTAGAAGAGGAATAGTTATAGTTAATTGTTACTAGTTTATACCATTTTTCTATTTCATCAGGTGATCAACTAGGGAGAGGTGGCAAATGTAGGGACAAAAAGAAGTTTTGGAGAATAATAATCACGATTTAAAAAAAAATAAATTGTTTTGCTGCTTTCTGCTTTGAAGGCTGCCCCTTCAGGTCACAGGAAGCAGCTCTGTTGATTTGTCACCCTTCTCTCTCATTTTCACCCTTGATTCTCTGGTGCTTTAAAATCTTTTCAGTTCTTGAAGATCTGAATTCATATCAGATTTCAAAAGCAGTCACTTAAAAATAAAATCACGAAGGTGGAAACAACTCAAATGTCCATCAAGAAATGAAGGGATAAACAAAATGTGGTATGTCCCTACAACAGGATATTATTCAAGTCTTAACAAGGAGTGAAATTCGGATACATGCTACAACATGCGTTACCCTTGAAGGCATCATGCTAGATGAAATAAGCTAGACACAAAGGATGAATATTGGATGATTCTACTTATATGAGAAATTAGAACAGTGGTTATCGGGAGCAGGAGAGAGGGAGGGATGGGGAATTCGTGTTTACCGGGGACAATTTCAAATGGAGATGATGGAAGAGTTTGGGAGATGGATGGTGGTGATGTGCACAACATTGTGAATGTATTTAATGTCACGAAACTGTGCACCTAAAAATGGTTAAAATAGCAAATTTTATGTTACATAGATTATATAATAAAAACAAAACAAAGTAAGGGCATAGGTGGTTTTTCAGTATCATTACAAGAATTCTGTTAAGATGACAATTTATTAATGACTATCTCTTTCTCATACGTATAAAAACAAAGATGCCATTGATTCTGTGTGTTAAAAGTCGATAGTCCAAAGAACACATATCCCTAGGCATTCTTCAATACCAACTCGTCTATAGCAGGAAGGAGCAACAACATGAATGTCTGCTAACAGGTGAAGACACACATAATAAAACCATTTAGATGATACTGAAACACACACAGGAGAAAACAGTACCCATAATCCAACTACTGTGAGCATTTTGATTTACATCCTTCCAGACTTCTTTACTGTGCATACACATGCATATGCATTTTTAAGCAAGAACTGGATCACACTGTACATACTATTTTGAGACATGCTTTTTAAAAAGAGCTGGTGATGTTTTAGAAATCTTTCCATGTATAGAACTATATCATCATTTTTAATATTCCCCAGTAATCCATAATATGGTTATATATTTTACTTAACGAATCTTCCATTGATGAACATTTGTTTCCAAACTTTTAAAAAGGCTCTATTTGAAGCTCTCTCCATCATAATGGGACCTCCCTCTCCTGTGGGAGATAAAAGAGAGCTGGATTTTGTTGAGTGTGAAAATAGTATCATGGCTACATAGGAAATGATCTTTACTTTTTAAAGATGCATTTAGAAGTCTTTAGAGGTGAAATGGCATGGTATCTGCAATTTACTTCAAAATACATCATCAAAAAACATAGATGAAGCAAATGTAATTATATTGGGAAAAGTTTTCAATAAGTGTAATAATTGAGCCTCGGATAAACCTCATTGGCTACGATACTGTCACCGAGCAAAGCGGAAGCAAATGTAATTATAAAATATTAATGTAACAGCTGTTAAACTAGGTATATGGATGTTTAATATACTATTCTCTCTACTTTTCTGTACATGGGGAAAATTTCATAACAAAAGTAAAAAAAAAAACAAAAGAAAAAAGAGTTAGTAGTATAGGTATATGTAAGAAAGTTGCTAAAGAACTTCCTGGGTATTTTTTGGGTTATTTTATATTTTAATTTTTTCTGGCTTTATTGAGGTGTATTATTGTTTCTTATTATTGTTATAGTTATCACATTATTACTATACTTTATTACTATTATTGAGGTATATTATACTCCATGATATATATAAATAAAATTACATATATTTAAGGTGTACAAGTGATGATTTGATATACGTATATGTATGTATTGTGAAATAATTACTGGAATCGAGTTAGTTAACATACCCATAACCTCACATAGTTACCTTTTTGTTTGGATCAAAACAAAGTGCTGGGATTACAGGTGTGAACCACCACACCTGGTCATTTTGTGTTGTGACAATACTTACGAACTACTTTCTTAGCAAATTTCAAGTACACAATACAATGTTATTAACTGCAGTCACCATGCTGTATAGTAGATCCCTAGAACTTATTCATTCTATAACTGAAAATTGTCCAACATCTCCCCATTTCCCCCACCCCTCAGCTCCTGGCAACCAGCATTCTACTCTCTGTTCCTGTGAGTTTGACTTTCTTAGACTCTACATATAGTCATACAGTATTTGCCTTTCTCTGTCTGACTTATTTCACTTGGCATAAGTCTCTCAAGGTTCACCTGTGTTGTGGAAAACACAGGATTTTCCTTCTTTTTTATGATTGAGTAACATTCTGCTGTGTATATAGACCACACTTTCTTATCCATTCATTCCTCAACCAACCCTTAGGTTGTTCCATATCTGGGCTACAGTGAATAATGCTGCAGTGAACACGGGCGTGCAAAAACTTCCTCTTAAACAGGGCACACGGATCACACACATTTACCTTTTCTCCCTTCCAAAACCCTACTAAAATGACAGTAAAGGGATGAAAACAGGCGTCAGCTCTAAGGAACAAAGAGATCAGTGGAGACATTGTGATAATTACAGAGAGCACTTCCCAACGTCCTTTACCCTTAAACCAGTAATAGGAATCTTCTTTCATTTTTTTTTTAATTATAATTTTTTACTTTTAATTTTTTTCTACTACCCAAATTCTTAGTAAGGAATCTTCTTTCATCTTGCTTGCTAATGACTGGTTTAGAAAAGGGCATGAGAAATAAAAAAAAAAAATTTTTAGGGGTGGGGGGCTTTCGGAAAGATTTTTCTCGCTTTATAAAAGAGACACGAGGCTCCGGTGGGGGGTGTTGACAGTGGGGGAGGCCATGACTGCGTGGGGGCTAGGTGTGTGGGATATCTGTGTACCTTCTGCACTCAGTTTTGCTGTGAACCTAAAACTGCTCTAAAACATAGTCTACTAAGAAAAACAAAGCGAGGGGTACGGGGGAAGAAAGGTGGACCCCAACTTCATTCGGATCTCATTATATATGGTGCCTAGAATTGCTACAGGACTTTGAGGATGAAGCCAAAAGCCTGAAGATAGTGGAATGAAAGAAGGGCAGAGAAGGGGAGCCAATCCCTGATCTTTGGGGACTGGTGCTCCTTCACCTCTGGGCTTCACGTCACATGCAATAAGAAATTTCTTAACTTTTTTAAGTGTATGGTAGTCTGTGTTTTCTGCTACTTACACCTGAAGCATCCTGACTGATGTAAGCATGAATAAGATATTTTAACATTTTCAGGAGACAGAATGTGCCTGGAGAAGTGTTAACCGACAGGAAAGGAGCTGAGAAGGTGTGCACCTGGACCGACCTAGCGCTGCACAAGCCATAGGTGGGGTGAGGACTGAACATAGTGGGACAGATGAAGGTCTCACTGCATGGCAGTCGGACCTGCAGGTCATCTATGCCACCTCACACAACCGGATGTCTCACCACTGTTCTTGCCAGGACACCTCCATCCCACCCCAAGCAACTTCCTAACAAGAGGACATCTCCTTACTCTCCAGAGCAACTGAACAGGGGAGATTCTAGACATGGGGCCACCAGGCTCAGCAGAGAGTGGGAGCGAGGCCCAGGGCTGGACGCCCGCCGCCGTGTGACCACAGGCTGCCCTCAGCCAGGGCTCCCGGAATGCCTGTGGCCAGGCACGTCACCGGGCGGGATTCTTCCCTTGAGAAACGGAATGGCCCCAGGGAAGTGGCTTCCAGATCTCACTTTTGGGAATCCTCAAACAAAAGGCTGACTGGTGAGGAGATGCACCTTTCGTTGTCAGTCCCACACAGACTTCCAGCCAGCCTGCTAAGGGCGTCTCTTCCAAATACGAATGGCTAGGGAACACCCAGCGCTCCTGGAGCACCTCCGGCATGAGATGGACCAACCAAACCTCAAAGACACGAACACATAAATGACACACACCTGGAAAAAGCAAAGATAATGAGGGAAAGAAAAAACTAAAGAACCATCTTCAAAGATATTACAATAGTATTACCCCTGAAAAACTCAAGCATCTTGCAGAATATTATAAGAAAACCAGGCCAGGCGTGGTGGCTCATGCCTGTAATCCTAGCACTCTGAGAGGCTGAGGCGGGAGGATTGCTCCAGGTCAGGAGTTCGAAACCAGCCTGAGCAAGAGCGAGACCCCGTCTTTACTATAAAATACAAAGAAATTAATTGGCCAACTAATAGATATAGAAAAAATTAGCTGGGCATGGTGGCGCGTGCCTGTAGTTCCAGCTACTCGGGAGGCTGAGGCAGAAGGATTGCTTGAGCCCAGGAGTTTGAGGTTGCTGTGAGCTAGGCTGACGCTACGGTACTCACTCTAGCCTGGGCAACAAAGCGAGACTCTGTCTCAAAAAAAAAAAAAATTAAATTAAAATTAAAAAAAATTAAAAATTATAAGAAAACCAGATAAAGAGACCCCCCCCAAAAATTTAGAGCCTAAAAAATAAAGTATCATAGATTAATTATTTAAGATACCATTTTGAAGGGTAAAGTCAAAGAAATCAAAGAAAATATATATATATATATATATTTTTTTTAAGAGATGGAGTCTCGCTCTGTTGCCCAGGCTGGAGTGCAGTGATGTGATCATAGCTCACTGCAGCTTCAAACTCCTGGGCTCAAGGGGTCCTCCCATGTCAGCCTCCCAAGTAGCTGGGACTATAGGTGTGAGTCAACACACCTGGCTCAAAAAAATCTTTTAGAAAGTGGGACAGGGAGGTTAAGAGACAATAGGAGAAACAAAGTAAGGGAACTAAAAGATCAGAGCAAAAAGTCCAGTATCTGACTAACAGAAGGTCAAGAGAGAGAGAATAAAGACAATAATAGGGAGAACATTATCGAAGATGCAACACAGGAAACTGTCCCAGAAAAGGATAGGTATTTCCAGACTGAATGGATCTACTGAGTGCCCAGTGTAATGAATGAAAAATGAACTACATCAAGAGTGATCACTGTAAACTTTCAGAGCTTCAGGCTTCAGAGACAAAAAACTTGTTTGTGCGCAAAGAAATGGAAATCAGAATGTTACTAAACTTCTCGATAAAAACTTTCCATGCCAAAAGTCAATGGAAAAAATGTCCTCAAAATTCTGTAGGGAAATGATTTTCAATTCAGTTATGTATTCAAAGAGATTATCAATTAGGTGTGAGAGTAGAATAAAAATAATTTCAGAATTGACCTCCCATGCATCTTTTCATAGGAAGCTAATGGAGGAGCTTCCATTTTACTCTGTCAAAGTAAGAGGAAGGCACGGGGACCGGGAAACAGGAGTTCCAACACAGGCAGGGTGAGGAGAGGTTCCAGGACGGCAGGAACGACTGCTCCATTCTAAGTCTTTAGTTCTATTTGATTTTTGAACTATGTGCCTATATGACTCTGATACAAAAAAAAAAGAAGTTTAATAAAGAAAAAAAAATGGTTGGAACACTTAATAGTAAGTCCCATTGCCAGAGGGGAGGAGGGGAGTGGAGGAGATTTCTGGGAACTGCGTGCTCTCGGCAGCAAAGAGAGAAGCGGGAACGATGGCGCGCTCACGTGCACTCTGGGAGGAAGGAGCTCTGGATCCTCTCCTTTGTGGGCTCATTTCCCTCAGGATGCAGGCAGCCTCCCTCCTGGGATGATGGAGTGGAGGCTTTTAGGGCCTTCCAGCTCGGACTGCTTCACTGCAGGGCGAAAGCTGGCGTGAAGGAGGTCCCCGGAAGTGGCTTGTGTCACAGAAGCAGCAAGGCTCTGGTGAGGAGTGACGGGGACTGGGGCAAACAGTCCCGGGAAAGTGTTGGTGGAGGCACTGGAGTTTGTTCACTTGCCATCCACTCTCTCCCCCTCAACCCTACATCACGCGGGCCCTTTTGCTTGCCAGTCTGGTCTGAAGACAGCGTCTATGGTGATGGGTCCCTGCCTGGTTCCACCCAGAAGACTGTACAGACAGAGCCATCCCACCCTTTTGACAAAAACGCAGCATCGTTGTCTGAGTGCTTTGGGGGAGAAAGCAGAAGGCTCTGGACCTTCCCTGGGTCCCTCCTACATGCCAGGCACGCGCCACGCACCCTTTCCAGCTGCCCGCTGCCCTACATAAGTGACATGATTCTCTACCTTTCTCAGATGAGCCAATTAGCTGCCAAGCAAAGAAACGAGGCTTTCTGTCTGCTTGACCTCAACCCCCCACGCCCCCATTGAGAAGTGAACATAGCAAAAGCACAGGGACAAACATAAGTCAAGGAGAGAACTGGCCTGCAGTGTGGCCGTCACACTCCCCTAACGCATCCAGCATGGGAGTTGCTTTTGCTCCAGACTCAGCCCTGCCCTTTGCCAGGATCTAGGACCTTCTGCCTCTCTCCGCATTGCCCTTGTCAGTCTAAGAGTCCCTAGACTTTGCCCTTTAATACTTTAGATTGGCCGTATACAGGCACAGAGGAGTGTGCCCCGATTTTGTTGGCAGTTTCCACAGCCCACCTTTCTGCCGTCCCCATGAGAGCTGCAGCCCAGCATGTCAGAGCCCGGCTCCACCCTCTGCCTCCTGCCCTTCCCAGCAGGGTCCTGAAGGGTCAGTCTGGGCTAGTCATCCACTGCCCTTGGGCTCTCCGTAGCGAGCAACGTGTTCCCTTAGAGCTGGAGGCAAAGACACAGGGCATATGGGTATGCCCTGACAAAGACACAGGGCACATGGGACCCCCAGGTTGGGGACAGAGCACAAAGGGCAGGCATATGGGAATCAGGTAGCACCAAGGCCTTCATCTACTCACACTGCTTTCCCATGGCATCCCACTACCACTTACTTACAGCTCCTATTAACTGAGTGCTTATTACGTGCTCGCTACTTTCTCACTTAACTGTCACCAGCTACAGTGACAGTAATGTGAGGCTATCGAGGCTAAGAGCCACGACCAAGCCCACCCAGTCGGCAGGCGTGGAGCTGGGGTTTCCACTTCCAATCCTCTTCCGTCCCTTGTTACCTGACTTTAACTTTTTAAATCCTAGACCCCAGTTCCTTCTTTAGCAATCTCTGATAACAATGAGCTGCAATTCAAAAATATGAGAACCAAAATATTGTCAAGGTTACCAAAAAGATACATAAGAAATAAATTCACACATGTTAGCATTTCCAATAAAGTGAATTCACAACTGGGGGGAGATTACAATAATTCTGTTCATGTGTGATAGGTTGTTTTCTTTGCCTATTGCAGATAATTATAACATCTATTATATATATGTCATTAATATGGGAAAATAAATGTTTTTGTAAGTTTTGTGTAATTACAACATTAAACTCTGATCATGCTTTTTCAATCTCTGATTGCAGGGGATCTTATCCTAACCTAAAATAAGTGCAAAAGGATGTTTTCACCCCACTAACTTTGGAAAAGAGTTTGCCCTGAGTTATTTGGTGCCTGACTCAAACTTGAGAAGCATCCTCAAAAATGATTCTGTTACCAACATTTACCTTTGTCTCCCCCTTTCCTTTCAGAGACATTCCTTTTGCTGATTAACCTCACCCCTACCTTTTTTCTGCTCCCCTACGAGAACGTAAACACCTGGCATTTCTCTATAGATGCACATTCCCCTGAAAATTAAACCAAAAAGGAACAGACAGAGCCGATCCTTAAGGCTCTGTTGCCTGTTTTATTTTTTTAACGGCTGCTCCCTTGTGTGTATGTTAAGCCAGGTACCACTGCCTGAGTGGGAAATGCCTCCATCAGTCAAAAATCAATGGAGAAATGTATAATAAAAGGACTTTCAAACCAGGTTTCCTTGGGGAATGCAAGGAGATGCTCTGGAGGGTGTGAGGGACAATGGCTGTGGGCACGTGTGTGACGAGAGAAGGGCTGAGCTGGCTTCAGGTGGAGGCAGGTCTACTTTCCTGTTGGTAACACCTAAGGCTGTGTGGAGTGAAAATGTTTGACAGCTACAAAGAAGTTTGAAAGCTACTGTATAGAGAACTGAAGACCCTCCCAGAAGTTTGGAGCAGAATTGTCTCCCCGACTCTAAAACAAGGCTAATATCCTCAACTGGCACCTGGCATCATAGTGAGAAGTAATTGTAAAACGGTCTTGCAAAGTGAGGGTGGCAAGGAAAGTGGCACGTCAACGATGGCAATGACACACGACGGGGGTCACGATGAGGGAGGTGCTGGGGGAGGCAATTCCATGTGACCGCATCCTCCCAGACGCCTCGGGCAGAGCTCGGCCACAGCCACAGAGGGACCCTGGCTGTCGAACTGGGTCAGGCTTGCACCAGCGTGGGAGACATGAGGGAGAGAGCCTGGTGGATCAGGGACAACTGCCATCAAATACTTGGCTTTGCTTTAAAAATCAACTAACTCCCTCCCTTTCTTTTATAACTATGTTCTCTTAAAGCCTACTTGCTTGCTGGACAACTACCCTTTGAGACTCACATTGTATACATAAAAAATAAATCATCAGATAATACCACCATCTGCATGTCTCATAGAGTATTATTAATGTTTCCTTTTTATGAAAATTATGCATGTTTGAGACTTATTTTCTAACCTCCCAATTCTTGAAAAGCAGAGTCTAGTTTCATTTGTCTCTTTGTCCCTGCCCGAGGGGTACCTCACATAGAGCCTTGCTTATGGAGCAGGCCCTCAATCAATATTTTGGAATAAACGGTTCCCTGTCCCATTACCTGGAAATTGGTCCACCGTCCGTCAAAATGGATATGCATGGATTTTAAATTACTCTCAATCCAACTGGGTTTTAATTGTGTTTTCTATTCTTGCCTTTCTCTCTAGGACCATCTAATAAAACCCGACACAGGTGGCTCAGAAGAGCAGCTTTCTTGGAGAGACAAGTAAGGACGAACAGCCTCTGCTATGCCTATTTCCCCTTCATCCGGATCGTGGGAGAGTTGTGGAAACAATGAACAAAATATTGTAGCAACTGGGCCAGCGCAGTGCAATGAGCGCCTAAGGTGTACTGACCACCCATCCAGCTGGGTATCCCCACTCTGCTCCAGGCTTCTTCAACAAATATAAAAACTTAGGCACCCAGAAGTGGCTGGTGTGCCACCCTTCCAGGCATTTATTTCCAGCTTACAAATGCTCTGTAAAAACACACACACTGTCTGATATAATAAGGTCTGCTAGTCTGCTCCGAAGGCTGCTGCTGCTGATAATAATGTCAGTGATGACGGTAACGAGGACAGCAGTAACATCTGTGGGACCCGCTGTGGCAGGCCCTGGGCTGAGCACCTCATGCACACTATCTCATTTAAACCTCACGACTGCCTTACGAGGCAGTACTTCCACTTAACACAGGTCGGACCACACGCCACACACCCCGCAAAGTAAAGCCACTTGACCAAGGACTCACGGCTTCTATTGCCAAGGTGGTACTTACCTGGGAAGTATAGAGTTAGGTGGCCTGGATTTCGCAGGAGACGCAACTTTTGGTTCTGGCCCAGAGCTCCCTGAAGATCCTGGCAGAGAATCCTGCACCGGCCCGGATGGGTTTGGAAGTATTTCCCTTGTGGAAGTCAGGAGATGCTCTTTATCTTTAACTTCTTTTTCCCGGGACTTGGCTTTGTGTTCTGCCAGGAGGAGGTCAAATTGCTTTTTCCGGCCTGGGACTGCCCTCCGATGGCTTAGCGAATGTGTCTAAGGAGAAGAGAGATGAAAAGCACAGCCTCTTTGATCAGCACATAAACCTGCTTCCCCAGGCCCTCCATTTCAGAAATAGCAATTCATGGGAATTTAGAGGTGCTTGAAAAGTCAACTTCAAGGCAAACAGCTCCTGCTCTGTGGCTAGGAAGAGGCAGAGACCACACGAACGCAACCGTGCCCTACACTCCTGGTGCTAAGAAGCCAAAGCTTCCTCCAAAAAATGGCATAGGATGAAGAGCTTCAGTGCAGAACCCATGAAAACCTCTCTGATGAAAGGCAACTGCGAGGGAATGCTAGAGTTAATCCAGGTGCAGGTGGGAGGCTCGATTCGGCCCAGACAAACAGAGCCACCAAGCAGAGAGGGCCATAGCCTCGATCCCAAGAAGCACTAGCAGTTCAGTATGAAATATGGGGCTTTGGGCTACCCAATGGCGGCCGCCTCGGGTCAGCTGTTCCCCCGGCCACCCCGGTGTGGCTGGATCAGGGGCGCGGCATATCATCCTCCCCTCCAGGGCTGCCTTTCAGGGCGCTGCCGCCGCCGCCGCTGCTCCTGCATACATTAAAACGTAGCAGGCTTTAGAACCGCCTGTGAGTGCCTATAAATACAATTTACTGTCTGGCCTCACAAGTAACAGGGGAAGCCTAGTTTTTTTTTTCCTTCTTAAAAAGCCAGCCAGCTTGAGGCAGGCACTCTGCTACCATGGACTAGAAGAAAGCATTTCCCTTACAAAGAACAGCTGGGGGTCATGTCGAGGTTCCACACCCTGCCGTGTGCAGAGAGTGGCATGCAAACATTTCGACAAAGGCCCCGATGAGAGCAGGAAGTATTTTTTATGGAAAGAGAAATACCTTGCAGGTGAGGGATCTTGTGCAAGGTTTCTTTGTCTCGGGATCCAATACTCCACAGTGTTTATTTGGGTCAAATTCTCTCTCTGGTTTAAGAAACAAACAAAAAATATAAGAAAAAAGGAGACTAAATAGGATTTGGCATTAAGACTACATTTAAAAAAAAATGCACATTTGCACCAACAAGTGAGACATTGTCAGGCAATCTGTTTTTTGTTTTTTTGTTGTTCGTTTTCAACCGGCTGCTAAAATGCTTCAAGAGCCGCTCCGGGGACATGGCGTTCCCCTCTGAACCCAAAGTCCCCCAGCCCAGCTTCAGTAGGGACGCCAGCTGCAGCCCGGCGCAGGGGATGGGGTGGGAGCCGGCACCGGAAGGGAAGGAAGAGCCTCGCTGCTCTTAAAACGCTTTATTTCACTTGAAATGTTGCCACAGGTCCTTGGCATTTGGGCATAGCTGGCCGCAGACCAGGGAGAGCCATTTTTCCCCTCGGGCCGCCCCAAGAGTGCAAAGACCCCCGCCCCCACCCCTTGCCTTCCTGCTAGTTTTAGCCATTTAAGTGGGAGATTATTTCTTGACATGTCAGTGTGACCTGACCTGCCTCTTTCTCTCGAGCTTTACAAAGCCCTCGGCACAGGCTTTCCACGAAGCCTTGCTGACCAGAAAAATCGTTTAGCTGATTTAGAAGCATTCCGGCACAGGCAGGGCAGGGGACGAGGCTGGGGGTGCGCCTTGAAGGTGCATGGAGGGCAGGGCCTGCTTCTCTCAGAGCTGCTCTGCCCCCACCCCCACCCTGGGCCTGAAGCTCCACCTGGGAGTACAGCAGGGGACAGGGTCGCCCTTGGGCTGTGGAAGGGAGCCCAGGCTTTCCCAGGTCCTGCCTTCCAGCTGGACTGCCCATGGCTCGTGTGAGGGTTACTTCTAAGGAACCTGTTTTCTCTCTATGCCCATCTGGGATCCTTTGCCCAGTCTGGGATGGCAACCATGCTGTCCTTGCCTGGAAACTGAGGGGGTATGAGGCGATCTCTTAAGAATCCTCTAGGTTTTAAAGTTGCACCTCTCAGAGGGCCTGTGCCGTTTCTGGAAGGCACCAAGCGAACACCAGGGGCCTGCCGGGCAGGAGTGACGCAGCTTTCTGGGCATGCGGGGACACTGGCAGCAGTGTTGGTGTGGCGGGGGAGGAGGGGGCATTCAGAAACTTGGTGGTACGTCCTTAACAGCTTTGAATGACTGCAAACTCAAAAGGTTAACTAGCCAGAAAGCTGTCGGAAATTGGTGGAATAAACTCTGAGCATAATAAACAAATGTGTTCTGTTTTCAAAAGAAGGTCTGGGGTCTGTGGGGAGGTTGCAAAGGTGGTGCCGATGACGTGTGCAAGAAAGCCACTCCGATCCCCCAGACAGATTCCCTGGCTGGCTAGCCAAATGCTTCCCTCTCCTGTTTTGCTTTTGTCTGCCTTTTATTTATTTATTTTTTAAAGCTTCACTGTTAAGAAAAGAAAACTGCCAGCCTTGGAGATGCTCTTTCCCCCACCGAGCCCTCTCTGCCCAGCAAGAAGCAGGTGCCTGGATGCCACAGCCCAGGCTGCCCGGTGCAGGGTCCCTTCCCTTGTGTCCATCAGAGCCGGGCTGGTGCCCAGCCACACACCAGCGTTTCCTGTTGGCCTGGAGCCGGGCGGGCTGCTGGCTGGGGGTCGGAGCTGGCTGGCAAATGTGAAAGCAAGGTAGAAACAAGCTAAAGGCCCACTGAGACAAGACAACCATCAAAATGCAAAAACAACCAGCAGCAAAAAAACAAAACAAAACAAAACAAAACAAAACAAAACAACACCCAAAACCCAAACAACTTCAGGTTGGGGTGCAGGCTGGAGGCCAAGGTCATGCTTCTGCTTCAACAAGGAGCCCTCGGCCTCTGGACACTGTGTCCAGGCTACTGGTTTTCCACGGATGTGGCTGCCACCTCCGCAGGGTGAAACTGAACTTTCTACTCAGGAAGAGAGCAGGAGTTGGGGGCACCAGCCCACAAAGTGAGGCTCCAAATGTTCAAAGACAGCACCAGCCTCTACCTTCTCTCTGGAGAGTGGGCGAATACCACATGGTGAGGTTCGCAGGGCAGAATACCTGTTTCATTGGCACGCTTCGGGCCTGAGGTACTTTTAACACAGAATTTTTTGAAGAGTTATAGATGAAAGTCGGAAAAACTAGAAATACAGATAAATAGGAAGTAGAAAATAAGAATTACCCATAATCCCTTGGGTGCTTAAAAATCGTGCTTATACCAGAGGACAGTTTCTCCTAGGGGAGCTTTCACCGTATTTTACTTTTTCTGGCCACCATAAATAGTGCCCATGGTGTGTGAAGAAGTTATGAAGTTTATAGCCTCTTCTCATCTTTTGGAGAAAGCAAAACTGCCAGGTTTAGTTCTACAACAGATCCAAAGCAAACATCGTCCAATGGGGGCCTCTAATAGGCACCCATCACCTCAAAGAATGGCCATGGGTGCCCCTCCAGTCATCCCAAGTGCCTGCTCAGAAAACCAGGGCAGAGACCCAAGAAAGACCCCCAACACTCCATCTGCTCTGCCAGCCCTAGCGTTCCCTGTTGGGAACTCCAACCTGATTATGGGGGATGGCGGTTATAGAATCAACCTGGAAACCCACAAGGCCAAAGGACAAAGGTTGTGTGTTCCTGTGCAGCACAGTTGCTGACAGTCCTGTCCCCAGCATGCCCTGAGCCACTGTGAGATGTCCCTGTGGGCTGTCCAACTTCATAGCAATGCAGCTTCTGTGGAAGCCAGTGGTGCATCAGCCTGTCAGCACCACATAGCTGTACTGAACCACTTGCTATCAAAACCCTCGGAATCCACACACTGTAGGTTGGTGCAGAGCATCCTGCCTCCTGGGTCGCTAGGATAACTCTTGCTAAGCAGTGAACCACGCCAGACCCAGTTCTCCCTTGTATTTTTAGGTGGGGCCCTGTTTGCAGGTAAACACCAAGTTCCCCTTAAAATGATACAGACCTGCTTAATTATAAGAACACGTCACTCCTTGGTTACAGGTGAGACTCACTTTCAGTCTAATCATGAGCCAGACTCCAATGACACTGACACATACCTGAAAGTCTCCTGTAAGGCTTGTTGCTGTTTTTGGTGCCATTTTGGTGTTTCTTGTCTATGGTAGCTGACAGAATTCCTTTGCCATTTAAGATCTTCTCGGGTGAAGGTGGCACTGATTTGGACATCAGGACCGGCTTAATCAAAGGAGGGGCGGAGATGGCAGAGGACGGGGTGGAGGAGGTGGCAACTGCAGTAGTGGTCGTAGAGTTCATTTTGACATTGGCACCATCTGCCTTCACTAGGTTAGGAATTTTCTCTAAACTGACTACAGGAACCGGAACGCTGAAAAATAAATGAACAAACACACACAATTGCCTTCTTTGATACGTCTGGTCTGCTGAGGAGCCATACCTGCATATCATTATCAGAACAGTTCCTTATCACTTATTTATACTCCTTCTATAAGCAAGCAGCATGATTCCAGTTTTGAAGGGAGAGAGCTTTGTGCCTTGGAAAGGACCAACAGGGGGTGCGAGGCTGGCAGGGCGCCAGGGGTGGCATCAGAGCTGCCTGATTACCTCCTGCGCTGGGCTCTCCCCACAGATCCTGCAGCTCCCCCCTTCCCAGGCCCTAGGCGCTGGCCGTCACCGACGAAGCACCTTGGGCAGAACACGGGGCCCGCTGTGAAGCCCAGGGAGACATGCCACGTGCCCCCTGAAGACAGTGTGCCACTGCTGAATCACGCCCCCTCCCCCCACTGCTCAGCCAGTCCCCCAGCCCGGCCAGCCGATCAGGCCTGACATCTGCTCGGCTCCGGAGCGCTGACAGGATCACACCACAAGGAGGCATGGCTTCGGGCCAGCCTGCCGCACTGCATGCTGTCGGACGGCTTCTGGATCACTCTCGCATCCTGGGGATGGGCTCAAATTGAGTGAGCCGCCATGTAGCATTATCCAATATTCCATTTTAGGCAGCTAGTTATGTAAATAGGCAATTCTCAAGGCTGGCAGGTGAGAGGATGAATTTTAAGAAGGCAGAGCACAAAGGTGTGCATTCACTCTTCAGAATCTGTCACCTTAGCCCCCTTCCCTGCTATTTCTCCTGTAACGGATGTGCATTTGATTTCTGCCGTTCTTTAATGCTGGGGGTGGGGGATGGGACGGAGGACTCTGTCTCAGGGTCTTAAAAGATGAGATGAATAAGCTTTGCTCTGGTCCCTGAGCTGGACTCCCTTCCCTCCTGGTAGGAGGGTAGAATGTTAACACTTTGACTCCCCAATCATCTTTGAGCTGAGAGTGGAGCCGACTTAGCTATTTGCATGCCAAATGATCTAGAATATGGCTTATACATGCCTGCAGACAATGTAGGGCATGAAGAAGGGGCTGTTTTGGGCAGAGAGGGAATCTTATCTGTCAGCATGGCTGGCTGGCTCGCCCTTCTCTAAGATTCATTCACAGATCATTTCTTTGATCAATTTGCTCTTGAAATTATTTTAGCAACCCCTTAGCCCTGCCCCTTTTATGACTTTGAAACAGGATCACAGATGTCAGTTACAGATCTTTGCCAGAGAGAAGGGCACAGAGTGGTGGAGCAGATTGTGGTGGACATCACGGACTTCTCCCTCGGACCACGTGCCTTCTTGGCTCGGGGAAAGGTGGTGTGGGACTGGAATGGTGGTTTTCAGTAATGCACCATGTCACTGTCAGTTCTGTCCTTGATCAGAGCGCCTCAGTCTCTGAGATAGAGCTGAACTGCTGCCACTTTATATTTAATGGCAATTCTCAAAGCACTCACATATCGCCAAAGAATGGCACAAGAAGCCCTTGAAGAGTCAGCACACTAAGAAGCTGTGCCAATATTACTTGGTGAAATTAGTGCTGCATTTCTGATTCTTTCCAAATGATAAAAAATGTTAAACAGGGCTGGGCACAGTGGCTCACACCTGTAATCCTAGCACCCTGGGAGGCTGAGGCAGGAGGATCACTTGAGGTCAAGAGTTCAAGACCAGCCTGAGCAAGAACAAGACCCATCTCTACTAAAAATAGAAAAAATTAGCTGGGCATGGTGGCATGTGCCTGTAGTCCCAGCTACTTGGGAGGCTGAGAAAGGAGGATTGCTTGAGCCCAGGAGTTTGAGTTGCTGTGAGCTAGGCTGACGCCACGGCACTCTAGCCTGGGCAATACAGCAAGACTGTCTCAAACAAAACAAAACAAAAGAAAAAAAAAAAGAATTCTTCCAGGCTCATTCCTTCACTCAATTAAAAAAACGGAATCACAAAGAGACATTTGTACACCCCTGTTCATAGCAGCATTATTTGCAATAGCCAAAAGGAGGAAACAACCCAAGTGTCCATCAGCAGATGAGCAGACGAGCTAAATGCGGCACTATTCAGCTTTAAAACAGAAGGAAATTCTGACACGTAGATGAACCTTGAGGACATTATGATAAGTGAAATAAACCAGTCATAAAAAGACAAGTACTGTATAATCCCACTTATATGAGATACCTTGAGTAGTCAAATTCATAGAGACAGAAAATAGAACAGCAGTTGCCAGAGGTTGGGGCGGGGGAGAACATACAACTGTTAAATGAGTGTAGAGTTTCAGTTTTGCAAGATGAAAAACATCTGGATATTGGTTGCACAACAATGTGAATATACTTAACACTACTGAACTGTACATTAAAAATAGTTACGATGGTAAATTTTACGTTATGAGTACTTTACTACATTAAGTTTCTTTAAGTGTACAAACTATAAGTAATGCAAATTAAAAACTCTTACAGCCTAAATTATACCTCAATAAACCTGACTTTAAAAATACATATTATGATTACCTGCTCAAAAAGCTTTTATTGATTTAACTTCTCACCCTTGTTCTGATTTGTTGACTTTGATCTTATTGCTTTAGGGGGAAAAAATCAAATTTCAAATGTTGCTAAAAACATGTGTAATTACTAGCCAGGTAAGAAGGTACTCTGGTACCTGAGCAGCCTTCTCTGATACATTTCTTTGTAAAGCTAAGTTAGGGCAGGGTGTGGTGGTTCACGCCTGTAATCCTAGCACTCTGGGAGGCCGAGGTGGGTGGATCGTATGAACTCAGGAGTTCGAGACCAGACTTACCAAGAGCAAGACCCTGTCTCTACCAAAAATAGAAAGAAGTTAATTGGACAGCTAAAAATATATATAGAAAAAATTTGCCGGGCATGGTGGCACATGCCTGTAGTCCCAGCTACTTGGGAGACTGAGGCAGGAGGATCGCTTAAGCCCAGGAGTTTGAGGTTGCTGTGAGCTAGGCTGACGCCACAGCACTCTAGCCCGGGCAACAGAGTGAGACTCTGTCTCAAAACAAACAAACAAACAAACAACTGTTGCATGAGCTGGTACGAGTGAACACAGAGCCTCGAGTTCCCTGCAAACTGTCGTGGGTATATGTTGAATACTCATGACCTTGACAGACAAAGGTATGATACCTGGGACAGAAAAATCTAGAGCAATTGTACAAACTGAAACAAAATTTAAAACCGAGCCAGGCACTCCTCAAATGCTCACAGTACAGTCTATGTTTTTCCTCAAGTCCATGTCCAGCCCTGGATGTGTTCCTCAAGGCAGCCACAGGAGCACAGGTGCACTGGATCCCAACGTTTGGAACTGTGCCAGTTGACCCATCTCTTTGGTGACGCGCTTCTTCCCAGCTGTGTATAACTGAGCTTGAGCTAGGCCACGTAATGTGGGTGACTAATTTGTAATTTTTTTCCACTACAGAACCAGTATAGCCCATTCATACCCAGCACTGAGAACTCAGATGGTTGCGGAATGGAGCCCATGAGAAACAGGGACGAGAGCCTGATGTGCAGTCCTCTGGACTGAGGGTGGCGGGTGGTGGGGAAAAGCCTGACCAAGAATGTCTCAAAGACTGCAAAGGCCAGGTAAGTTGGTAAAGCTCTGAGCCACGGAGTAAAGGCCCCTGCTGCCAGGTAAGTGGGAGACATTGTGGCAGGAGGAAGGGAGGAGATTGAGTTCCTTGGGGTGGGACTTCTAAGGGTGCTCATTAGCTAACAGAGAAAGGCTACAGACAGAGGGAAGGAGAACCCGGGAGCTGCCCCCGGTATCTTTTTCTTTGAGTCCCTTCTCTCCCTGAAAAGCTTCCTCTCTAAGCGAACCTGCCTTTGGCCTGGACAGAGAAGCAGGCAGCTCAGTGACAGTGGGAAGGCCCAAACACCTCCCCAGAGGGGGAGAGAGGGAGAGAGGTGAAAACCATTCCTACTTGACCTTGCCACCCTCCTCCCCCAGGATAAATGCAGCCATCGTCCATCCCAGCATCGTCTCCTGTCTTCACCACCACTGGCAGCAGCCCAGAGACCCTAAACCGATAAGCAAAGGAGGAAATGATCACAAGATGGTGCCACACAATTTGGAAAACCAATCCCAGAGATCCGATCCTTTTTAAGCAGAAAGATCCAGCTGACACGAGAACCTATTACTTCCCTTCTGCATCTCCTTGTGAAACAAACACACACACACACACAAACAAGCTATTCAGGGCCCCCAGCCCCCACTTCAGTTTCGGGCAGGTCCCACCCGTGGCTGTGCTCCTCAGCGACAGAGCCGCTGCAGGGAAGTGCCACCTCGGAAATGTCTCCCGCAGGCCCTGCATGGTCCCCTCATTTCCTCGCCATCACCTTCCTTGGCCAGGAAAGCCCCCCAGCCTTCGGCAGGTAAGGGCCCCTTCCAGATGGCAGTGGATGCTGAATGACAGGTTTAACTTTTTTCCACTTGGAAAGCAGCCAAAAGACTCTGACCCCAGCTTTCACAGCGCGGGCACCCCCCCTCTTCTCTGTGTCTAATCGCTGTAGTGCAAACACCTCCATGTGCGGCGAGGAGCTGAGCGGGGGTGGTTACTTGGCAATACCCAGATGACTGACGAAGCGATTTATTATTCTGGTTGCTTAGGTGATAAACCAGCCTGGTGGTTACCCCTGAGGTTAGCCAAAGTCCCCTAAAGTTCCTCCCCCTTCAGCCTCAAGGGATGCATTTACATACGTCCCAAAGTCCCAATGTCTCGAGATTAGTTGCATTTATCAACTAGCTCTTGCCCTTTCTTTGAGGAGCAGTGTTTGGAAGGGAGGGATGAGTGCCGAGCTTCCCCTGCTGCTTTCATAATGCCTGTTTTGTTCGCTTGGGATGAACTCTTTCAGGGAGCCCAGGACCTCGGCCTGTCCCCCGCTGTGTCTCATGCACAGGGGTGCTTATTTCCTCGTTATCTCGGTGCCTCGGTCTCCATCGTGGGAAGGGATCCCAATGCCGAGAGCACCTTCCCACATCCCCCTTGCTGCACGGGGGCGAGGTCTACCTTCTGTTTCTTTTGTGCCGCCTTGGCTGCCCATGTCTTCTTCCTGTGTGCTTGGCCTGTCTGAATTTATCTTTCTAGATCCTCTGCATTTAAGAAAAATGGTTTTCTTGGCATCAGGAGATTCCCCTCCCTGCCCAGTGATGTCTGCAAAAGAGCAGAGGTGGAGAATCATGACAGTGCTGTTGTGAATGCCACCAACGTGCCCAGGGCCAGCTGCCCTCCTGCCAGCTATGCTTCCGTGGTGATCGCGATCTAATCTTTTGTCATCAACAGATATGCCTTAAGAGAACGGTTCAGAAAGTCTTTAGGTCTGCATAAATTATTGCCAGCCCTTCTTCACTTACCAGAACGGGATAAGGATGGATTTGACAGGCAGGAGCCTGAAGACATATGGTATTTGTGCTGTGGGTTATGTGTCTGACGAGAGTTCTCAGCTGTCTGATTTCTTCCACCAGCTCCTTTGACAAAAGCCCATGCGCCTGTGCTACTGGCCTGGCACAATCTTGAGAATCTCTGGCTCACCGGCAGGTCCTGGGCCATCTCACCCAGCCTCTTGCCTTCTAAGCAGCGATAGCATTAAGTCATTCCAAATAAAAAGGAATTTACCTTCTTTTAAAATGCCCTTGGAGAGGGAATTCTATTTAGCTCTCTTGGATACATTCTAGTGGCTGCTATGAAGAAATTATTTATATTAAATCTAAATTCTTTGAGTTGAAGAAATTCTTGGGATACTCTGGAAGGCCGGGTGTTGGGCGACCACTAAGAATCAGGGTAAATAACAGAGCTACCAAGTCCTACCACGTCCTACAGATACAGTAGGTATTACATAAATCCTGACAAGTGAATAAACTGTGGTTTTTGTTTTTTTTTTTTTTTTTTTTTTTGTATCTGGTAAAATATTGGGAAAATTTTCAGAAAGCCGATTTGTAAACATTTTTAGCAAACAGAAAGCAAGGTATTCAACCCCAGAGCATGGTAAATAAGAAAATCTGCCAGGTTAATCTATTACAACATTATTCTGTGGCTGAGTGTCAAGCCTGGTGGTCAGAGAGGAAGCACAGGGTGTAATCTCTCCTGGCCTTTGCACGGTTTTGGATTCTCTCCCACATAACACACGCTCAGTAAGCTGGGGAAATGTGGTCAGACCACACAGCTATTGGGGTAAGTGGTCCTGGCAGCAGAGGCAAACAAGAAATGGGTTAGCAGGGCCTCGTTCCAGCCCAGACTGGTACCAAGCGGACCACGGCAGGGGCCCACTGAGGGCCAAGGTGACAGCATCTTTATCAGCGACTTGGCCAAGGCACCAAGATTCCGTTCCTCAATTAGGTGAAGAGGTGATTAGCTGCTGAGAAGAGTAATGTGGGATTTCCCCTGAGCCGGGTGAGGGTGGGGTGGGTGAAGAAGCTGACTTGGACGGATTGTGCAAATGGCCACAAGCAAGCAAGATAAATTCAGGGAGCACGAGCAAGGCTGACTGGGGGGCTGTGCCCTGCCAGTGCTCTGGGGAGCTCACAGACCTGGAGGGGGTCGCCACGCAGCTTAGGAGAAGGGTCAGGAATACAGGCTTTGAGGTCAGACAGACCCAGATCCCATTCCTGCCTTTTCCATTGCTGGATGCATGGCTGGGACAGCCATCGGGCTGCGGGTTCCAGGGCCTCGGGGAGCCACCAGGACTTCCGTGAGAATGAGAAAAGGGTGGCTGGCCTGGCGGGCGGGAGGAGTGGGTGCTGGTTTCAGTTCTTCTTTCCCTCCCTGGGGGGCAGCATCATGGGGTGCAAAGCCCGCACAGGCGTATCTCAGGCCTCCATGGCTCCATGCCTCAGTTTCCTTACCAGTAAAATGAAGATACTGACAGATATTCGAAGTGATGAAATGAGATGACAGATAGGATGTGCTCAGCTCCGTGCAGGGCACTCAGCAGCCCCTCAATAAATTGTAGTTAGATAAGAAAGCGGAGAGGGTGACACCACCTGCTCTCGCCACTGACCCTGACACTTGCAGGTACGCATCTGGGGTGCAAGTCATGGTCACCATTAGAACCCTTTTGTTCTCTCAGTCCCTCTGGCCCCACGGGGGCGGGGGCGGGCAGCCGCAGCAGGGGGATGGCAGGGAGCCGTGGCCTTCCACATTTACCCGGGGTGGGGGCTGCTTCTCGGTGGGGCCGTGAGAGGGAAGACAGACGAGGCAGGAGATCTTTCCAGACTCCAGGACCCGTCAGCCCTACTTCACAATGCCACCTGCTTGTCAATTCCTAGTTTCCTAGGTGCTGCCGCAGCCTGGACTAGTGGCTAAAGCTCCCGTCTGGATAGTTCATTCGGGAGGAAGAGTCAGCAGGAACTCCAGCCTCCTCGCATACAAACATGCTGTCTCCTGCAGCCCTGAAGTACGTCAGGCATCCGGGTCTCCTCTCGGGGAGAAATAACTCTGCGTGCTGCCCCTTAGGCTGCTCCAGTTTTCCTGGAAGCAGGAGGCTCCGGCGCAGGCCTCCCTGCTGGGCTGTTATTCTCTCCTGCACATCTGTCATTCAGGGCTTCCTGGGGCAGACACGGAGCTTAGAAGGTGGTCTCCAAACCCACGGGGAGAACAAGGAACGCTAAAGGTTCTGCCACTCCTGGGGAGTCCTCGTGCCCTCAGACTGTGGAAAACTAGTAAGCCTGAGAAGAGAAGAGAAAACGCAGTCCCCATGCAGTGGGGTATGTGACGCTGCACAGGCTGCCTTCGGGATCTGCTGCGCCTGCAGAGGTGCGGCTTGGGGAGCGTGTCCAGGAGGGTTTTAAGGACAGCCCTGGACCAAATCACCCGCATCTGCTCAGTGCCTTGCCTCCATAAATGAGAACCAAAAGCCACACACTTCAAATGAATGGCCACTGCAATCCACATCCATGCAGAAATGGTGTCAGAGCCTCTGAGGGCAGGATCAGAGGAGGTGGAGGTCAGGAAGCAAGTGGCTTCTGGACAGGGTGCCGGTGCAGAGTGGGGCTTGGTCCCCAGCGCTGGCCCAGGATGGGCTCAGCTGTGGAGCAGCAGCGGGAGCGCTCCCCTCTGCAGCCACCAGAGGTCATTGGCTCCTGCTGTTCGAGCTGCAAGCTGCTCTGTCTGTAGGGCCTTCCAGACCGTGCAGCCCAGACATTTGCTGTTTCCCTCAAGCCCTGGAGCCAACGTGGGCCCAGGGGGAGAGATGGGACAACTCATTACAGCACATGCCGCATGCCCCTGCCAGGAAGGCTGGGAGCTGGCACCTTGAGCAGAGACCCCGGGCTCTCATCCTCAGCCTGCTGCCTTGAAGAAGCTCTTTCTGAGCATGTTGGGAGATGCGGAAATAACAAAGTCTCGCTGGGTACCTGTCACTGCTCCAGCCTCCGGCCAGGTACCCAGATACCCGCTGCTCCCTGACTCCCTTCAAGGAGTAGCCCCTGCGAGCCCATCCTTCTCCTGGGTGTCACTCACTCTACTTTCCCCTTTGCAGTACCGGAATCCTGTCCTGGGCAGGCAGCCCCGCATCTAAACCACCTCCGCCCAGAAAACAAGGCGCATTTTTTTAAAACCTTGAAGAGTTTCGTCTTCACACTGACCTTCAGCCAACTCAGGACATCCTTTGTCCCAAATTAAATAAACTTTGCATTTGAGAACAACTCCATGTCAACATCACCAATCAGTTACACACCTTGGCTCTTCCCTGACACTCGGTCCTCACGAGTCAGCCTGACCGCAGTCCACCTCTTAAGCAGCTGTTCAAAGAGCGCCCTCCGCATGTACCAGTTCCAGCTGCAGTATCACCTGTCCCCCACCCATCTTCCCCTCCGTATGTTCCAATCCGTCTACACTCCGCCACCAGTGCAAACCCGACCACTAAAGGCTTTGTGGGCTCCCTGCTGCTCAGAGGACCAAGTTCAACCTTCACACCCGGCCCACCCCACCTCTCCCAGCCCAGCCGCCTGCCCCCGCAGCCTCGCTGGACTCCTCACGGCCCCCCGAACACCAGCGCTCGGGCCTGGCTCTGTGCCGTTCCGTGGGCTGGGCCCTCCTGCTGCCGTGTCTCCCCCGCCTTCCCCGGGTGAGCACTGCCCCATCTGTCCAGAACTGGAGGAAACATCCTCTTCTCTCTCGGTGCTAGCTGTTCCTGCCTCGGCGTTTCTGCCACGCTCATCCTGTCCAATGGCAAGGTTTCATTTCTACATCTGTGCATCCCTGACCAGACCGTGAGCTACCTGACAGCAGGAACCTGCTCTAGTGCATACGTCGCTCTGGAATTATCCCAGCAGCTATATGGTATCTGGCGTTTAGGGAGGGCTCAATAAATGTTTGATGAATAAATTAATGTTCTCGGCGAAGGTTAAATCACATACACAATAAAAACCGAACTGGCTCTCTACCAAGGCTCGGTAAGAACAAGTGCTTCAGGTGAGGACCGGCCGCAGCTGTCTCCCTGGCTGGCAGCAGGGACGGGGTGAGGACAAAGGTGAGGCGCGCGCTCACAGCAGCACAGGCCAGGCACCCGCCGCGTGCTGGGTTACGCACGTGTGCTGGCTTACGCACTCACGCGCAATACCGAGGTTCATCTTCACCCCCAGTTTTACAGAGGAGGAGCCTGAGGCTTAGGAATGCTGCCCCACATCGCTTTGCAAAAGGAAGGGCGGAAATGGGGTTTGACTCTGGGTAACTCTGAGAGTGCTGCTCTTTATCGCAGCAGTGGGAGCCAGAGCAGGGATCGAGTCCCAGCTCCGCCGCCTTCCACCTCTGCTTGTAATCTCGCCCTGTCACTTCATCTCTTCTGGCCTCTGTTTTCTCATCTTCATCACAGAGTAGTCTTGAGGCTCAAATGGGACTGGGGCTATGGAGGCATCTAAAAATCATAAGGAGCTACGCAGCCATGAAGGACGGGGGTGCCTAATCTCTGGGCTCCCCCGCCTTCCCCTGTCACTCTGTTTTCTTCCTTCCCCAGCTGTCCTAGTCTTACTTTCTTTCCCCTGCTATGCTGATTTCCTCCTTCCTAGCACTTCTGTGACTTAGCAAGGTTGGCTGAGTGCACACCCAAGGAGCTGTCCATTGTCCTTACCTTTGCTCATCTGAGAACCAGGGAGCAGGCAGCACTTGGACGTTAAGTTCCTGCAGCCTCCTTGTCCTGACAGGGACATTATCCACCTGTCCCTGCCCCTACCCTTGCCCTTGGATACTTGAATATTCCAGTCTGTCCAGCTCCCACCCTCCTCTTACCCACCTGCCCTTTCTACCCCTTCCCTCTGCAGTTCACTGCAAAGGGGTCAAGCTTCTGCTCTGTAGACAAACAACTGGGGGCCACTGAAGAGCAGAGCCAAGTGGAGCACTTATCACCCTGGGTGGGTGCACGAGGTGGACGGGAGGAAGGGCAGGGGGAGAGGCAAGCAGCCAGAACCCTGCTGAGGAGTAGAGCAGAGAGCAGTAAGGTAGGAGGAGGTGGGTTCCTGGGAGGGTCTGCAGCAATTTGGGTGGCTAGAATTTCACAGCCTGAGTGGCACCCCTGGGACAGCTCCCCACATCTGCTGGGAGCCATCAGTCCTGAGCTGTGGTCTTGCCCCCGGTTCGTGCCAGCGCCAGGCAGGAAGAGATAAGCCACCCATGTTTTTCCTACAGGCGTCTGGCCAGCGCCTCTCAGGGATCATTTCCCTCTCCATAAAGTGCTGGGAAGACTTCCAGAGTATTCCCACTCCCGCAGCCCCTGCCACTCTGGGAGGACCCACCTGGCATTTCTGGGCATTCCGAGGGGAGCCCTGCCTACCTGAGTGGAGGGAGCCCCGCCCCCACCGTGCTGCAGGGCACGCACCAGGAGGCCAGGGAGCCTGCTGATTTTTCTTTTGCTTTGGCTCATTTTCCTTCTGGAGCAGCAGGCTCATCTCCTGCATTTTTAATAGCTGAGCATATTTAGCATTCAACACACACGTGTGGGTTGATAAGGCCCAAAGAGAAGGCAACAAGCCATCCAGGGGGGGAGAAACTCCTCCTCCCTCCTCCCTGTCTCCTGCCCACATCAGCCTACATTGGTGGGTTGGAATCCCCATCAACTTACCATGCTGGGCCAGGGTAGCCAAAGCGACAGCAGCTGGGAAAGTCAGATTGGCTGACTCTGTCTCACTGTGCCAGGGCCTGGCCCCCTGGCTAAGTGGAGACTCACAAGTAAAGGCTGAAAGGCTCATCGTAGCTCAAAAGAGCCAAACAGCCATAATTCTCTCTCGACTCTCACCTGGAGACCTAATCATCTTGCCTCCCTCCCTCCACCGCTGGGGGCTATACACACATCAGTGCCATGGGACGCTGGCCAGGTACTCTCTGGCCTCTGTCCCCGCTGGCAGGACAGTGACCTAGGGGAGAGGGGGCTCTGAGAGCCCTGGCGCTGGGTTGAGGATGCTGGGAAGTCTGTGAGTACTGTCAGGCAGTTCTGCAGGGGACAAAGCAGTAACATGGCGAGGCCCTCTCTGTTTTTCTCCTGTCTTTTAATGCAGTTATTTTTTTTTAACCTATTCAGCCACAGAAGAAAGAAAATAACAAAACCACGGACCACTGAACCTTGCACGAGAATGCCAGGAGGTCGGCCTGAATGCTGGGTGGTGTTTTGTTGCTGTACATGTGAATTTGAGCTATTTGGGAAGGGTGCCCCTAACCTGCTATTAAATCCAATCTAAAGGCCGCAGACCGGCATGGGCAGGCACTGTGTAGGCTTTCCTGGCCTGTAGGGGTCCATACAGAGCCCATTGGGGGCAATGGGCAAGAACTCTGGCAGAGGATTCTCTGCACAGCCTGGTGCAGGTCCTCCAGGTGTGTCCCCACCACAGACCCAGCTGCACCAGGCTAAGGTGAGAAATGAGCAGGGTTCCTTCCACCTTGTGGCTGGAGTTTAGCAACGTCTGTTGGGAGCACAACATAAAAGAGGTCAGAATAACCCAATTAACACATCGTTGACTCAAAAAACCAGAAGAATCTACCCAGGGTCAGCGGCCTATATGTCTAGCACTGCACTGCCTGATACAGCAGCCACGAGTCACTTGTGGCTATTGAACACTTAAAATGTGGCTGTTGTGGCTGAGGAATGGAATTTTAAATTTCACTTAATTTTAGTTCATTAAAAATTTAAAAACAGATACTTTATTCAGTTATTAGAAAATCTTTGAATTATATTTCAAACTTGGGTATGTGAATCTATTTTACAATCTCTAGTTTTCTTGAAATCTAAAAATGGATTATTTCTTTTTCTTTTCTTTTTTTTTTTTTTTTTGAGACAGAGTCTCACTTTGTTGCCCAGGCTAGAGTGAGTGCTGTGTCGTCAGCCTAGCTCACAGCAACCTCAAACTCCTGGGCTCAAACATTCCTACTGTCTCAGCCTCCCGAGTAGCTGGGACTACAGGCATGCGCCACCATGCCCGGCTAATTTTTTCTATATATATTAGTTGGCCAATTAATTTCTTTCTATTTACAGTAGAGATGGGGTCTTGCTCTTGCTCAGGCTGGTTTCGAACTCCTGACCTTGAGCGATCTGCCTGACTTGGCCTCCCAGAGTGCTAGGATTACAGGCGTGAGTCACCACACCCGGCCTCGAATCAATTATTTCTGATGAAAATTTAGTGTCTAAATTGACTGTTAGTGTGTGAGTGTAAAACATCCACAGGATTTCGAAGACTTGGTATGAAAAGAAAGAATATAAACCATCTCACTGATTATATGTTGAAATGGTAGTATTTTGGATATATTAAGTGAAAGAAAATATACGCTGATGCATCACTTACTAAAAGGGAAACATTCTGAGAAATGCATTGTTAGGTGATTTTGTTGTGCAAACATGATAGAGTGGACTTACACAAACCTAGCAGGTACAGCCTCCTGCACACCTCGGCTACATGGTACAGCCTATTGCTACGAACCTGTACAACATGTTTCTGTCCTGAATACTGTAGGCAACTGTAACACAATGATAAGTATCTGTGTCTCTAAACATATCTAAACATGGAAAAGGTACATAAAATATGGTACCATGATCTTATGGGACCACCGTCATCATATATGTGGTCCATCATTGACCAAGATGTCATTATTCAGTGCATGACTGTATCATTAATAATTAATTCTACCTGTTTCTTTTTGCTTTTTTCACTGTGGCTGCTAGGAAAATTTTAAGTTACATGTGTGACACACATCATATTTCCAATGGAATGCTAGTTAACAATTAACAAGTTAACAATGCTAGTTAAACAATGCAAGTTAACAATGCAAGTTAAACAATTCTAGACAAAAGGTTAACCATCTCTAGGAATGGAAATCTTCCAATTCTCTTCAATGGCCACATCCATTTCATTCAGTTCAACAAATATTTACTGACAAGGGTACCATGTTTGTTGAGTTGGGCAGAAGCTATGGCACAGGAGGCCCCAAGCAACTAATGAGCAGGAGGAAGACAGGAAGTTAAATCTACGGCAGATGACATAAAGTGTCACAGGCGAGGTAAAAATTAAGTGTTATGAGGATTAAAAGGAGGACGGCAGCATATCAGGTTGTTGGCAAAGAGGAAGTGAGAGAGAGAGAGGGCTTTGAGAAGAAGGTGGCCAGGGACATGGGCAATGAGAATGGTGAGAAATTTGGCCAAGAGAGAGGGGACAGGGTGCTACAGAAAGAATGCTGTGCATAGCAGTCCTGCCTCCTCAGGCTCCTCCTCCCTTTGTCCCAATTCTCCAGGGCCCTGCCCTTGGCCAGGAACCTTAGTATTTGTCCCGCCTGGCCCCTTCTGTATGGCCCCTTCTGTACATGCCCACCACCACTTCCTGGGCCCAGGCTGTCACCGCACCTCCCCTGGAGTAGGCAACCGCGTCTTCACTGTCCTTGCTGCTTCCTGAGCACCCTTGCAAGCCACCCTTTATACTACTGTCAGGGTGGTCTGACCACAACGGAAAGCTGCTCCTTTAACAAACTCGAAGAGAACAAAGCTTGTCCGTGAGCCCGGCTGTGCGGCAGGCGACTCCCGTCCACCACAGCCATGCCCGAACCTTTCCACGCTATCACGAGAGGCTCTTTAATTGATCTGGCATAATTAGCTCTTTACTAAGTCATCATAATTTCCAGTGAGCAGTGACAGACCCATTGATGGATGATTTCATTCCACAGCTTTCCTAGGTACGAACTTAAGTGCAATTAACTGTCATTAATTAACAGAACACGTTTTCTCTTTAAATATATAAATTAGATGGACTCCACAATTATTATCCCTTCTCTGCCTTCCTGAGGCTTGAAAGATAAGTCTAGAGGTGCTGTCATAGGCCAGTCCTTAAGTGCTCCAAGCTGGGTGCCATCGGCATCTGAAGCTATGCATCTTCCTCGTTTTAAGTTTAGTTTCCTATCTGTCCATTCCACTGGTAAACTTTTCTGACTTTTTGGTAAAGGCTGAGATAACAAAATGAACTAAAAAGCTCTGATTTTTCAGTTACCTATAACCAGCTGTCTCCCACCCCATCAAAGGAGTGACCTTCTCCTGGGCTCTCCTCCCTGTCTCCCATGGTCAGCGCCCGATTACCTGCTTCTGGGGCAGCTATTCTAGTGCTTCTCTTCTCTGGGGTGGAAAATTGAGAGGTGACCATATAACTGAGGAATATTTTCCTGTTACCCTTTTCTTAGACACGATTTGGCTCAGCTCTCAAGAAAAAAAATAAAAATCCCCTGCTAGGCATAGGTTTTTTTTTTTTTTTTTTTTTTTTTGTGGCAGAGTCTTGCTCTGTAGCCGAGGCTAGAGTGCAGTGGTGTCATCACAAGCTCACTGCAACCTCAAACTCCTGGGCTCCAGCGATCCTCCTGCCTCAGCTTCCTGAGTAGCTGGGACTACAGGTGTGTGCTACCATGCTTAGCTAATTTTTTCTATTTTTAGTAGAGATGAGGTCTCGCGGTTGCTCAGGCTGGTCTCGGGCACCTGACCTCAAGTAATCCTCCCACTATAGCCCCAGGCATAGGGTACATTTAAGGTCGCATGTTCCTTCTAGTACTTAGGTTTATCATTCCATCATTCTGGGTTTCTGTTCCTTCCCTCCTCAGTTCTCCGAATTCTTGGATATGACGCCCACGAACAAAGCCAGAGGGTGAAGAAGCGGCGGGGACAGACAGCTGCTGGCAGCCAGCACCCAACACTCACCATGGTTTATCCCTTGATCCTTTCGCAGAAAAGACTGTGTGCTGTTTGCTGCTGGAGGTAAGTAGATTGTCTTTGGGCGTTTTGAATGGCTTTGAGGTGCTGCTGGCAGAGTTATGGCCGCTGAGACAGGCTTTCGTTTTCACCTGCACTAGTGATGTCCTGGGATTGGAGGCTGGAGACGCGGGAGAGGGAGAAGGTCTACACATTGAACCGTGTCTTCTCTCTACGGGGGGAGAAAGACGAGAACTCAGAACAGCATCGCAGCAAGCCAGTCTCTCACACACTCACTCACAATTAAATACACAGCAGGCCAAGAGAAATGCTTCCCTTGCAGCGTCAGCATTCCTGGAGCCTCAGCTCTAATGACGATGTGTCCTGACATGTGCTCCTATCCCGCCAACTAGCAGTGGTTACACTCTGGGTTTCCGTGTCAAATAGCACGCTGAACCAACACCCAGGCTCTCACCGGAGGCATTTAGCATCCTTCTCTGCAAAACCACTTCCACAGGAGTGGCAGAGGGACACCAGGTGTCACTTGACACAGTGTGATAACCACATAGCCAAAGTGACCCCTGACAGACTCAGAGGCTGCAGGTCCCTCAGGGAAGTGGGCAGGGCAGGACTCTCAAAAGAACAAATAGGAATTTTCCAACCTGACCCTTTGTAAGAACACTAAAACCAGAGGGTCTGGCAGGGTTGAATGAAAGGGTTGAGAGCCAGGATGTGGCCCAGCATCTGTCCCTTCCTGGGACTGACAGGACAGCCTGTTGACACACCCCTGGTGTGGTCTCCTCAGGGCCTACCGAGTTCAGGGCCACAGCATGTCCAGAAGGACATTGTGCTTGAGGCAGAATCCACAGTGTGGATTGGGCTTGGCAGGCACGACTTCCTGAGATTCTAAAGAAAATCCAAGCACTCTGGGCAGAGATGCTGTACTTGTTATACACACTCTGTCAGCCCCTATGGTCTTAACTCAATGGGCAGGAGGACAATGACAGAGACGACGCATACACCAAGTAAAGTTCTTGTGTACACCCACTGTGATGGTTCTGAACTGTTTTAGGGTAACAGATTTGATAAAAGTTAAGGACCCCAGAAAAACGCGCACTTATACATGCCCCCAAATTTTGTACATGATACAGGAAGGAATCCCAAACCCTAAAATGACAAAGGCTACTGAAATCCCAAGTCCCGTCTGGCTCTCCTCTGCCTCACATCCTTTGAGAGGCCATGGTGGGAGGATTACTTGAAACTAGGAGTTCAAGACCAGCCTGGGCAACAAAGAGAGAGACCCTGTCTCTACAAAAAAAATTTTTAAAAATAATAGCTGGGTGAGGTGGCGCACAGCTGTAGTCCCAGCTACTCAGGAGACTGAGGCAGAAGGATCTTTCGAGCCCAGGAGTTCGAGGCTGCAGTGAGTATGATTGTGCCACTGCACTCCAGCCTGGGTGATAGAGCGAGAATGTATCTCATAAAAAAAAGCCAAACACACCAGTGCTGAATTAATATGTGTTGAATACATGAATGAAATTGTAACATATGTCCTAATGGGAAGAACTAGAGATCACAAATCTGGAAATCGGGGTTGAATGTGATAATGAAAAAGGTGAGGCAAAGATGGCGATCACATTCTACTCCAGCCTGAAGCCGCGCTCAGGTGTCTCTCGTTCCAGCACCGTTTCTGGTTTCTGTTGCAGGCACCCTGACCTGGGAGAAGCAAGCCAGCCTACTCTTGGCTACCTGGACGGGAGCTTGGGGTTTCTCTGTGCTCCCTCATACCAATGGGCTGCCAGTCTGTCTCTGTGCAGACTGACTGTAGTCTTCCGATGCAATGGGAATTGGGGGGAAAAGGAGATATTTGAGGATCATCTGATTGTTGGGTATTTTCGCCTGACCAGTGTTCATATGTTGCCTACAGAGAATAAATTTATGAGGCAATTTTTCTTTTTTTTTCTTTTTTTTTTTGAGACAGAGTCTCGCTTTGTTGCCCGGGCTAGAGTGAGTGCCGTGGCGTCAGCGTAGCTCACAGCAACCTCAAACTCCTGGCTCAAGAAATCCTCCTGCCTCAGCCTCCCAAGTAGCTGGGACTACAGGCATTCGCCACCATGCCCAGCTAATTTTTTTTTGTATATATATTAGTTGCCCAATTAATTTCTTTCTATTTATAGTAGAGACAGGGTCTCGCGCTTGCTCAGGCTGGTTTTGAACTCCTGACCTCGAGCAATCCACCCGCCTCAGCCTCCCAGAGAGCTAGGATTACAGGCGTGAGCCACCGCGCCCGGCCTGAGGCAATTTTTCTTCAATGAATCAGAGTAGACCTTGCATACATGCTTAGTTCCCAGAAGCCATCCTGCTGAAGGTTTTGAAAACCAAGAGCTCATTCCAGGCCCTCCGTTTTGAGGCTGTAGAGAGAGCACTGGGCTGGGAGCCAGGAGCCCCAGCCTCCAGCTCCAACCACACCATATACAGTACTAGGCTTGTGGCCTTGAGTTCACCACTTAAACTTCCTTGGTTTCCGTTTCTTTATCTGTAAATGAAGTGGGTCCCTAGATGGTTTCTAAGGCCTCTTTTCACTCCATCACCAGAAATACAAGAGACTTATAGCTGCTCCTTCTCACTTCTCATGATTCCTGGATGTTATAGCAATAATTACAGCAGAAGTACTGGAATATTTCACTCAGGCAGGCTCTTCCTTGGAGGAATTCATCCTTTGTAAAATTGTACTGGCCTTTACAACCCCTGTGAGACAGGCAGGAGGCAGCCAGGCGTCTCCCTCCTCCTCACGGCTGACTGGCCAGAGGAGGCCCAGAGAGGTTAGCAGAGGTGAGGGGACGGCCAAGGTCGGGGCCAACAGCTACTCAAGGATCAACGCCTCTGTGCTGCATACCTGGGCCCAGCCGCCTCTCAGGAAGGCAGGAAACGAGGTGTTCATGAACAAGATTTGATGCCAGGAAATTAGAAAATGCAGAGTGAGAATCATGGAAGGTTAGAACTGGATCTTAAAAGTCAACTAGTCTGATCTCCCTCCCGACAGAGGAGGTTGTCAGTTGCCAGCCCTTGGGGCAAAGCTAGTTGGTGACATTGCTGGGACTCAAACCAAGTCTCCTCACTTCAAATCCATAGTTCTTCTTTCTACTCCTCAGAAACTTCTTGTTTAAAAAAAGTTGTTTTTTTTTGACAGCGATTTCCAGCATGAAAATAAGTTAATTTTTACCACTACTTTTGTAGATTTCCCTGTAGTCTTCATTCCCTGGCTTGCTATCACTTGCTCAAAGCTGGTGGGGGCAGGGAGGATGTACAACATTCCTCTGTTTAGGTGGGGAGACAAGCCTGAGGAATGAAGATAAATTTTATTTCGCTAAACTAAGGGTTAAGAATTACACAAGTAGAGCCGGCCCGGTGGCTCACGCCTGTAATCCTAGCACTCTTGGGAGGCTGAGGCGGGCGGATTGCTCAAGGTCAGGAGTTCAAAACCAGCCTGAGCGAGACTCCGTCTCTACCAAAAATAGAAAGAAATTAATTGACCAACTAAAAAAATATATATACAAAAAAAAATTAGCCGGGCATGGTGGCGCATGCCTGTAGTCCCAGCTACTCGGGAGGCTGAGGCAGGAGGATTGCTGGGCCCAGGAGTTTGAGGTTGCTGTGAGCTAGGCTGACGCCACGGCACTCACTCTAGCCTGGGCAACAAAGTGAGACTCTGTCTCAAAAAAAAAAAAAAGAATTACACAAGTAAACAGTTAAAGATAAATCACAAGGAAGAGTGCCATAAAGGACATTCCACCGCTAAACTTAAAAGAAAAAGTGATATCAATGGATAAGCCTTTTTCTTGGCCTTATATTTTAGATTGATGAATGCTTCTTAAAAGGACAAATTGAAAGAATAAGTTGCATGTGAGAGAACATTCATTGAAACCTGAAGACAGCCCTTTGCCCTTGCTGTAAGTTTTTTTTTTTTTTCATTTGTGTGATTTTGTAGTACAACAAATAGGCTAAAACACTATTTCCTACTTGTGAAACTGCTTCTTGTGCTGATGGAATTAGATCTATCACTATTTCAAGGGACCCCACAATCCCTGAGCTGTGGGAACAAGCTCGCCCCCTGCTGGTGTGGGTGAGAAAGGCTATGTAAGAATTTAAAGTGGAGGAGCCAACCGAGTCAGAGCGGTCCAGGCTTCCCTCTGGAGGTGAGCTGCAGCTCTGTCCCCCTAGGGCAGACAGAGTACATTTTACAAAAAGATCCATTCCCATTCAATCTGTGCTTCTCTAGCCTGTGCAGACTTGCCTGTAGATGATTTACACAGTTTTGTCTTGGTGAAAGGTAGGTGGGTGGTGATGGGAGAAGGTAGGGTCTTGATTTCTTATAAAAAAGGTGCTGCTGTGCAGGTGGAATTTCTCTGAGTGAAGCTTTCCTGATTTACATCACAATCATTCTGATACAAGCCTCACCCACTGTGGGCTTAATCATGTATTTCTGTTTTGGTCAAGGGACTGCCTTTGGTACATCCCCATAATTATTCTGAACCCAGCCTAGAAAGAGCTTATAGTACATTATATCCCTCATTCATTGTTAAAATATTGTATAGACTTAAGGACTTTTAGAGAAAAAGGACATCCCCCTTTAAATTTTCTCAATCTTTGTCCATGTGCATAGCTGTATTAATAATATTATAATCAATTGATATTTTGGGACTATTGTTTGTCAATTAACATTGTTCTCTCTCTCTCTCTGTATATGTATATATCTAATTCCCATATATTTCCCTTTATAAATTGTTAGGTAGTATTCAATCATTAATATGCTGTAGATTATTAAGCTACTGTTTTACTGTTTACTTACTGTTTGGTTTTTTATTTTTTAAAACTAATTTATATAAAAAGCGATTTAGGATTATTTCCTTGAGGTATAGTTCCCAAAGCAAAAGGTTGCAACAATTTATAGCTCTTGCTACATATTTCTTTCCAGACTATGTGGCTGAAGGACCAAACCAATCTATTGAGCTAATGTTGAATATACGCACCGCTCACCTCCTGAGGTGCAAACAGAAAACCACCATGAGAACACCCATGCAGAATTAAGTACCCAGTACGTCCATAGCAACCTCAGTGAGTGATCTTGGAACAGTAACTTCTGGTCTCACCAGTTCTGTCCTTTGGCCAATAGTAATAATAGTTGGAGATTTTTCTATGTGCCAGGAACTCTACTAAACAGTTGATTTGCCTTATAGTATTTACTTCTTACAATATCCAAAAGAGGTACTGTTAATGTCTCTTCTACAGATGAGGAAACTGAGGCTCAGAGATGCAATGAGTTGTCTAAGGTCACTTAGGCATCTGGGGATGTCTTTAGAGCCCATGTCTTAACTCTAAGCCCTCCCACCTTGGAATCCCGGAAGATGCTGCTACGGCTAGGAAGAATTCGGAAGAACCACTGGAACCCCTTCCCTCCCTGCTTATGGGCATTTCATCAGGGAACCTGACTCCCTTAGATAGAGGAAAGAGACACCTTTTATGTGTTCAGGCAGCTTGTAGGTACCGGTCACCAACCCCATGCCCCAGCCTGAGACCTCAATTCCAAAGAACTGGGGGCCCCAGGACCAAAGAAATGAAAAACCAAATCCTTTTACTTTTCTGCATTTCTACCACAGGAAGTCCAGGCCAAGGCCTCGCAGCTGACTGTTTCAAGACTACCTGCTTCACCATATATGTCTTAAACGTCCAGGTGCAATTCTTGGAGACCAGCTGAGTGGCAAGCTTACAGAAACCAACTCTCAGCATTCTAAAACTCTTGTTAGGCATGGGAGCTCTGGTATCTCCACAGTTCTCTCCCCTTATTCTGTGAAGATAAACTCTGCAAGATTCTCAGGTAATTCCATTTCAGTAAAAATTCAGAATCCTCCCTTCCCCATATGCTTATTCAATGAGATATCTTCATACTTGTACTATCAATGTGATGTGTTTAAAACCTTAGCACAGAAGACTCATGAATGGCTAAAGTGATCGCAGACACTCACATTCAGTGTGTCTCTCTGTTATTATTTTTAGAAAGAATTTGCTGGGAATTTTCCAATATGGTTTTTAAGGGACCAATCCCCTCCCAATGGACTTTGAGCACCACAGTCCCTTGTCGCCTGCCATGGTTGTGTAAGCATACCTGGGCTTAGGCCAGCATCTGGCTTACTCATTTGACAGCAGCGTTTCCTCCAGTCCCTGCCTCTGAGGCAGGTGCCTGGCAAGTCATTAGCTGGCTTCTATCTCATCAGGGGGTTCTACATGCTTTCCTAGCTGTAGTTGGGACAACTCTGACTTCTAAGGGACTTTCTTCTAAAGGTAAACTGGAGTTGGAGGGAGAGAGGGGGCTGGCACCTTGGCTTGGGAGCCCTGCCAGAGGCCCAGCCAGCTGCATTGTGCCACCACTTTGTGAGGCAGACATTCCCCCAGTGTCCGGCTGTGGAAACAGAGCAGACTGCATTTGAGAAAGTTGCCCAAAGTCACAGGACTATGAAACGGAGGAGCTGGAGCTAGAACCTGGGCCTGTGGCCTCATTGCTACGACTGTTGTTACATACTAAATGCAGTGCGTGGTGGTTAGAGGGGGGATATTGAATCAGCCTTCCTCAGCAGAGGAGGAAATGGACACACAGGAAAGTCAAGTGACTAAGGCAGGCTGTGAGCAGCAGGCAGGGCCGTGCCAAGCGGCTCCCGTGCCAGAGTGCCTGTGCGCTTTTCTGGAGTGCCCACTCCCTTCTCGCACGGTAGCACCTCTTTAAAGGACGTCAGGGCCTCAGTAGCTCCTTAAGTGCTCCTTAAGGAACGGGTGCCTGTCACCAACTGACTTACACTAGGTCTTCTCTTCCCCATTCACCTCCTACCTGCTGCCAGGCCACATGAGCTGTCTGGGGCACTAAATTCTTTGGCAAGTGCCAGGGTGGGCTGGTGGCCTACACTGCTCATGCCAGCTCAGTTCCCAAACCCTCTGGGCTCCGGGTTGGTTTCTCGGTCATCTGGTGGCCCCCTGTGCCTTCAGTCAGTTACAAGGGAAAGTGGCACAGGAGTGCCTACTATGGGTCAGGCACTGTGCAAGCTACTTTTCACTTACTAGCTCATGTCATCTGCCAAGTATGGTATGATACTGTTAGGCTCCTTGTTATAGATGGGGAAATCAAAGCCTAGCAAGATTGCAAAACCAGACCAAGGTTACGCAGACCTTGGCAGCTGGGAGGAAAGCCCAGGCTTGCCAGGCCCCAGAGCCAATGCCCTTCCCACCCTGCTGCCCTGCCTGGCATGCTCCTGGCCCTCCACACTGGGGAAACGCAACTTCTCTGATGAGTTTCCCATCTGCAGAGCTGCTGCAAAGCCAGGTATCTTAGGATCCTCTCTGCCTTTTCCCCTTGGCAGCACTCCCCCTCCCACCCCTCTTCTAGTTGTCACTTACGCCAAGGTGCACATTTCTGGCATCAGCCGCCCCTGGGTAGGACCTGGGTAGTCCCAGGGACTTTCCAGGGGCCTGAAATATTTCCAACAGCCCCTAGGGATGACCTCACCAGACACCTAGCCTAGCTATAAGGAAAAGCCAAAGGAATATAAACCTGTGGGGAAACAAGCACATGTACACAGTGCTGGGAGTACTTTCAAGGAATTATGTTTTTCTAGAGAACAAGCTGGTGATAATAACAGGAACTAAAAAACATTGCTAACCTTTGATCCGGTAATCCGGTAATGTTAGTTTGGAAAATAGACCTCAAGGAAATATCTCAAATGAAAAAAGAAAAAAAGTTCAAAGATATTCTCAGCAGCACTGTTTTACCATAGTAAAAAACACTACAAACAACCTGAATGATCTAAAATAAAACAACTGAAATTCACAGATATGAGGGTTAGCTCAATCTAAGAAAATATGCACGGGAAATAGTATACCTAGATCCACAAGGAAATAAAATGATCATAAATAGTATGTCAACACTAATCACACTTCATAAAAACACTTAATACATATACGATGATGAGGGAAAAAAAGGAAGAATATAGGATGGATTGCTTCATAGGCTGTTTTCGTTAAAGTTCATACAAGAAAAAAGAAACAAACAACAAAAATCACTAAGATATCCTTAAACAGAAAGGATAAAGAAGCGAACACAGATGCAAATGCAAATGTAGGGAGGAGAGAAGCATGGTTAAAATCCAACCTCATTCATTCTTTTCTCATTTTGTTTAGCATTTCCTTGGCACATACCATGTGCCAGACACTGGGCTAAGAGCACTGGGTTGTCACAGTGGTGATAACACAGACCCTGTCATTGCTAGACCTTCCTAATCAGAGGGCTCCCTCGGGGTGGGGACAGCACTCTTCCAGATCCTGGCTGGCTGCCACGTTTGTCACCCCGAGTGGTGGAGAACAGGCGCCCCTCAGAAGGCGGGCGGCTCTCTGAAGGGCCCGAGGGGAGTGAACAGCCCTCCGTGGTCTGCTGGACTCTGCTTGGAGCCAGAGCCTCGATCCTCCTAATAACATTCGGACTTTTATTGCCCCATCTGTTCTCCTCTCTCTGGGTCCAACAGAGAGTGGAGGGCTTGACAAGGAGTTCCACCTGCCTGGTATTAAATGTCTCCATCAGAGCAACCCCCCACCACAACCACCACACACACACACGACACAACACGTGTGTTTAAAAACAGGGCTAGGGTGAAAACGGGTGGCTTCCAGCTTTCAGATAAACTGTTGAATTCCACCTTAGGATGGCACAGCTGACATTATCACTGCCTCAGGGGCACTGACGGGACAGGTGCGGCAGACAGCTGGACCTGGGCACGGGGGAAGCAGAGGCCAGTGGATCTTGAGCAGAAGATCCATGAGCTGAAGCTCCCAATGTCTGAAATACTCGAACAGCTGGACTGAGTCTTTCCAGTGCTGTCTTGAGGCAACATCAAGTGGCCTCTACCCTGATGCCTTGGGCTGAGCACAAAAAGCCCTATCCCTGTCACAGGCATGCCCTGTCCACACATCACAGAGGGAGGATGTAGGAGGCAGAGAAAGTGCCCAGGCCACACTTACACATCAGAGAACACCCGATACAGCAGGGGCTCCTTCACTCTTGGGATAGCAGGACCAGGGCCCCCAAATCTGTAATTTTAAAAAGGTCCTGAGGTAATTTTCATGCTCTGTCAGCTTTAGGAGTCACTGGAAGTGTGGACCAAACACTGCTGTCTTTGGAATCACAAAGATCTGGGCTCAAATCCCAGCTCTGTCACTCATTAGCTCTGTGACTTAGGCAAATAACTTAACCCCCTGAGCCCCAGTCTCCTGCCCAACAAAGCAGAGACAACAATAGCCACATGTCAGGGTTACAACAGGGCACACTCAGCCCCGGCTTGGCACATACCCCATGCTGTAACTGCTGGTTACTGATCTAAGTGTCCTCTGCCTGGACACACCTTGAGGGCAGTGTTCTGGTCACTCTTTTATCCCTAAGGTTGGGCACAGGGTCTCACCCTCATGAGCACTTACTATATTTGTTGATGAGTAAACGAATGTTGGCAAGATTGATAACAGGGAAGGTGACTACCACTGTGCTGACTCACAAGAGGCACTTAATGTAAGTTCCCTTGATACATGAACGTTTACATTTAAAAAAACCCCACAGGTAGTTGCTTTCCGAAGTAGGCAGTTCTCATCCTTCTCCCTACCCATGAATTAAAATTATTCCATCTACAAGAATCCTATGGGACCACGTTATTTAAGGACCACAGGCTGAGCAGAAGCCACCACTGCTGTATTTCTATCTGTACAGACCCCCAGTTTCGACAGGACAGGGCCATGGTCTCCTACAACAGAAGGTGCAAAGCCTCGCCTCCCTGCTAAGCTCACGGCGTCACTCAGAGCCACTCACCCCACAGGCTGTCGTGGTCCCGCAGCAGCCACTAATAACGGAACCATTTCTGTTCTCCTTGGAGTGGCAGTTGGCAGTGGCAAACAGGAAGTTGTCTTGAAGTAGGGTGTGGTTGTGCCCTGTCAACATATGCGTACTGAGACACACTTTTTTTTCCTCCTCTTGAGCCCCCTTCTCTTTCTCCTCTTTAGAAGCAAAAGGTCTGAGTTACTTCGAGGAAAATAAAACTTTTTATGCGAGTTAAGATCAACCAACACTACCAGACAAACAAAAACCCAGGACAGAAAGGGGCCTAAAACACAGCAAGGATCAATTTTCCTACCACCAGCCACTCACACTCGGTGTTTGGTGAGGAACTGACGGTGTGCATGAGTGTGTGTAGATTTTCCCCTTTATTGTTCTGTGGGTCCACAGGAAACAAAACCCTAGCTAGAAAGCGGCCAGGTGCGCCACCCAGCATCCCAGCGAGCCGGTCAGCCCTCCACCACCGTTTATCCAGGTCCACGGTGTGCACACGCTGGACCAAGGATCACCCACAAATGGGAAAGAAAAAAAACACAGGTCACTAGTTTCAAGCAATTTGTTGAACAGAAAATACTCGAAACATTTCTTAGCACCAATTACATATAAAAATACAAAGAGAAACAATCGCTGAGTAGGTAAATGCACAGGTGTCATCTGAGCTGCACACGAATGCCGGGAAGCGGGGTGACGAGCGGGTACGGTTCATTCCAGAGGGTTTCCCGGCGCTCTGGCAGGGGTGCTAGGAAATTTTCCACTCCACTCCTTTGCAGGCCCGAGGCTTGTGCCTCCAGAAGGGCTGTCCAAAATAGACTGGTCCCCAACCCAGCCTCCTACTCCTGACCTCTTTCTGAGGCAGCCTCTCTCCCCGCTCCCTCCTCAGCCCTGTCTGGGATCCAGCTCCAGCCCACAGACCAAGAGCACTGTCTCTGCGAGACTCATCTTGCTAAACGGGCCACCAGCTGCCAGCAGGCTCGGCGGCCAGGCTCCCTGCTCCGTGCCCTGCGCCCGGCCGCACGCAGCCTGTGTGGCCACCGTGCCCTGCGCTCACACTTACACATCCCAGGGAGGCAGCCTTGCTGTTTGGATAAGGAGGCTGAGCCAGTGACATGCTGGCCAGCCCCGTGGTGTAGACGTTTCCTGCCTCCTGGCTGAGGGCTGCGGCCAGTCAGAACGCACCACTTCCCCTTTAAGAGAGCCCGCCCAGAAGAGCTTAGGGAAAGGCAGAAAGAAAAGCCCGGAACAGTCAGGGTTGTATCCTGAACTTGGCAGATAAACTTGGGTTTTCCCGAACAGAACACCGCACACACAAGGTGTGGTCAGAGGTGGCGGGCTCCTCAGGCGCTCCTGAGAGCCAGCGCTGTGTGTGCAGGGCCCGGCAGGACGGTGGCCACGCCTGCGCTGCCTGGCCGGCTCTGGGGACAGCCGCTGTCCCCCGGGGCCTTTCCACGCCCCCTTCCCTGGGGCCTGTCCATCCTGACAGGCAGAGTCCACTTCACTAGCACTATGCTTTGGAGCGAGCAGAGAGGTCATCATAAGGATTGGAAAATGCCTTTATGGGACATTGTAACTATTAATTTAAGCAGGGAGTTTTCATTCATTCTGGATATTTAGAAAGCTTCCTCCCGGATCTTAGCAAAGAACAGCAGGCTTCGGGGGAGGGAGGGTCCTACAAAAAAAACAGTTCACAAAAGGCCACATGTTATGTGATTCCATTTATATGAAATATCCAGAATAGGTAAATCCAAAGAGACAGAAAACAGATCAGTGGTTGTCAGGAGCAGGCTGGGAGAAGAGGGGGGTGGGGAGCGACTGCTTGTTGGTTATCGGGTCTCCTTTGGAGGTGATGGTTGCACAGCATTGTGGCACATGTACTCAGTACCATTGAATTGTACACTTTATTTTATTTTTTTTATTTTTAGAGACAGTGTCTCACTCTGTTGCCTGGGCTAGAGTGCTGTGGCTTCAGCCTAGCTCACAGCAACCCCAAACTCCTGGGTTCAAGCAATCCTTCTACCTCAGCCTCCCGAGTAGCTGGGACTACAGGCATGCGCCACCATGCCCGGCTAATTTTTTCTACATATCTATATATTTTAGTTGTCCAATTAATTTCTTTCTATTTTTAGTAGAGACAAGAGTCTCACTCTTGCTCAGGCTGGTCTTGAACTCCTGACCTTGAGCAATCCTCCCACCTCGGCTTCCCAGAGTGCTAGGATTACAGGCATAAGCCACTCTGCCTGGCTAAACTGTATACTTTAAAATGGCTAATTTTCTGTTACACAAATTTCACCTCAATTTAAAAAAACAGTAGTAACGTGTGTTCTGGGCATCTTTATCTTTTAGGACCCCTCCTGTATTTCATCCAATATTTCTTTGTAAAACTTGGCTTTGTAAAACCTGACAAATCTTAAGTCAACCTCGGCTAAAGGGCCTTTTAGAAAGAAAAACTAAACACAAACCTCTAAGATACACACGCTTTCTAAAACTTAGAAGTATGACTGACTCTACTGGAGAATCTCAGTCTTTGGGGAGATAGCATCACCTCAAACCTTGCCACGTAAGCCAGCTGGTACCTACTTGCTTCTGTAAAGCAGTCGCCTGTTGGGAGCATCCCTTCAGCAGCTTGAAAACACAACCAAAGCCAGAGGCAGTGAGTCTCCCGTGGGAGAATTATTCAGGGAGAACATGACTTTGGACCTCTGGGTTCTTGGCTTCCCTTCTCCCTCTTGTAGAGTTTCTTCCCAGAATTAAGGAGAATTAATCAGTTTCTGATTGGGAGGGAGCTGTGTTGGTTGGCAAGGCAGAACTAGTTTCTACAATTCCATTTTTTTGGAATCAAGTCATGGGGGATAAGGGGGTCTGAGCTGACCACCCGCCCGGCCAGCCCCACTGGAGGGCGTGCCCAGCCCTCCTTTCTCAGTCATTCGCAGCTTTTGCTGGACACTATCCGCTCCCAAGGATTAGCCTGTCCTCTGGACCCTTGTCCTCTGGACCCGAGGCCTGAGGGTCAAGGGCCCCTGGGCATATTTCCCTCACCCAGAGGACTGCTGAGTGGAGGCCTGCTGGATGTCGCAATGCTTAGAAGAAACGCAGATGGAAGGGCAGCCTGGGAGCCCTAGTCTTTCCAGAGACAAACGTGAACAGTTTCCTGGTATCTCTGCTGAGAGTTCCAGATGACCTGGAGGACAGAGATGGGAACAGCGTCCCTTGGGCCAGCTTTCCCAGAGCAATCTGGACCTTCTGGGGCACTGCCCCCCCCCCCCTGTGTCCTTCAGCCCGATTCGCGCTCTCCTCACCTTAGGTGCCCGCATAATAAGTAGGTAGCCTAAGTTCTCAGCAAATGGGTGGCTTAAGATTACAAGATGCAGTATTTACACTTCTCTGGCTTCTGAAGAGCAGCAAGTTTAGAAGCATAACTTTAAATACAAAAACATGCAGGCTCAACCCAGCTCAAAAATGGGCAAAGGACTTGAATAGGCATTTCTCCAAAGAAGAATGGCTAACACGAGCCTATGAAAAGATGCCGTACATTACTAGTCATGAGGAAAATCGAAACCACAATGAGGTACCATATCCCACCCACTAAGATGGCTAGAAACAAATGGACAATAACAAGTCTTGGTGAGGATGTGGAGAAATTGGAACCCCTATGTACTGTTGGTGGGACTGTAAAATGGTTCTACCACTATGAAAAACAGTATGGTGGTTCCTCAAGAAATTAAAAATAAAATTACCACATGATCCAGCAATTCCACTTCTGGGTATATACCCAAAGGAATTGAAAGTAGGATCTCGAAGAGATATTTGTATAACCACATTCACAGAAGCATTATTCACAGTAGCCAAAAGGTGGAAGCAACTCAAGTGTCTATCAAAGGATGAATAGGTAACCAAAATTCGGTATATACGTATATATATTGGAATGTTATTCAGCCTTAAGAAAGAAGGAAATTCTGACACATGTTACAACATTGATGGACGTTGGGGACATTATGCTAAGGAAATAAGCCAGTCACAAAAAGACAAATACTGTATGATTTTACTTATACGAGCTACCTAGAGTAATCAAATTCACAGACAGAAAGAATGGTGGCTGCCAGGGGTTGGGGAGAAGCGGGAATGGGGAGTTATTGTTTAATGGGTTCAGAGTTTCAGTTTTGCAAGATAAAGAGTTATGGAAATGGATGGTGGAGACAGTTGCATAACAATGTGAAGGTATGTAACGCCACTGAATTACACAAACATGAAAAATGGTTAAGATGGCAAATTTTATATTCAGTGTATATCACCACAATTAAAAACTTTTTAATTAAAAAAGTTAAATATAGAATTACCATATTACTCAGTAATTCTACTCCTAGGTATATATCCAAAGGAATTGAAAACAGGTACTCAAAAAATCCTTGTACAAAATGTTCATAGCAACACGATTCACAAGAGCCAAAAGCTGGAAACAACCCAAAGGCCCATCAGTGGACGGACGAGTGGATGAACGAAAGTGTGGTGTACACATGCAATAAAATAATATTCAGCCCTAAGAAGGAATGAAGTATGAGACATGCTACAACACAGACGAATCTCGAAAACGTTATGCTAAATGAACGAAGCCACAAAAGGCCATATACATCGTACGATTCCATTAATATGAAATGTCCAGAACAGGCAAATCTGTGCAGACAGAAAGCAGACTGGGGGTTGCCAGAGGCAGCAGGCGGCGGAATAACTGCTTAATGGGTATCAGGTTTTATCTTGGAGTGATGAAATATTTTGGAATTAGATAGAAGTGGCAGGGACAACGCTGCGAATGTAGTAAATGCCACTGAATTGTTCAATCTAAAACGGTTAATTTTATGTTATGCGAGCTTCATTTCAACTAAAAAAAAAAAAAAAAAAAAGCCTGCGGAAAGTGAGAGCCAGGACCATCCACAAACAGAACAGCTTCAAGATAACTGACAGCTACCTTTAAAACCTTTCTTAGAATCACTTAAATGAGGTAAATTCTAAGTTAAGGTCATGAAGGCAGGCAGCAGGATATAACAAGCAGGCTAAGACGACTGTTCCCAAACACTACCAATTTGGGTCCATGAAGAAGTGTTAATTTGTCTTAAGTCTTAGACAACATTATATACATGAACACACGTGCACACACACACACGTACATACAGACTATTCTGTATGTCCTCCCTCTGCTTCTGGGTTAGGATCTCCTCTCATTTATATATTGATTATGATGACAGATTAATTGTTGGACTTTTGTTACTATTTAGGGGAATGTTGTTTTGTTTTTAATGTCCTTACTTGGCAAAATAAACTAAATCTGAATCCAAACAACAACCACACACACACATACACACAAACACGCATACCCCAGGCAGGCTCCATTAGCTATTTACAAAGGGGACACTGAGGCACAGTGCCTTTCTGCCAACCTTCTTGTCCTTGATATAGCTGCCATTGCCCTCAAAGGGGTCATCACTCTCCCAGGAACCCAGGTCTGAGGCCTTGAAATTGACACTGAGTAACAGACGCTTGACAGACAAGAAAAAACCTCACAGGTGACCAAGCTCCGTGGACCCCTGTTGGCCCCTTTTCAGGCTGCAGTCCCCTCCCCAGCACTCCTGCCAGGGGCTGCCCAGGCTCAGTTTCACCACTGGCTCCTTTTGGGGGTGCTCCAGAAGGCAGCGTGCCAGGTTAGCGTGCCCCGATAGGTGGAGAGCTCTCCCCTACACCGAGCTGCTGTGTAACGACCACACATTCACCCCACTTCTGCCCTATGAGGTCACCATGAGCTGGTCTAAGGCCCTTTCCATGGGACGCCTTGCCAAATATTTGTTTCCCCAAATTTCTTTCTCTGGGCTTTAGCCCGAGATATCTTTTTAAACCATTGCTCACAAACCATAATTTTCACTTCTCTCCTGGTATTGGTTCTTTGGCTCCTACTGTTCTCCACAAACCATGGAACTCAGAAAGAAGAACATTCCAGGCCAGGCGCGGTGGCTCACGCCTGTAATCCTAGCACTCTGGGAGGCCAAGGCGGGCGGACTGTTTGAGCTCAGGAGTTTGAGACCAGCCTGAGCAAGAGCAAGACACCGTCTCTACCAAAAATAGAAAAAATTAACCAGGCATGGTGGCGCATGCCTGTAGTCCCAGCTACGCAGGAGGCTGAGGCAGGAGGATTGCTAGAGCCCAGGAGTTTGAGGTTGCTGTGAGATAGGCTGATGCCATGGCACTCTAGCCAGGCAACAGAGTGAGACTCTATCTCAAAAAAAAAACAAAAAAAACCAAAATAAACCCAAATAAATAAAAAGGAAAGAAGAACATTCCAGATGGGGTCTGACAGCTCCTAGCTGTCTAATCTGGACATTATTCTGCCATTAATGCAGCCAGAGATCCAGCCTAGATTTTTTCTTTCTGGCAGCTGCCTCACCCCTAAGTCTTATTTCACACATTTTGCTGCCAAGCCATGCACCCACAGGTATCCTTTAAAAATGTCATCTTGTTGGATTCAGTCCGCTGCTCCAGCCTGTTGGGATCTTTCTGGACAGTGATCCATTAACATATCCATTCTCCCTCCCAAATCCACCACCTGAAAACTTGATCCGCCTGCCATCAAGGCCATTCTTCTTCCAAATCCTCATTCACGGCGTGGCAGAGGCAGCCCCACGCGAGCAACTCGATAGTCTCTCGGTGAGACAGTGACCTGGGAACAGCACTCTGGAGGTGTGGCTGTGCTGAACCTCCTGCCATTCAGGGTAGGTGTGTCACCTGGCCCACATTTCTTCATCTTCCTGGTAAGGGTTTCAGGGGTGACTTTGACAAATGGGGCTAATGACAGCCCTCCTCTTACTGCTGGTTGTGAGGATTAAGTGTAAAGCTCTTTGAGCAGGACATTATGCCCTGAGCAATCAAACACGTTGCCTTTAATACTGACAATAGAATAATATAATAATAATTTAGAAATTGTTTTCCAATTCTTAAACTACCCTCCTTATTGGCAACCAAATACAGGCATTAGGCAGCTGAAATCAGTAGAAGGAACACTGGTATTCAAGAACTAGAGTCTGAATCCTGGCTTTCCTTCCAGAATTTCCATGCTCTGAGGTTAACAGTACCGGCCCCTCCAGGGCTACAGAGAGGAGTCAATGAGACTAGACATGAAAAGGAGGTTTCAAATTCGAACCAGGTTATGCAAACATAAAAGAACAGTATTATGATTATTACTATTACAAATAAGTCACAGATACCATTCTCATTGGCAGAAGCCTGCCTGTTAGGAGGAACCTACAGATGGACTCAGGCTGCCAAAGGGAACAGGTCTCCCAGCACACGGCAGCTGGACTGCTGTGGTGAACCCATTCCTGGTCTCTCCTGGCAGCAATCACCCCCTCTCTTCTCAGACCAGAGCCGAGGATGGCTTGCAAACAAAGGGTCAGGGGTCTGCCCACCACGCTGGCAGAGGGCGCCTCTGCCTGCAGGCGCACACTGCCTCTCCAGGGTTCCTTGCTGAGACCAAGGACCTGAGTGATCAGCGGCAGGGACCTGGCAGGTGACAAAGGGCCGGGAAGGTTGCTTTTAGCTCCCCATGGCTTGACCCCCAAGTAATCCTGGGGTTTCCATCCTGCATGGTGGTTTCTAAGAGCACCAGGCTTTTGGCTCTGACATCCTCAGGGCAGGACCCCAGAAACTCTGTTTTCTTCTCTGCTGAGGATGTTTGCGTCCTCAGGGCAGAAATGGTCTTCACTAAGGAAAGCTCTTCGAGGCCGGGCATGGTGGCTCACGCCTGTAATCCTAGCACTCTGAGAGGCCGAGGCAGGAGGATCATTTGAGCTCAGGAGTTCAAGACCAGCCTGAGCAAGAGCAAGACCCTGTCTCTACTAAAAAATAGACAGAAATTAATTGGCCAACTAAAAATATATAAAAAAAATTAGCCGGGCGTGGTGGCGCATGCCTGTAGTCCCAGCTACTCGGGAGGCTGAGGTAGTAAGATTGCTTGAGCCCAGGAGTTTGAGGTTGCTGTGAGCTAGGCTGATGCCACGGCACTCTAGCCGGGGCAACAGAGACTCTATCTCAAAAAAAAAAAGAAAAGAAAAAAAGAAAGCTCTTAGAAACATCTTGCAAAGTGCTGTCAGAAGCCACCTATTGTCCCCCAGCACCTCAGGGTCAAAGGTATCCCACCGCAGGGGCAGAAGGAGAGGAACTGGCAGTGAGAACCACACGCCCCTGGGAAGAGAGCAGCAGTGAGAACGGGAGGCAATGATTGTCATAAATAAATTCTTCTCTCCTTGGCCATCTAAGGTTGGTTTTCCAGCTTCTAGGGGAATGGACACTGAGGGTAGATTTTAAAAATATACAGAGACACACACAGATGATCCTCAACTTTCAATGGGGCTTATGCCCTGATAAATCCTTCGTAAACTGAAATCATCCTTAAGTCAAAAATGCCTTTCATACACCTAACCCACCGAACATCGTAGCTTAGCCCAGCCTACCCCAAACATGCTCAGAACACTTACATTAGCCTGTAGTTGGGCAAAATCCTAGAACACAAAGACTATTTTATAATAAAATGTTGAATATCTCACATAATGTATTGAATACTGTGCTGGAAAGGAAAAACAGAGTGGCTGTATGGGTTCTGGAAGTACGGCATCTACTAAATGCGTATGGCTTTCACACCGCAGTGAAGCCGAAAAATCGTTAAGTCGAACCATGGTTAAGTCAGGGACCGTCTGTATCTATATGTAATTGTTGGCAAGACACCGAGAGGATTATGCCAACGAATCTATTAACAGATCAGGGAGTTTGCCCAGAAAGGCGCTGGGGGGAGAGGCCCGGAAGGGAAGGTCGCATTTCCGTCAGATACTTTCGGAGCTCACAGGGCCACAAGCAACCCTCACCCAACCTGCCCCTGCAGGAGTCTCCCTCAAGATAGGCAGGCTGCCAAAGTCACCTAAAAATCATCACAGAACACATGAAAGCTAACCCAGACTTTCATAGCGGCTTTTCCTGTGACTTTTTAAACAGATTCCTTTGCTGCGTTTCCTTTCCTTTGCTTATGCACCTACATGGAGATGGTGCCTGCTTCTAGACACCCGTGCGCGAGAGAGCAAACTCACAGATGAATCTCTGCCTCCTGGCAGCCACCCCGGTGTCCGGATGCTGCTACTTAAGGGAGCTGAGGCAGGACCAGGCTTATTTGGTGTTAGGAGCTAAACTGGGTCCCCCCTCAATTCATACAATGAAGTCCTAAATCTAGTACCTGAGAGTGGGACTACATTTGGAGACAAGTCTTTGAAGAGGTGATTAAATTAAAATGAGGCTATCAGGATGGGTCCTAATCCACCGAGACTGGTGTCTTCACAAAAGGAAGAGACGCCAGGGGCACAAGGGCAGAGAGAGGGCAACCACGTGAGGAGGCAGTTAAGAGGGTGGCCATATGGAAGCCAAGGAGCAGCCTCAGGAGAAACCAACCCTGCCGGCACCTTACCCTTAGGCCTCCAGCTTCCAGAACTGGGAGGAAATAAACTTTGGTTGTTTAAGCCACCCGGTCTGCTTTGTTACAACAGCCTCAGAAAACTAATAATATCATTGCTTTCCCTAAAAAGCCGTATTCACTAGATCAGGGAGAAAAAGTATAGTATGCAGTCACAGGTCAAATGCATCCTCCTTGATCTGGGGCCTAGCAGGTAAACTGGAGGCTACCTGCTGATCCCTGATAACCCGCAAAGCCTGCCAGCCCCGAAGGGCTGGGCCTGAGGTGGTCTACAAGGACGCGGAGCAGGTGTAAGTAGATGGTTGAAACGGTGACTATGGGCCACAGCCCGGGAGTAACCAACTCCTTGTATCAGCTTACTTTCTTACTTGGCCTTCTACCCAAAGAGTAATCCGATCACTGGTTCTGATTAATCTATATGTCATTGCTCTTATTCTAGAGAAAGATAAGACCTTGGGAGTGAGTGGACTAATGGCCAAGGGAGGTAGCCAGAGCTTTGATGAACCTGACCAGACTATCTGGACCGGTGCTGCCTTTGGCTGGGCATTCACCCATCTCTGGGTTCTGCCTGGATGTCTTGGTCCCCCCTTGGGCTCCTGGATCTGCCAGACCCTGGGCGCCCCACTGTGTGCCGGCTGGGCCAGGAGGGGAGGTGCACTCACAGATGCTCCCTGCTGCTAAGGGGCCCAGACACACCGGACCAATTAGAATCAAACAGCAGATCCGTTAGAGAGCTCTCTCCGGCTGGGAGGGAGGGAGGAAGGAGGGTGTTTCAAAGGTATTGATAGGCCAATGTCTGGAGGGGCCGGGAGGGGCAACACGCTCCCTCCGTGAGACAAAGCTGAGGGGCCTTCACTTTCCCAAGGATGGCAGGGTGGGCGGGTCTGGCCAATTCAAATGCAAAAGGCTTTCAGCATTCACTGCCTCCCTCCCAGCTCCTGCGGAAAGGCCAGTAGGTTCGTTCTCTCCATGTTTCACTCAGGCCACAGGGTTAGTCGCGGGGTGGGGTGGGAGCCCCCAGAATCACTGCGAGTTGAACTGCACACAAACCAATGCACACCTCAAACCCGAGGTCTCCAAAAGGGGGGCCTCAAGTCCTCCCCATCCCAACCTGGCAGGCTGGATGAGCGAAGGGGAGGTGGGTAGAGGCCCCATCCAAGGGGGCAGATTTGAATCAAATTGGAACAAAGCGTTTCTTAGCAGCGCATTGTGGCCAGTTTCCCCAGCGTGGATGGGGCCGAGAGGGGCTGAGGGTCTGATGGATCATGCCCAGGCCTGAGGTCTAGCTCCTCGGCTCCCTGTCGAGCCCGGCTCCATTGTTGGCCTTAAAGGGCTCGATTTGTCCTCTGCCAGTTCAGCGGGGCCAGCGCAAGAGAAAGCACAGGGCATGCTCTAGACTGTAAAAGACCAAAAGCAAGACAGCCTCATCATTATTCTCTGCAAGGTTAGAGAGAAAAAAATACACCTTCATATGAATGAGAGAAACATAGAGGAGAAAAAGAAATCCACTCTTGACAGTACTCAGCAGTCAGAACTGTGTCAAGCCTGGGCCTAATGGTCACATTTACTACCTTGGAAATTTCCGTTTCAACTCTCCATTCTCATTTGTGTTGAGTCAGGGATGCCAGGGGCAAGGGAGAAGCATGGCCCTGCCTGTGTGGGACCCCAGGACCCGACTCCCAAGCAGACCCTATCCTCAGAAGGCCTTCCACCAGGCCTAAGCGATGTTTGTCATTTTCTCCCTCCTTCTCGATTTGTTTGGTTTAAAATATTTAACCCGGGGCACAATGAAGTGTCTCATTTGCAACGTTCTCCTGGACCATTAGACTGGGACTCCACGCTCATTATGCTGATGAACGCGCTACTTACCCATGCAAATTCCAGGCGCCGCAGACTCGGAGATGGGAGGTGCTGGAGGTGCGCTATCGAGGGCTGATTTAATTACACAGCCATTCAGTGGGCAAAGCAGAGCAATTTTTAGCCAACTGTTCTCGTAAATATTATGGGAAACCCTTTTATAGAGTGCTAATTCTGGCTTAGTGTTTTCACTAAGCTTTAGTTCTTATTCAGACACGCACACGGGCCCCTAAAGATGCTACCGCCAGGCCAGAAAATCCCACAGATCATGCATTAGCCGTTGTGCCATCTTGCAGTTGATTATCATTTTTTAAATACTATAAACATCTGAGTATCACTGCCATTACGGAGGGACCAACTCTGAGACCCGTGCGGCCGTCCTTCCTCCAGCCCCCTCCCCCATGGCTCGGTCCCGCTGACCCGCCTCTGGGCAGGCTTCAGGCCACCAGATGACACTGCTCCTGAGAGTTTGACAAAACAACCATGGCAAACTCTTTTTGGACGTTTGAAACAATACCCGATCACCGCATCCACCCTCGCAGAGAACCCCGGAGGAAATGGCATCATTACTTTCATTTTACTCCATTTGTGACCGACCAAAAGAAAACAACACGTCCTAAGACTATTATCCGGGTTTCAGCTATGGGCGATTGGAGAGTTTGCTCCGGAATGTTATCAAGTGACCTCTCAGAGAAATTAATTTTCAAGAGCTAAAATAATCCTCTGCTGCACATGCACTGCCGTTTCTCTAAGTGCAGAAACAAATTTCACTTTCCGCAGTTGGAACAGAAACTCTCATGCATCCCCGTTTCTTCAAAAAAGTCTATAAATAACCCAGGATCAGCAAAATTATGCAAAACATCCTGCTAGAAGAAGAAATGTAAACTAAAACCACTTACAGAGAGACTCAGGCTGCCAACTTAATCTGATGCTACGACGACTGTAAACATGTTGTACTTTTGGAACCTGAAGCAATCCACATCACCACGGATGCCATCAAAAAAATAAAAAAAGAGAGAAAGAGAAAAAAAGGAAGAAAAAAATCGCAACAACTAAACAACAACAAAAGCCCAACCCCAAAACAGAGCAACGTGATTCGGTATTCTGCACGGTGCAGGAGCCCACGGCTGACCAGCTGCAGTCAATACCGGCTATCTGCGCTTGCACACGCCAACTGTTTTGACTACAGGCACTTGTTAAACACAGAGTTTCAGGTCCTACCAGTTGGACACCAGAAGTTCATAGAACTGACCCAGTGCCAAGAACAACAAGCACAGAAAGCGAAACGGCTGCCTCGTGCAAGTGTTTTTAACTGTTTATGCAAGCCCCAAAGCAACTGGGTAACAATTAAGAATAAAAAAGAACTTAAATAACAAAAGCAAAAGATTACCACCTTGAAGGAAATGGAGATATTGGCAGATAAAAGGCAGACGTCAAGCTACTTTATTGGTGGGGTGGGTAGGTGGGTGGTTTTTGGAGAGAATTGGTGGGGGGGAGGGGTGGGTGTCACATGACACTGTGGTTATTAACAGAAGGAACTGGGTGCTTCCTTGAAGCATCTTCTACTTAGAGATTGACTTACGAGATTTTGCAAATGCTGAGGCCTTGGTACACATCTGGGAGTGACGGCAGAAACACTGGCATTCGGAAGTCGGTAAATCTCACAGGAGAAAAAAGGGACATGCTGAGTGAATTTTTTAAGATGTAAGAAAGGGACTTCCAAGTTCCCTGCTCCGTGTGGTGAGGCCATGGAGACACACAGGAAACCAATGGGAGCTGGCGTGGGGGTAGGGGCGGTGTTCCAGGCAGTTTCTCACCACGCCAGACCAGGTCCTGGGAAAGACTTCCCTGTCCCCTTCTGAGTTTACGGCTGCTGGGACCGCCTTTCTCCCTAACCAGGACTGGAGTCTACGCTGTCCTATTGGTAACGGCGAATAAAGTCTTTTCACCTGGCCAAACAAGACAGGACATTTCTTAAATCGTGTATTGAACAAGGTTTTCCATTTTTCCCCCAGAATGAATCACGTAGTATCTCATTTTAGGACCAAGACAATTAACCAGATGTAATTTTAGAGTTACCCGAGGATTTGAGAAAACTGAATTCCAAGAGAACTGGGATGTGGATGGAAGAGTGAGAATTTTTTAATTGCTGAATGGACTTAAACCTACTCCACCCCCTGCATCTCTCTACCTACCTAATTTGAAGAATAAAATATTGCCCCTTTCCCACTCGACAGCTTTAGGGGAAAGTAATGAGCAAGTGGAAACCAGTTTGGAAGAGCCAGTGTGTCCGGGGGCTGGATTCATGTTTATTCTGGAGAGAGGTCCTCCCTCTGGTTTTGGGAGCCAGCAGTGCCACGGTGGTGAACAGGAGCCCACGCGGTGGCTGCCCCTTCCCTCCCAAAGTAACCCACATTTTGTTACAAACTATATATAGAACTCTTTGCACTGGCATCTGAAATGGAGCCACCCTGGAGCGAAACGCAGCAGTTGCCTGACAGATCCCTGCGGTTGCACCCAAGACAAAGGCAGGGGCAGGGGAGAAGAGGGCTGGGGTGGCAGCGGAGGATGGCAGGAGGGACACAGCAAAAGGTGCAGGTGCGGAGAAACGTGTCTCCGGGCCCAACAGCTGACTGCCTAAAGCAGCCCCAGAACTTTGTGAGTTAAAACTCCACTGTTTACATGTCTCCTTCCCGCACGTCACATTGTTTGGCCCTCAGAAACACCCTGCAAGGTGGGAAAGGCCTATTATTGGCCCCATTTTATGAAGAAGGAAAACTGAGGTTCAGAGAAACCCGTGACTTTCCCAAGGTCCCACACCCAGGAAAGCTTTCTCCTGTCCAATCCTGGATCTCAGCCCCTCAATGACTTGCGCTGCTGTGGTGCTTTCCTAGTCCCAAGGCACTTTAAAAGCGGCAGTTTTTATTATTCCCATTTTCGCGGACGAGTCCACTGAGGACGGGAGGGGCTGCGTACAGGGTTTGGCCTGGGCCACACTGCACACCATGAACAGCTTCAGGTCTCCCAGCTCTGAACCGGCTCTCCTTGCCTACCCCTAGCGTGTTTCCAGAAAACGGAGAGATAGAACCAAGAAAGCCAATAAGGTGGTTTGATTATAAAAGTACATTTCCCCGGACTCTCTCCACACTCCCTGTCTTCAGGGCTTTCTGTAGCAGTTCACGGTACAAGCACTTCACACAGAAGGCTTCCTCTCTGCGACTCGGGGCAGCCTGGCGACACCTGCACTCCAGAGCTACTGTTTCAGCGGGGGACGGCCATTTCCACCCAGATCGCGCCCGGTCCTCCTTTGATGTGACTGGGTCGCCCAAATGCCGACCCCTGGCTCCTCACAAAATCCTAGCCTAAGAAGAACCGGAATGGAATGTCCCAGCAGCCTGCCAGGCTGTGCCTTATGTGGCCCGCGAGTCCGAGGTGTGCTGGTTTGCACGCAGAGGGATGTGGCTTAGCACGTGGCTTGGTGGATCCCTTCTCCAACAAGTGTTTCAAAGTTGGGCCCTGGCTGAGTTCTTTGCAACAGAGGTCACCGAAAATATTGGACCAAATAAAGGTTCCCACGGTCGTGTTCAATTCTCTGTGCCAAGTGGACACACTCGCAGCTTGTTTGGGGGTGACATTACCATTATGCGATGCACTCTGAGCAGCTTCATCGCAGGATTGGGGCAATTGCTTTGCGAGGACATGGTGGTGGGCCACTGCAGATGGCCGGATGGCTAGGAGGCTGGGAGGGGTGGAATGGAGATGTCTGTCAGGGAATGAAGGCTCAGGACTGGGGGCCAGAGATGCTGAATGTGGAATGCAGGAAGGGAGCCTATCAGGAGGTGGTGTTAGAAAGCTCTAGAATGTTCTGTCACATCACCCCCACCACCTTATGCATCTACCTCTCCCACTTCCTTCAACCTAAAAACACAGCACACGAGAAAACAGAACCAAAGGCCAGGAAAGTTGTGTGTCAAGGTGGACTTTACATTGAATGCCACTAAAGTAGCCTAGGTCAGGAGGACTGGCCAATTCCACGTGCTCCCAACACTCCCTCTGAAGGGGGTTTATTTGAAGTGGTTTTGGCAACCACGTGACATTTGCATCCATGCTGCCTGAAAAAATACGGGCACAGGTGAATCACAACAGTCTTGGCAGGAAAATGCATTTGCTTACAAGAGTCCAAGTGAGTACAATACTTCCACGTAACATGTGACTCCTCTGAGCATAGAAACCATTTTTTTTTTTAAACCAAAATGTAGGACACTAGATTTGACTAACACTGGCATATTTAAGGAAGACAGGGTAGGCTATTTAAAATTACAACTTCTAAAAATCCATGGGGCATGGCCACCAAATCCGTAATGTCAAATTAGTAAAGGTGGCTGACGGAGGCATATGCAGTACGAGCAGAAATTTGTTGTAGTTAGTTCCAACATACTTAACAAAGGTAGCTCCACAACAGACCAGGCAAATACCGCTTTGCCAATGCAAGCAGACAAGGTGGCTTGGGGAATGTTGGGGAGCTCAGCACATCCAGCCCTTGGAAGTGGGGCCCCGTGTCTACACTCCTGACATTGTGCTCCTCCTGGGCGAGCTTGTCAGGGACCAGCACGGTCTTTAAACATGGTCTGGACACCTGCAAAGCTGGTCGCACAGGGGATGGAGCCAACAGAGAATGGAGCCTGTGCTTCTGGGCAACAGGAAGGCGAGGGGGGCACGCTGGTAGGTGACCGCAGGCCTGGCTTTCACCCTTGGGTTCCAGTCCCTGACGCCGGCCTCCCGGTCAGCACCTGCACTCAGCTCAACATGCTTCACTTTCGCCCTGTCACCTGGATTCACAGAGACTGAGCCAGTAAGGCTGATCATACCTGTGACTAGCTTTTGGTTTAATCCTTTGTGCTGGGGACCCACCACCCAGTCACTGACGTCACAGGGTCGGTTTCGCACCCATGGCACCTCATAGCCTAGATTTTTCAGGAGGTTCAATGTCAACCAGCCTTAGCCAGTATGGCACTACAGTTTGACAAATGACTTCATAGAGAAGGTCCAAAAATGTGGGTGGGCTGGACTCTAGGCCACTGGACTGAAGCTCCTCGAGAGCCAGTTTGGGGTCTTGTCTATCTTTGTAGGCCAATGCCTGGCCAGGGCACAGAAACCTGGCTGTGTGTTTTGAATGAATGAATGCAGTCTCTCTGAATCTGAATCACAAAGATTTACATATACCTTATTAGGTATATCTGGAAAGTGAATATCTTTCTATTAAATAGGTATCAACTTTGGTGTTTGTAAAAAGTTGTTTGTGGTACAAGTTAGAGAGAAGGTAGAAAGGCTCTCCTTTCTAAAATTTATAATGCCACTGTGCAACAGGAATCTGTCCAAGAGATCTTCATGCCACTGTACCATGTCTTCTTAAATGGTATACTTTGAATGTTATTTGATCCTTTTTGGAAAACTCCAGGTCAGTGTTAAGGGCATTCGTTGCTGTAAAACTGTGATGACTTCAGGGCCTACAACTATAGGTTTCAACCTTTTTTTGACACTAGTTTACTTTAAGAAATGGACTTTACACTCAACATATTAATAGTACTGCACATGTGTATTCGAGATGAGAATTCCCAAAGAGAGTACTTGTGGTTACTGCCTAAAAAGCACCCTGACCTCCTCTACCCTCCGTTCTCCTTTTTCATTGTTTAAATGTTGGTCAGGACTCACTAAACTGATTGCCCTACCATCATGGGTGGGGCCTGCGGTCTGCCAACACTGAGAAAGTACGCAGGGCTATTTGTCCCGGCACAAAACAGGCCTCCGCTTCCCAACTTTCTGCCTTTTACTTTCATTTTCCTGTAGGTCTGGTATCACTTCTTTTTACTGTCAGGGCCTGCCTCCGCTGTCTTCCTTAGAGCTCTAATTTGCTGAACTTGGAAATCAGACGCTCAAGCTTGCCGGTTTCATGTACGTACTGGGCATGGACTGTTTCTCAATAGAAGACCAAACGTGTCCTCGGAGCGGGGTGTGGTGCTAAGGTGCCGTGACTCGGTGCCTCTCCAGACTGCTCCGAGCTCCTGGCTGGGTTCCCAAGGAGATCCAGTGAGTGGCAGAGGCCATGATACTGGGGAGCTATCAAACGCGTTACCTGTACACACGTGCATGTGCACTCGATTTTTGGAAAGGAGTGTTCTGATGGTTGGGGCTATAAAGTGACAGAGGCTCCAGGTAGCAACGTTGCTTTATCAGTGACCATATCTGGGCTCCTGTGTCTGAGGAGGTTATTCCTAAAGTAGTCTACTGCTCCAGGCGGTTTGCAATGATGCCATATCTTGGCTCTCCACCCTGATCTGTCCTTTGCCCTATTATTTATAGCTCCTTCTAGCCTACACTTCAACGGTTGGTCTCGTCCTAGTCTTGGATCCTTCCATTTAAATATGAAAAAGACTAATTAACATATGAAACTTCTGGTAGTATTTTGAAAGGTGTGTCAAGTTTGTATGTGTGTGTATGTGTGTGTGTGTGTGTGTGTGTGTGTGTGTGTGGTAGATATCTTATATTGATTTTTAAAAGTTACAGGAAAAGGGGTAGATACTGTGCCCCTAAATAACCTAAATTACAAGCAATCAAGTACTTGGTTAAGTAAATTATTGGCACATGCATTTGATGAAATGCTGGGAAGCTATAAAAATGGTGATGCAGATCTATTTTTACGTGTCCATGATAATTTTAGATGGAAAAAAACAGGTTTCAAAGCAATGTCTATAATAGGATCCCACTTTTATTTTTAAAAATATAAAATATATGCATATGGGTGCATATGTACAACACACACAAACATATATGTATAGAAAAAAGGTTGGAAACTTTTACACGGAAATATTTATTTTCTTATTTAACTTTTTTAGATTTTCTGAAATTTTGGCAGTTTTTGCAATGCATTCCTTTTAGAATAAGAACAAAAGCAATTTTCATTTTGAAAAAATAAAATTCTACATTATTATGCAAAACAGTATCTCTGGGGCACCACTCCTATTTGTACTTTAACTCCATTCTCATGTCAAACTTTCAAAACAGTCCTACTTATTATATAAAAAAGGGTAAGTTGAATATTGGACGATTTTTACATTAATGCATTTTAAGGCAAAAGACTGGCTTATAGTTTTACTTTTTTTTTTTTTTTTTGAGACAGGGTCTTGCTCTGTCCCCCAGGCTGGTGTGCAGTGGCAGGATCATAGCTCATAGTAGCCTCAAACTCCTAGAAGGCTTAAGCTATGGAGTGGGGAAGCTGAGGCCTGTTTCGTGCAGGCCTAGGCTTAAGCAATCCTCCTGCCTCAGTGTCCTCAGTAACTGGGACTGCAAGAACTTGCCACCACGCTGGGCTAATTTTTTTATTTTAGAGATGGGGTCTCGCCATGTTACCTAGGCTGGTCTTGAACTCCTGGGCTCAAGTGGTCCTCCTGCTTCAGCCTTCCAAAGTGCTGGGATCACAGGCTTGAGCCACTCAGCCTGGCCTGGTTTTCCTCTTAATGGTCATGTTGTCTTCCGTGATAGAATTAAGGAGACATGGAAGTCACACGCCGACAGCTTTGCTAGTTACCTCCTTGGCAGAGGCAGGCTGTGGGCTTCTCTAGCGTAGAAGAAGCAAGTCAAGGGGCTCACATGATCTATATTTTTAAGCTAATTTTCTCCCATGCCAGAGTTAATTCAAGCATAAAACAATGTTAGTTTAAGGATGGGGATAATCCCCAATTCTTGTTAGTGCTGCTCTCTTTACAAAGTTCATTCACATCCGTGGGATAACTGCTATCTCACAACAATTGACCAGGGAGGCAGGGCGAGCAAGTGCATTATTCTCAGTGTATGGATGAGGAAACTAAGATTTGCCAGGGGGAGAACTTGCCCAAGGCCACCCCTTTGGGAACTGGTAGAGGCAGGATCCAAACCCAGTTTTCCTAGGCTTATTCTTTTTATTCTATGCCACTGCATTCTTTCTAGAAATACAGAAACCATATAATTTATTGTCCTCACTGGATACCTTTGAAAGTAAAAGGGGGAGCTAAATGGATCAGCCCCAGGACAATAGGTACAAACTATGACTCTCCCAGGCAAACCAGGACTTATGGTCACTTTAGATATAATCCAGCCCCTCACACACACATACACACGCACACGGGCAATCAAACCTTCTGAATAGGAAAGAGAAATGGAACAGGGTAGCAAGGCCTATACTTTAAAGTACTAGAGTAGTAAAAAAAATAGATAAAAATAAGCAAATAAAAAGTACCTGCGTATAACTTGTGTTTTACCGTGCATGGAGCAGTTAGCCTGGGCTCTAGCTCTGGGGCCATCAGCTCCCACGCTCTCAAGAATACAAAGTCTGGACTGGGCAACTGGTATTAATCAAAGAGGGTCACACCCCAAATGTGGCTACTTTAAGTTTTCTGTTGTCCATACTTTGACCAACGTTTTGAATACAAAAAAATGAGTTTTATTGGTGAAACTTGTGATTCGGTAGAATCAAAACTAGAAATGGACTTTTATCGGCGAAATTAAAGGTATGCAAGATACATGGTCTGGGTAAAACCTTGAGAGACACTCCCCACTTCTGTACAATAGAAACAGGGTATTAGAACCCAGTGAGGCCTGTGCCTTCACTCTCAGGGACAGTGCTTGATGCCACCTTGTGTCCAGCTGCTGAATCCGAACAGTTTATGACAGCACGAGGCTGATTCAGGGGAACAGTGTCCTCCCTTTAGAGTGTTCTCGCAGCCACCTTGAGTGGACCTTTCGTGCAAGATATGATTGGGACACCCCAAAGGAGAGAGGGCTGGGTCTTCTTCAGGCTTCCAGAACAGGTTGAATGAACTGTTTTGTCCCTTCTTGTTGATAAACGTTTGCTTAATAACTGCCCCCACCCAGGGAGGAATTCAATCTCACACCCACTTTCATCACCACCTGGTATCAAGCTTGTGGGGAGACGCTACCCCTCACTGCTTTGGTCTTCCACAACCTTCCACGCTGGCCCAGAGAGAGCCCAAGAGTTCTATGTGGCCAAACCACTTTAGGTTGGTCCATGACAAACATGCCACTAGGTGCATATGAAATGGGTAGATTTCAGAAAAGGGATCCCCAAATACGTTTTCCCCTATCACCAGCATATGAGCCTCAAGAAAGCAGATACAGGCTCTGACTTGTTGACTACTCCAGTCCCTGAGCCTCACAAAGTGCCTGCCCATAGGAAGTGTGTAATATACATTTGTCAAGTGAATAAAATAAATAAGAATTTTATCATTTCTAGAATCTAATTTATTAACTATAATCTGTGATTTTTCTTTTTCTTTTTTTTTTTTTTTTAGATACAATCCCCTTTGGCTACTGTGATTTTTCTCTATCCCCCTGATGATAACTGATCCTCACAGATGACGACCTATTGCTTGCCCTAGGTTAGTACTTTAAAAAGGAATAAGCAGCAAGCTAATAATAAAAACCACTGGGATTATATCATTTAATCTGCACAATAATGTGATGGGATTGGTATTATCACCCCCATGTTCCCATGAGGAAACCAAGGTTCAGAGAGGTTATCACTTTAATTAGTAAAGCCAGGACTTGAACTCAGGCCTGGCAGACTCCAAACCCAAGCAAGCTCTCCTATGCTGTGCTACCCAGAATTAGCAATAACTCAGTTTTGTAGAGATTGAGGTTTTTTTTTTTTTTTAATTACTTTTACTCTACACACTTTTTATGCCATGCTGCTGAACGAACACACACATCTTTTTGGCACTTCGTCTTATCTTATGAAAAGCTTTTTTTTTGGGGGGGGGCAAGAAACTAGATGGATGTTGGAATATATAAGCCAGCTTTCCAGTTCTTTTACTTTTAATTAATTTGACTGACACATGGCCTTGAGGGATGTCTAATGGCCTCTGGTGTCTTTGAACTGCAGAAGAATCGGCCCCAGGAATCTGTCGCAGCTCTCCTTGTCTCCCGAGCACCAGCGCCTGGACCCGATCTGACACCTCCCCCACGCACCCTTCCCGCCTGCCACGCTGGACTACTGAGAGCCTTTTGTTTCGCGCCTCTGTCGCTTGGCGCTCAGCGTTCTTTTCCTGGAATCCTCATCCACCCTTTCCTGCTTCACCTGGGTTAACTCCACGTTTTCTTTCAAGACTCAGCCCAAACATTAGCACATTTGGGATAGCAAGGAGATTCCCCGCCATCCTGCACCTCTCCCAGGTTTCACTCGAGGCCCCTTCTCCGTGCTCCCAGGACCCACCGAGCACACCTCCACCTTAGCGCCCTTAGCACACGGCTCTGTGATGGCCGATGGACTCGCCTGCCTCCTCCGCTACACCATAAAGAGCATAAGCCGGGGAATTTTCTTAGTACTGGTACATAGCAGGCACTCCAAGTGTGTTAGATAATGAATGAAAAAATCGAGAAATAATTAGCCAGTCCACAGCAAAGCAAGAGAAAACAGGGATCAGCGGCAGCAGTCTGCAGCCACCCGAGGGGTACCTAACCATAATGATTTCTCTTAGCCACTGGGCTTAAACATTAGTTTTTAAGCTTAAGGCCATCATAGCTGGTTTTTATGAGCAGCAACAGACTATTTAATTTTGAGTACTCTGCTCCTTTTGGCTGTTATAGAAAAAAAAAAAAAACCTCTGGAGAGATTCTCCAAATGTAGTCAGTTCCTGCCCACTCATGCTGTGCCAGCCACCGGTAGCCCCTCCGGGGCTCGAGGCGATACCACAAGTGCCCCCAGGCCAGGCTGCACTGGCAGCTCACGGAGCTCCCACCAACTCGGGGTGTCCTTCGAAGCCCAGAAGGTCCCAGATGCAGAGCAAGAAATGACCTGAGCAGAGCTGTGGCTAACTGTGGGACGCTGGCCTAATGAAATAAACAATTCCCAGTACAGCCTAACCCTTCAAAATGTAATTCTTTCTGACCACACTGGGTAGATAAAAACAATTTAGTGATTTCCTCCCACTAAACTCTTGGGCATCAACCAAGAAGTCTACAGTGTGGCTGTTCTGATGCCACTGTACAATGCCAACTATTTAGGTTTTTCTAAATTTTTAACTAATTATTTTTTATTTAATTTTTTTTTTCTTGAGACAGGGTCGCACTCTATTACCCAGCCTAGAGTGCCATGGCATCAGCTTAGCTCACTGCAACCTCTAACTCCTGGGCTCAAGCGATCCTCCTGCCTCAGCCTCCTGAGTAGCTGGGACTATAGGCACCTGCCACCATGCGCCTAGCTAATTTTTTATTTTTTGTAGAGATGGGGTCTCGCTGTTGCCCAGGCCGGTCTGCACTCCTGGGCTCAAGAAATCCTCCCTCCTTGGCCTCCCAAAGTGTAGAACCATAGGTGCAAGCTACCGCACGGGCCAATATTTAGGTTTTTTTCCTTATGTTATCAGTGTTTATCAGCGTTTTAGATGGGATAATTCTTCATTGAATTCATTCTCCAATGAATTCTTCATTGGAATTGTCCTGTGCACTGCAGAGTGCTTAGTACCTCTGATCCAGTCAGTGCCAGCTACTATAACAGCCCCAAATGCATTCTTCCAAATATCTCTAGACTAACGAGCCATCAGGAATACTGGGATTCCCAACGGGATTCGCTTTGACTTACCTTGCAGTCTGAGAATCTTAGAAGAGATGGAAGAGGCCGCCCAACCCAGGGGCTGGGTTGAATCCTAAAGGGGCAGGGCCCAGGGAGTCAGACAGAGCACACCTGAGGCAATGGGCCAGCTGGACCCAGGCCTGTCTGGGAGGCTGGGGAGGTCTTTGGAGCAGGGAGGATGCATAGGCACCTTGAATAAAAAAGTCAAGGCAGCGAGGGAGCTGGCTCATGGAACCAAGAGGTCAGACTAAGCTTCAGCAGAGGTCAGAATGGTGCGGAAGGGGTGAAGAATGCGGGAGGATGGGAAGGGCTTGGGCCATGGTGCTGAGCCCTGCCTGTAATCTGAGCCACGTCCTCACAGCCTTTGCCATGCTGGGGCACGTCAAGGAAGCCAAGAAGTACAGCTCTAATGGCTTGAAGGTTCTAGGTAAGAACTAGCTCTCTTCTCTTGCTTGGCCTTAAAAGAGCAGCAACAACTTGGCAACAGCCCTGTCATTGACACCACAGCCACCGTGCTCACATCCTGCAAACACAACCCCCTGAAGAGAATTTCTAAGTTTCTCAAAGTCACCTTAAAGGGCATGTGTATGACAAAGGGGAAGAGGCTCTAAAACCAGCCCAGGAGAAAAATCCACTAAAGTGCAGGCAGAAGGGCCTGAGTACAGAAATCAACACCCATCCCTCTAAGTTAATGGCTAGAAGCTCAACCGCCCTGGTGGGAGTACCAATCAAAAGAATATTATTGTTATTAGCATATACCCAAGAAATGGAAGGCATTGTTAATGTTCTAGGTCATTCTTCTTTTTGATTTCCACGTAAGATTTCAGCCCTGTTTTGGTGTACCTAGTCTCACAAACCTGTAGTCACTGTTCCTATTTGTACACAGAATGACTTAGGATATCTGTTTCTTTTAGTAGACTCAATTCAAAACATCAGAGAAGAGAAGACGGGTCTGATGGTAGAGCAATGGTTCTCAAACTTTAGTGTGCCCATTAATGACCCCAGCATCTTGTTAAAATGCATATTTAGAGATGGGGGGGGGTTCGCTATATTGCCCAGGCTGGTCTTAAACTTCTGGGCTCAAGCGATCCTCTTGCTTCAACCTCCTGAATAGCTGGGACTATAGGTACATGCCACTGTGCCTGGCTTAAAATGCAGGTTCTTATTCTGTAGGTCCAAGTATTTTAACCATGCCTTTTCCTCCCCCCTGTATTTCTAATGCTTTGACATCTTAGGGCGTTGCTAAGGCCCTGGAGAGATTGCCCCTCCTTAGGGGCTAGCCAATTTCTAGAGATACTAAAGGACTTGCCTTTCATATGCAAACCATCCAATCCAAAGCCCACACCCCCACCACCTTCTTTGCATGGCTTTTACATTCTGGACTACTAGCCCCTGTCCTAATCACCTGAAGGGAGGTGTCACACAATTAAGGACAGCCCCTACACCCCAGAGCCTGATGAAATAATCCAATGAGCCTTTTGCTTACATTTCCCCTGGCTCCCTCTGCCTCTTGACCAGCCCTGGTGCTTCCTCATGTGGCCCTGCGTGGCATGGCGTGGCGTGGCTCACCCCTCCCCGTGGGAACTGTGAGCAACGAAGTTACCTCCCAATCTGTTGGCTTCCCCACACCTGAATAACAAGAAAGCTTATGTCTCAAAACAGCAGGATTGGGCCTGGGGAGGCTGCTGCTGCGGATCAGAGAAGCGCACGTGGTGCATCGAGGCTCTGGGTCACTATGTGGTCACAGAGCAGGTGCCGTGGCTGGGCCTGGAGAGGAACAACTGCACTACCTGTGTGTCCGCCCCGCGCTGCAGCCCAGTGTTCTGCAGGCATAAATGAGTGACGGGCCATAGCCCCAAGGATACCCGCCAGGCTTCTGTCTTACTTTCCAAACGAGGTGAGTTTGTGGAGCTCTGCTAGATGTAGAAATTACATAAAAAGCTGCAATGAAAAGAAAGCAAGGGGCCGGGCGTGGTGGCTCACGCTTGTAATCCTAGCACTCTGGGAGGCTGAAGTGAGCGGATCTTTTGAGCTCAGGAGTTCGAGACCAGCCTGAGCAAGAGCGAGAGCCAATCTCTACTAAAAGAGCAGAAAGAAATTAGCTGGACAACTGAAAAAAAATTTATATATATATGTATATAAAATTAGCCGGGCATGGTGGCACATGCCTGTAATCCCAGCTACTCGGGAGGCTGAGGCAAGAGGATAGCTTGAGCTCAGGAGTTTGAGGTTGCTGTGAGCTAGGCTGATGCCACAGCACTCTAGCCCGGGGAACAGAGTGAGACTCCATCTCAAAAAACAAACAAACAGAACCCCGCAAGTTAGAGCAGGCACAGTGGTGACAGGGCCACTCAAGACCCCAGGGGGAACGGCTGAGACTCTGCAGGTCAGCTGGCACAGGGTGCTGGCTGCATGCTCCCACCGACCCAAGTCACATACGGGTCCTGGACGCCACACGTGCATCTGTGGGAAACCGCAGTCGGGAGGCCTTGGAGGGCTTCTAGGGCAAGCCTTGGGATCTAGGCGCAGCAAGCCGCTCCATCAGCCCTCTGCCCAGAGGTGTATGAGGGTTCTGACCACCTTCCTCTCCCTCAGGGCACCCAGGGCTTAGAGGATTGACCCAGACAGGATCACAAACTTTCTGACTCCAAGGCCGGAGCCCTTTCCCCCACCCCAGGACATCATGGTTCCACGTGTTCCTGATACAAGCAAACCCTGATTAAGAACCAAGAACCATCGCTTTTAAGCACTTCACATGGCTTAGCTCATCTAATCCCCACACCTCTATATAGTAGCTGCTCCTTAAACCCTTATTTTCAAGGTGAGTAAGCAAGCCCAGAGATGCTAAGTAGCTTGCCTAAACCACCCACTAATTGGCAGGGTCAGAATTTTAGTCCAAATGATGTACAGCAGAGCCTTTGCTCTCAACTGCTGCCCCTGCACAGTGCCACCTCCAAAGGCCACCTCCGAAGGCCACCTCCGAAGGCTAGGGCAGTGGTGTTCCAGGTGGAGGCCACAGATCTGGATCCACACCACCAGCAACACCCCGCCCACTCCTGACCTGCTAAACCAGAATCTCAGCAGTGGGACCAGGAATTTGTGCTACGCAAGCTCTCTGGGTGATTTTGCTATCTGCTGAATTTATTTATATCAGAGGAAAGCCTGGTGGAAACTTATTTCCCAGGCCAGACCAATAGTAACAGCATAAGTGTAACTTGAAGTAAGACTTCACTGCTTAGCATAAACCTTGGGAGGCAGCTTGGTATATCAGAAAGAGATTAAGTGTGGGTTTAAAACCCAGCTCTAGGCTGGGCACGGGCACTGCCTGTAATCCTAGCACTCTGGGAGGGCGAGGCAGGAGGATCATTTGAGGTCAGGAGTTTGAGACCAGGCTGAGTAAGAGGGCAAGAGTGAGACCTTGGCTCTACCAAGAATAGAAAAAATTAGCCAGGCGTGGCAGCATGTGCTTGTAGTCCCAGCTACTCAGGAGGCAGAGGCAGGAAGATCACTTGAACACAAGAGTTTGAGGTTGCTGTGAGCTAGGCTGACTCCACGGCATGCTAGCCTGGGCAACAGAGCGAGACTCAGTCCCAAAAACAACAACAAAAATACCCCCCCAAACCCAGCTCTAGCAGTTCAGAAACTTTGGGCAAAGAACTTAACCTCTCTGAGTCTCATCTTCCTCATCTGGAGGATGGGAGTAGAATATTTACTCCTCGAGTTCACGTGAGCATCAAGTGAGGTAACTATGGGAAGTGCTATGCCCCATACCCAGCACCCAGGAAAGGCTCTGTAGACAGTAGCTCTAGCAATTATTCCTCAGAGCTTCCCTGTTTGCTAAAATTCATGTCCTTTCCTATCATGCTTTACAACAGTGTGAATCTTGAATTCCTGTGGCTGCCAAACCAAGAGAATAGCTTTCAAAGAGAATAAGGAAGCTATCCTCTTGGATAACCAGAGCGGTGAGCTATCTAAACAATGCCTAAAAGCATTACCATAAATTGTCACTTGGAGTACATGCTTAAATGCCATCAAAAGTTCCAACCCCAAACAAGGGTTAGGGGTGCTTGCCTAGATACTGAGAAAATTCCCATTTGAGCAAAAGCTTTGTTGTCACCTCTGTTACCCAACTATACCAGTGGCATGTCTTTAAGAATGTACCCTCACTGTATACCCTAGAGGTGGAGAAAGGATAATGGTGGCGGAAAACTGGCTGCAAGCACAGACCAAATTCTGCAGTGACATCTCAGTCAACCTTCCCCTCTCCAGCCACACAGACCTCAGAGGAAGAGCTGTCCCCGCCCCAGGAGCGTCCCAGTCAGACACTACCGGCTCACCCACCGCAAAGAAGAGGACCTGCCTCTCCCAAGAAAAGGGGAATGAGAAGAGAAAAAAAGAAAGGGTGTAGGAGAGGAAGAAGGGCACCTCAGGCAGCATTCATGTCATCACGTAAGTTCTCTGAGGTTAAATCTGTCCAAAGCCACCAGCCAGTCCGTTTTTCAGTCAGGAGGAAAAAATACAAGTAGAATTTAAAGGATTTTTTTAAATGACAAAAAATGTAATACTAGTTTCATTATATAAATTAAGATCCCACTGGGACATGGCAGGAGTTACTGTTCATATCTATAAGAAAAAAATTCACTGAAGGGATATAGGAGGCAAAATAAAAACTGGAGCCGACCTCATCTTTTCATTATTTCCTTCAGTTTGGGAGACCTCTGCAAAGGTAGATTATTTCATATGGGGGTCCACTTGTTTTCTGGCCCAGAAAGCAAAAGCAAACCAAACCAAAGTGGGTTCTCATTACCTTACCTCAGGCACTGTTACCGAGTTATTTGTTCTTTAAAAGTTTTTGAAAATCTAATTAAAAAAATAAGTATATAATAAAGATTTTAGAAAATTCAGATATAATTGAGGAAGAAAAAATTACCCATAGTCACCAGACCATTTCAGTTTTAATATATATATATATGTGTATTTTTTTTAATTTAAAGAGGTTTATTCTGAGCCAAATGTGTGTGACCAGCCGAGAGCACATAGTCTCAAGAGGTCCTGAGAAAATGTGCCTCAAATGTGTATCATTTTAAAAAGTGATCATATTGAGCACATTGTTTTAAATGCTGTTTTTTCCCTATTTTTCACATCATGAACATTTCTTCATGTTATGAAATATTTTTTTTTTTTTTTTTTGAGACAGAGTCTCGCTTTGCTGCCCAGGCTAGAGTGAGTGCCGTGGCGTCAGCCTAGCTCACAGCAACCTCAAACTCCTGGGCTCGAGTGATCCTTCTGCCTCAGCCTCCCAGGTAGCTGGGACTACAGGCATTTGCCACCATGCCCGGCTAATTTTTTATATATATATCAGTTGGCCAATTAATTTCTTTCTATTTATAGTAGAGACGGGGTCTCGCTCTTGCTCAGGCTGGTTTTGAACTCCTGACCTTGAGCAATCCGCCCGCCTCGGCCTCCCAAGAGCTAGGATTACAGGCGTGAGCCACAGCGCCCGGCCCTATGTTATGAAATATTTTTAAAAAGATTATTTTAAAGGCTACTTTACAGCTCCTACTGTTTGGTATTAGATTGGCTGCAATGTTTTGCTATATGGATAATTCTGTAGTGAACATCCTTTAAAGATATTCTTGTCCACATTTCTATTCATTTACTTATATAAATTCCTAGCATTTTTGGTTCTGGGCCCTGGATACATGTAGTCAAATGCCTAACAGAAAGGGAACCCTAATTTACATATCTACCAGCTTGGTTGAAAGTCTGGTTTCCTTACTAACACCGGGTATGATTATTAATTTCTAAACATTCATCATTTTCATAAGTGAAAAATACTACCTGATTGTTTTAATTTTTGTTTTTGATTACTGGTGAGGTTGAACATTTTTCATTCTAATTGGCCACTTGAATTTCTTCTCTTGTGAATTGCCTATTCAGACCTATTCTATAATTAGTATATTTTTTTCTCATAAATCTGTAAGAATTTTTTTACAATAGTAAGAATATGAATATTTTAAAATCAGAAGTTGAAAATGATAACTTTCCTAATAAGACAACTGTGAAATAGGTAATATCATCAAGCATTAAAAAGTTCTTTTGGTGGGGACAAGGCATGGAAGGGGCAGTGAGGGTTAAATCACATAAAATAAAATCTTTGTCAAAACCTCTCTCCTTTTAAAACAACAGCAACAATAACAACCAGACATACAGATAATGACAGGCATCTCAGATGGGGTCCTGTACCTATGCTAATCAGCCCCCTCACCTTCCTGATTACTGCAGGATACCTGAGTGGGAAGGAAAGTTGGTGTGGGCACGGTCCAGCCCCAAGTGGCCACAGGAAGGGCAAGGCATTTTGCAGAGGTTCTTGTTTGGATTCGAGCCAGCATGTCAGCAGTCCGAATTCTGAGTTCCTGGGTGTCACTTCAAGTGAGCTGAGCGACCACAAGAAACCATACAAATGAGATCTACCTCCACCTTCAGGTGCACAGGATTGAAGATTTAAGAGAGCGACAACTCGGTCTGGGTTTGCTCCACTCTCCTGTTCCAACGAGGCAGGGTGCAGCCACCTTTGGCGTGGATGCCTGACAGCTCCCGGGAGAGGCAGCGCAGAAGTATAAACCCTGAACCCTGAAACCTCCCGGGCAAGGAAGCACCTCTTCACACATGGTGCGCATCTCTGCAGTGACAGCAGGAGCAAAAAATGTGGCCAGCCAGGCTAGGAGGGTGGAGGGTGATGACTGACAGAGGCATGGAACCACCTTCCACTGGGGACCAGCCCAGGTGACTAGTCGCAGGTCAGGTATTCAGGTCGCATGCCTACCATTCACACGGCCTCTCTGTCTGCCAAGGCCTGGGCCCAGGCTTTGAGTGTTCAAAAATAGAACAGGAAGTCCAGAACAAAACAAAAGCCAAGAGAAGGCTGCAGGCCAGGAGTGCAGGCTGGGGAGGGAGGACTTATCTTGGGGGCAGGGGCCCTGAGTTGAGGGAAGAAGCACCTGCTCTAGGCACAGGAAGACAGCACAAACAGGCGGTGGCCGGAAGCCAGGTAGCAAGCTGCCTCTTGTATTTCCATGTTATATCCTGATTCCAAGATGAGCAAGACAAGGAAACAGACCACTCTACCCACTAAAATGGAGATTTTTCTGTCCTTGTGTAATCAGGAGTCGAAGGACAGATCAGTGAAAAGAACCAAAGGAAAGAGAAACAGGAGTGGTTGTATAAGGAGAGGATTTGTGACTTGGGTCTGCTCAGTGTCCGTTCTCCCTTCTCTTCTTCCAGTAACGGCACCTTGATTTTCCTTCGGGAGGCCCCCATGGAGCGGGCTCTTCCCAACCTCTTTGGGGGTTTGGGAGGCACTCATGAAGTCCTTTCAAGGGGAAGGGGGTAGTTGATAAAATCATGATCCCAGACATTTGTTAAGGACTTATAGTTGAAGGGCTTCCAAGTACAAACTTCCTACCCGGGGATTTGGGTCTTTCTGGCTTCCTAAACTCATGCATAACCATGTTTCTGGGTTCACTGGGCTGGGATTCCAAAGGCCCCTGACTGCTAACTGCACCCCAGGGCTTCCTGTTCAGCTGGAGCAGGAGCAAGTGCAGAGGACGAGGTCGGGGATTTTGACCTTCTCGGAGCAGAGGACTAAGCCTAGGAATGATGAGATTACACTGTGGGTAAATATGACACCTAGTCAAATAGGGGGTGTACGTGGAGCCCACTGTGGAGATGGGGAGGGTTAGGACTTGGCAGCTCTCTAGACAGAAGACAGACAAAAACCTACCACTTACAGAAAAAGCAGGGACAAAAGGAGGAAGCATTCCTTTTGGAGTAGATGTCTGCTTTTTAGCAAGCTGCAGGGAAGAGAAAGACCCACTGTGAAAGGCCCAGCTAAGAATGCACTTAAAGACCACACTGCCAGAGCCTAGGAAAGGGGCCTCTCTTCCCATGCCCTAGACTGCAGATTCTTCCAAAGCCCAGGGTGCCCATTTAATCCCTTAAATGTCTTCTGCCCCCTTCAATGACCAAAGCCCCATTATATCATAAGCCATAAGAAACTTGGTGGCATGGGCTGGAATCTGGAACCTGGAGTCTGCTTCCTGCTTCTTTAAATACCAGTAGAAAGCCTGAAATCTTGATCTTGGAATAGCCTGTGGCCATAGTTACTTCTCCAGGCAGGTTTCCTTGGTGCAGGTGGTTGATTCATTAATGCCTGCAGAGAGTAGACTTGAAGAGACAGGACTCACACTGGCTCTTGTCAGATGTAGTCATCCAGTGCCTTCTCTCCACCCCAGAGGAACTGTGTCATTTGGGTATCTGTGGGAAAATCGCAGGGCACTCTCTCTGCCTGGCAGAGCCAAAGCAAGCCTGGGACGCTCTGAGGAGGCTCCGACCAGAGGCCCTGCCTCCCTCCACTCAGGCCACACTACTTGTTCCACTTCCTGCCTGTGGCCTTTCGATTCTCCTCAGACCTCGGCTGTAGGAAGTTTTCCTCAGCTCCACACACAGGCCTTCCTTACCCTTCCTCTGACCCCACACAAATTCTATTAATAGTAAGAGGACCCTTCACCCACTCCAACGACCTGAGCAGCAATGACCACAACCCACCACTGACGCTGCCACTGGGGTGTGAAGTGGCTGGACCAGCACAGGTGGCGTCTGACTGTCCCACAGGGCCATGGCGGGGGCCTCCCCTCACCTCTCTTGCTGGCTGGTGTGTGGGCAGTCAGTTGGCTCTGGGAGGGAGGACACACGAGAGACAGCCACAGGTTGACAACAGGACACAGAAGTCACCTCAAATCTCTGACTCTGTGGATGGCCACCATGGCCTCCAGTTTCCCATGGGGGAAGCAGAGAAAGGGGAGGGACTGAGGGCCCCACTCATATAAACATAAAGGAATGGGCCGGGGACAAGTGGGTGCTGGGCTGAGCTGCTGGAACGATTCCTGGATCATTCATCACAGTGGCCTTGAAGCAGCTCATGGTTAATAACCGCACTCTGAGAGAACGGCTCTGCAGCCAGCTGGAGAGCAGCGACGCAGTCCCCTTGCAGCCTGCCCTCTTGCCTTACACGTCCATCAGAGCCACGCCTGGCGGCCTTGCCATGTGGGAAAGGGGTCTCGTCCCAGGGCTGGGTGACGGCAGGCACAGGACTCGGGCTGTCATTCCTTTGCAACTTTGTTTTGCAAAAATCGTGAACACCCAAGACCAGAGGGGAGGACTATCCCGGAAGAAACCTTGGAAGAATTCCCAGGGGCTGGTTGGCAGCCCCAGCCGGACTGCTCGGCCCAGCCGGACGCAGCCCACAGGGCTCTGTTCTCCCTTCTGCCAGCTCCTCAGCTTGAGGCAGGGTGGCTGCCTGTGGCCATCCTGTGACCGCCCCTCTCAGACCCAACCGTTTTTGAGAAACTTTTGACATTAGTGAGAACTGGGTAGCCTAATCGATACTACAATGGGGCTTTTCTCCTAAATCCCTCTAACTAAGCTTGTATTCTCTTGGGAGGGACCAGTGCCCTCCCCTTTGAGGAGGGGCAGTGTGAGTGTGTGTGCACATGGATAACAGCATTCTCCTAATTTAGCTGCACATCCCGGCTGCACTGTTCACTGGGCGTGGTGACCTACCTTCATCACACAAGCTCTTCTTTGTAGTGACTTCATGGTATTAGTAGTCACAGGTACTACTATGCCCTCAGCCATCATAAAGGCAGAGCTGACGGCAGGGCTGGGACTCTCGGCGTGTGCATGCGTGTGCGTGCGTGTGCCCTCGCAGTTAGAGTTGGGTCCATATGAAGAAGATCAGCACCACTCCAGTTTCCACGCATCGTGGTGCTGGGTCTTGGTGCTCCGTTTCTCTCACTGGCTGGGTGACATGGGGCATATCATTTCATACTGGGGCCTCTGCAGAGCAGAGGGGCTAAGAGGGCTCAGAGTTACACAAACCTAGGTTTGAATCCTCATTCTGCCACTTGCTAGCTGTTGGTCTCTGGTCAAGATCCCTTTTTCACTGTGCCTCAGTTTCCTCATCTATAAATTGGGAACAATGAGAGTTCCTATTGCAAAGTGTTACTGTGAGGACTGGATATGTTAACATGTAAAAAGCACTTAGAATATTTCCTGGCACATGGTATGTATTCAACAACTATTTGGTATCTACATTATTATTCAACAAATAGCAGATGTTATCATTATAAATAAAAGGGGGTAGGAAGTTGGACTGAATCATACCTCAGGTCTCTTGCAGCTCTAAAATCCCACAGGTTTATTATGTTATGGAAGACTCAATGGATCCTAAATGGATGTTTTAAAGAAAAGCACCAGCCAAAGAAACAGAGAGGCCACGGAGAAATTTAGGATTAGGCTTCCCACCCTGCTTCCGCTCCCTGTATGTGCATTTTGTGGCAAAGCCTGTGAATTTCAAGTTGGCACAAACCAAGACAGCACCACAGTCCTGCAGCCCCTTCCCCTGTGAAGGCTGTAGTGCAGGTCAGAACCCTCTTTGTCTCCCCTGTGTGTGGATTCCAGCATCCCTTTTCCAAGCTGCTGCTTTGTTATGCTGGACTGTTCAGCAGGGCCAACAGGGTCAGAGCTAACAGACTTCAAGTGTCCCTGCGGCTACTGAGACACTCTACTGACACTTGATTTTGCTGCAAAGCAGGGAGGAAAAGGAGGAGCAATGCTTGGAGAAAAGTCCAGATTTTGGAGCTAAATGTGGGACTAAAATCTTTCTTTGATAGAAACAGGATATTTGGGCTTAAAGTCCTCTTTTTTAAGAGGACCAAAACACAGGGTATATTTGTTTCCTAGGGCTGCTATCACAATGTACTACAGATTGGGTGGCTTAAAACAATAGGAATTAATTTTCTCATAGTCCAGGAGGCCAGAAGTGTGACATCAAGGAGTTGGCTCTTTCTGGGGGCTCTAAGGGAGAATTTGTTCCAGACCTCTCTCCTTATTTCCGTTGTCACCAGCAACCTTGCTGTTCTGGGCTTGCGGCTGCCTCACTCCAATCTCTGACTCTGTCTTCACACGGGCTTCTTCCCTGTGTGCCTCTTGTGTCCAAACCTTTCTTGTCTTCTTTCTCTTACTAGGACACCAGTCACTGGATTTAGGGCCCACCTGAATCCAGCACATCATCTTCATGTGATGACACCTGCAGACCCCATTTCCAAATCGGGTCACATTCACAGGTTGCGGTGGGGGTGATTTAGGCATTCCTTTTTTGGGGGATGCAATTCAACTCATTACACAGGGCAAACAACGGCCAGAATACAAAGTTCAGGACAGAAGGGAGAGAGAATTTACAGTCTGGCCACTGGCAAAATAAGAAAAATCACCTCTGTACTGAGAAAAGCTACAAAGAAATAATAAGTGGAGACAAAACCTGATGCCCTCCATCTCTGCACTTCCTACTCCAGAGCCAGTTGTGACAAATTACAGGACTATTGGGAGAATAAACTCCCAATAATTGGTGTTCCAAATAAAGCTGCTTCGTAAACCTTTAAAAAAGTCTATTTGAGTCTCCTCCTGCCCTGCCCCCGTCCCCAGAGGGCACGAGCTAGGACTTCCCACGTGGGTAGGTTGGCAGGTAGAGCTGTCTTTGCAATTAGTCTGCTCTTTAAATGGGAAGCACATACCTGGTCCTGATTACTCAGAACTGGGACATTCTGAGCAACTTTAATTTCCACTTCGGATTAAATAGCAGCATAGCAAGTTACCAGCTTTTGCACATTCACCTCAACTCCCAACCATCTAGGAAATAATTCCAGGGGCACAAAGAAGCCTGTAGAAGTGCACCTCTGGCCTGTGGAAGGACTGGATCCACCATTCACATTATTTTAGGACACTTAACAAACCCCCGTCCCTCAGGTAGCAGAGATGGTGCCTCACCTGGCCCTTGGTAGGAGCAAACAAAGACTGATCAGAGATTCTGAGGTGATGGCTGGAAGGGCCAGGTGTGAGCAAACCCAGGACAGTGTCACTGTCCTCTTCACCTCTGTCTCTTTAGTGTCAGGCTTTATGCCTGGTGTCCAGCACATGCTCAACCAAATGGCAGATGATGGCTCAGAAATGCAGTGGTCACCTCTGCAGATGCATTCTGGGAGTGTCTGGCCTGTCTAAATAACTGGATGGCGGAAGAGCATCCCCGCTCAGCCCTTAGGAGAGGATCAGTCATGACTGCTGAATGAACGAGCTCATGACCTTCCTACTCCTCAGGAGCACGTGAGCAACCAGGAAGGACTTTGCCTTGTGTGTACCATCTTGATCCTCCTGTGCTACGGCATCACGGGCCGCTATCAAGCAAACAAGGAGTTCCTGCAGATTCATGCAGTTGTGGCAACATCTACTTAGAACCATTGACTGGGAGCCGGGTAGACCATTATAGGACACTGCCCCTCTTCTAATAATTTAACAATTATCATTTAAAAAGCACTTGAAATCATCACAGCATGAGGTTCTTTTGAGTAACACAGAATGAGCCTTACCCCACTTGTCACTATTCTCTAGAGAGCATTAGGACAAATTAAAAACTATCAATCTGATCCTCTTCTCTGCCCCATGTAGCCACATAACATGGAACAAGATTTTTTCCCCCAGTTTGAGTATATTGATGGGCAATTTGACAGTAGCTGTTAAAATTAAAATACGTATCTTCATGACCCAGAAATTCTGGAGAAACACTATGTACAAAAGTGTTCACTATAGCACTACCAGTATTAATAGGGAGGTAATCTGTAACCAATCTGTCTGTTCTATTAGAATATTATAATATTATTCATGAGGCAGATAGTCATACACAGACTTGAAAGATATCCAAGTTGAATGATTTAGAGAAAAACAAAGTCACAGAAGTTATGTATGGTACCATTTATGTTAAAAAAAACACACGACAATACTAGACATTTTCCGTGGGTACATATATATGGATATAAATCCAAGAAAAGATGATTGGACGACACATCCCAGACTGACAGCAGTGATTATGTATATGGTAGGGAGTGAGCTTGGGTATAGTATTAAAAGCGACTTTAACTTGTATTATTAGATTACTTGTGTTATAGGAGAATTATTTTAAAACACCCAAGAAAATAAGTATGATTGTACCACTTTGCTTTTGATGGTAGTTGTTCTTTGTGAATTTATTATCTAGCTGGAGATAAAACGTTAAATTAAAAAGTGTTCCCTTAGATCTTTGGGAAAAATGTAGACTATGACAAGAGAATCTAACAATACCACGAATGTATGAAGTAGCCTAACTGAAGAGGGTTGGGGGAAGACTGCTCACCTCAGTCACTTTGAAAATGAGTGGAGTATATAAGAGTAAAGGCAAAAGGAACTGCATACAAGCACTATGCTCTAGTTGATAAAACTGTTTCCCATGAGTTACAATTCTGATACTGTTATACGTGCATGTTGGAACTGAACAATTAAGAAAATGGAGAGCATATGGGAGAAGCCAGGTTTCTTACTATTTCAGTGGAAATTTACAGATAAGCCAAGAGAGGGAGCTAGAATGATCCATATGGCAATGGGTTCAAGTTGGAGACATCAGTATGAACTCATGTTTAACTTAATATATTAATAGATACAGATGGTTACAGATAGAAATATTATAGGTTTGTGATACCTGTTTATAGATACAGATACACAGTTACTATACATACACACTCATTCCCTTGCTCTGTAAGCTGAGAGAACCTAGAAGACAACAATGAGCATATCTGGTACCCAGATTTGGTTTCTAACATCATTCTTCTACAAAAGGAACCAGGACTCCTTGGAGAAATGGCTGATTCTAAGACAGGGCAGTAAATATACAAGATGAGCATGGAGTATCTTGCAGTGCTAGAAAGTAAGTGCTCAAAAAATAATAAAACCCTACAATGATGAGTGTATGTCAAAGGGACACAGGAGCCAATTGAAAGAACTTCCAATGGCCAAACTGAAACAATTTGAGCAACAAAAGAAAGTAATAGTGGATTATAGCCCAAAGTATAAAATAAAGATCTGAGTCCATATTGTTATAAATAAATGATTGAATAAATAAATAAATGGGGGAGAAGACACAGATTTTCCTTGTAGAAAAATTTCAAATTATTAATAGTATATGTAGGCATTCCACCTGTAAGGAGGGGAAGCATAAATCCTTCTTTTTTTTTTTTTTTTTTTGTCTTTGTTTTTCCCCCACCAACTATGGACATAGAAAAAATCCTTATTTCTTATAAGTGTGGGTTGTGCAGAGCAACTTCCTTCAAAGAGTACAGCATGGAAAACGGTGGGGCAGGGGACACGGTGAAAGAAGAGTAACTTTAACAGTGGCCAAACCTGACAAATACCACCTCCGACATGCCTCAGCCAGGTGATCTAGGTCAACATCAACAGTGACAAACTACGCTGACAGTAAGTTACCCTTGATATGATGCGATGAAATGGCACCATACCTCTTTGGTCTTTACCCCAAAAACATATAACAGAAGTCTAATCATGAGAAAACACATCAGACAAATTTCAACAGAGGGGCATCCCACAATATACCTGACTAGCACTCCTCAAAACTGTCAAGGTTGTAAAAAAACAAAGAAAGTCTAAGAAACTGGCACAACCAGGAGAAGCTTAGGAAATGTGACAACTAAATGTAATGTGACATCCTAGATGAGATCCGGGAACAGAAAGATATTAGCTAAAACTAAGGAAATCTGAATAAACTATGGACTTTAGTTAATAATAATGTATTAATATCAGTGTAATAATTGCAATGAGTGTACCATACTAATGTAAAATGTTAATAATAGCAGAAACTAGGTGCAGATATATATGAGAACTCTCTGTAAAGGATGAGCAACTCTAATCTGAAAATCCGAAATGCTCTGAAATCTGAAACTTTTTGGGTGCCAACATGATGCCATGGTGGAAAATTCCACACTTAACCTCATGTGATGTGTTGCAGTCAAAACACAGCTGAAACTGTGGTTCATGCACAAAGTTATTAAAAATATTGTATAAAATTACATTTAGGCTATGTGTACCTGGTGTATATGACCCATGTTTATATATGGTTCACGTTTAGATTTGGGTCCCATCGCCAAGATAGCTCATTATGTATATGCAAAACGTCCCCAAATGAGAAAAAGTCCCAAATTCGCAACACTTCTGGTCCCAAGCATTTTGGATAAGAGATACTCAGCTGGTATTATCATCTCAATTTTTCTTCACATCTAAAAGTGTCCTAAAAAATATAGTCTATTTGAAAAATAAAAAGGTGTTCCCTTACTTATATATTATTTCTTATTCCTTCCAAAAAAAAAAAAAAAAAAAAGCTAAAACCTAAGTACAGATTTCAAATTTACGCAGATAGATTATGGATTTTTTTCCTTTGGGAGATGTTTCAGGACTGGGAGAGCAACTATTTGAGAGGCCATCTGAAGTGAACTTGTAGTTTGACTTAGCAGCTGGTTACCTAGGCCCTTCCAGCACCCAGTGATGGCTGCATAGTGTTGGCAAGCCAAGGATGCAGTTGCCCTGGAGTGGATTTTGTAGGTCAATACCAAGCAAATACCACCTATGCTGGGCGGGGGTGGGGTCACTGTCAGCCTTGTGGGTAACCCTCAGTCTCACTAGCAGCTGGTTTAATGGTGGCAATAGCTGGGGAGATCCATCACTCTTCTGACTGAAATCCTTGAATCTCCTATAGCTGTCTGCCTCGTTCACTGCCCCCAGCCACACTTGGTTCTTAGCTGTTCCTCAAACCCACCAAGCACACTCCTGCCTCAGGGCTTTTACACCTGCTGTTTCCTCTGCCTGGCATACTTTTCCCCTTGAAAACCTCACGATTTGCCCCCACCACTTCTTTTGGGTCTCTGCTCAAATGTCAATGAACCAGAGAGACGTTTGTGGCTCACATAGCAACCCTACATCATCACTCTCATTCACCCCTCCAGATTCATTTTTCTTTCACAGAACTAATATACTGTGTATTTAGATGCTTATTGCTGCTTGTCCCCCCTATAGAAAGTGATTTCAGTGAGAACAGGGACTTTATCTGCTTTTGCTCACTGTTGTATCACCATTACCTAGAATAGAATCCAGTACATAGTAGGCACTCAATGATATCTACTGAAGGAATACATGAATGAATAGGTGATGGTTTCACATTGCAGTACAGTGAATAATGTGTGCTGATAAACAGTAATAATTACACCCACACTGCATTTGTCAGTCCCTTCTGTAAAGCTCAGAAACTTACCTTCTTCACAAACTTTTGTATGTCTTAGTAAAAAAGTGTATGAATACATAAGCAGATTATTCACTCAACACATACTTATTGAGTGGATCCTATATGTCAAAGCATTATGGTGGGTACTAGGGATACAAAGGTGAGTAAGACCCACTTTCTGACCTCCAGGAGCTCCATCCATCTATTCACCCATCCATCTATCCATTCTGTATCCATCCATCCACTCCCATCCATCTATCCATCCATCCACTCATTCATCCATGCATCCATCCACTCACCCATCCATCTATCCGTTCTCTATCCATCCATCCACTCCCATCCATCTATTCATCCATCCATCCACTCATTCATCCATGCATCCATCCACTCACCCATCCATCTGTCTATCCATCCACTCATTCATCCATGCATGCATCCATCCACCCACCCACCTATCTTCCATTCATTCATCTTTCCATCCATCCACTCCCATCCATCTATCCATCCATCCATCCACTCATTCATCCTTGCATCCATCCATCCACCCACACACCTATCTTCCATTCATTCATCTTTCCATCCATCCATCCACCCGCCCATCTATCCATCCATCCACCCATTCATCCATCTGTCCATCCATCCACCCACCCACCTGCCCATTCATCTCACCATTCATTCATCCATCCATCCATCTACCCACCCATCCATCTATCCATCTATACATTCATTCACCCATCCATACATCCACCCATTCATCTATCCACTCATCCATCCATCCAACCATCCATCTATCCACCCATTCATCCTTCTATCTAATCCTGTTAAGCCCCAATCAAATGCCAGACACTGCATGTTAAGACAGTATTTGATACATCGCCTTGTCTTTCTCTTTGGATTATTAACCCTCTTAATGGCAGGAAACTTAGACTTTAGTTGTAGCTCTGCCACTGTCTAGTTTTTTGATCCTGAAAAAAAAAATCACTAAATTCTGAGTATTAGTTTCTTCATCCATAAACATGGGCTTGAGACCTCTGGCCAGCCTTTCTCACAGTGCTGCTGGGAACATCCAATGACGTGATCCAAAAATAAAATGTGTTTTCTACATTGTGAAGCCCTAAATACACGTAAGGAATTCTCAGCCTGTAAATGCTAAAAACAAAAACAAAAACCCAAACAAACAAAAGAAACAAAAAACCCAAACTCAAACCCTTTCCTTAGCCTGCTTCTCGGTGGGCCGCAGAGCCGGAGGCAGCTGCTGCTGCTGGCGAGGCCAATCTGCCATCACTCAAAAATTCCACAGTTGGACAAAAATCAGGATAGGCAGCCCAACTCCTGTCAAGGAAATCCTTTGCAGATTAAGTAGACCATCAATAATCTTTGGTTAACATTTGATTCAAGTGCACGCCAGCTCTTCCCACCCTCCCTGCCCTCCAGCTGAGGATCTGTTGGCTATTGTGTGCTGTTCTCAAGTTTTAGCTGCTCTCAGAGTCTCCTTTCATATATATATATATATATATATATATATATATATATATATATATATATATATATATTTAAAGAAACCTTGACTTGGCAGGCTTTGGAGTTTTTATAATAAAAACGGAGCTTGATAGTAAATGAAAGTGATTTCTGAATGTTGACATGTAAACATCACTGACCAGGCAAGGCCCTCTTTAAAAGGAAGATATTGTAAATCTTCCAAACTCTAATCAAAGTGAATAAGGAGAAGGAGGAAGGGAGAGAGAGGGAGGGAGAGAGAAAAAGAGAGAGAGAGAGAGAGAGAGAGAGAGATTGAGAGAGAGAGAGAGAGAATATGAACATGGGACAAAGCAAGAGGGCGAAGGAGCAGGCAGAGAGAACACACATTGAACCTCTCCATAAGCTCCAGAATTTTCTAGTCTCTGTATTTATGCTTCCTGTTTCTGATGGGGTGTGTGACATTGTTGGTGTAACTGAAAAGGTGGAGGCTATCAGACAGAGCCAGTGAATTCATTGCATGGAAACACAGGCTCACTCCTCTTCTGTGCCTTCTCACCTGTAAGGGCTACAATGATTACAAATTAAATACCTCAAAGAAATTCTGTTTTCCTCAGCCTCTTACCTACTAGATCCCCAGGTCCTGGGCTACAATAATGACATCTACAATGACAATGAAGCTATCTGCTGGCTACCTTTTATATAGCACTTGCTCTGAGCCAGGCATTGTATGAACACTGCCAACCGCAAGCAGCACGAGGCTTATCTGCACTGAGACGCCAGTCCCTCTTTTGGGACGTTCCCCCATCTCTTCAGGGGCCGGGGCCTTCCATCAGTTATGTGCTGATAGAAGCTCATCCCTACCAACATGTTGCCTCTCCCCTGCATTTAAAAAAAATATGGCCAGGTGGACTTTATTCAAGGGGGCTATGGTGACAGGTATAGGGACCACTGCAATGAGATCTTGTCATGGGAGAGAGAGGACTGGACTCAACTCCTTCCCTTGCATTCTTTTATTTTTTCCTACGGAAAAATTTGCAAACATGCACAAAAAGAGATTAGTACAACAAATGCACATATACCCACCACCCAGTTTCAACATTAATATTTTGCTAATCCTGTTTCATCTATTCCCATCCCCTAACTGTTCTTTTTAGGGAATACTGTAAAGCAAACACCAGACACTGGGCCATTTCACAATCACCGCTTGGTATTTTTTAATCTTTTCTTTCACTTTGTTTAATGATGCAGTGACTCCGAGGACCCAGCGAGATTTCCTGCTGTGGATGGGGGGTGGTGTCGTGTACACAGGAATAGAATCCGCATTACCCCTACATTAATTAATCAAGCCTAGGCCAACAATCTACTCATTTATTTATTTTTAATATTGTTTTATGGTAAGAATTGTTCAGGTTGTATTATTATTATTAAATGAAATAAGGGATAGAAACTAGATTTGCACCTAAAACTGAGGCCGAAGACGGTCAGTAAAGCTAATCATTTTCTTGGGGTCTGAAGAGGACAGGTGATCAAAAGGGATTCTAGAAGCTTTGGTCAGGGAACCTCAACCACTGGAGAAATGGGACCCAGGATATCCTTCCCTCTTCTGTGGAGCTTCCCAGGACACTGTGGTGAGTGGAAACAGTGCTATCCATATTGGTGCTGAATACAGGAACTGGGGAATGCACGAAGAACAAGGAAGCTGAAAATGTGGATTGCCTGTGTGCGCGCACTGCTGATTAATTATTTATGCGAGCTGCTTACCACGTGTGCTTAATTACCTTGCAGCACAATAATGAACAGGTCTGTCATTAAAATCCCATTGGATTCCAGTGATTAAAACTCTCTCTGAGCTTTCCTGGCCTTCCTTTGCACTAGGCAAGGTTGCTGGCTCAGAACTTAGAACTAGGAGTGGTTTGTTCTGGCTACGTCCTGCTGTCTGAGACAGGGCACTTGCAGCTTCGTGGAACCTCCTTAGGTAGGCTCTGATGGGAGACTCAGCACATCTGCGGCCAAGGGATGGCTCTCCCAGCTCTGATCGCGCCAAAGGTTTGGCAAAAAGTCTCTCCTCGAACTGCTGTTGTGCTGGAATGGTTTGGAACCGTCAGTCAGGCTTGTGGGCTGATGTAATTTACAGTTACCTTAAAGCCATGGTTCTGGGGAGTTTGAAAACTTATTTACGGCCTAGCCCTTCCAGAGAATAATTAAATCAGAATCTCTGGGAGAGAGGGCCTGGCACTGCCCAGGCGATTCTAACGTGCAGCCCAGCGGAGACCCACTGCTTTTAAAGCGAGTGCACGTTGTGCACAGTCTTACTTTCTTTTCCGTCTTCCTTTGTCAGGGTCATCTTTTTCCTCAAAGCTTTTGAGATAGAAGAGACATGTTCTTTTTAGGTTTGAGTATTCAGGTCATGCTGGCTTCATAAAACGAATTGAGGGAAATTTTCATCTTATTCTATGGTCTGAAATATTAATAGTTTGAATAACAAAGGACATACTTGGTTTTTGGTATCCAGTTATAAGACCACAAAGCCCTTTTAAAAAGATATGTCTTTAATAAAATTTCTAATGTATTTTATGGTGATTGGGCTATTCAGGTGTTCTACCTCTTTGGGGACAATTTTGAGAATTTATATTTTGCTAGCAAATTCTTCATTTTCTCTAGTTTTTAAAATTTATTGTCATATATTTTCACATACAATGCTTTTTATAAATTCTTTTACTACTTTCCCAAATGTGATCACATCTTCTTTCTCATCCTAATTTCAAATTTCCTCCATTGTTGTAATAATAGCTAATGCTTAAAAATCACTGACCATGTGCTAGGCACACAGTCCTAACTGCTTTACTTGTACTAACTCATTCAATCCTCGGGACAATTCAAAGAAGTAGGAACTCTTATAATCCTCACCTTACACAGGAATTCCTCGCCTTTGGGTATGCAGAGAAGTTAAGCAACCTGTCACAAGGTCACATGGGAGCATGCAGCTCTGTATGCTGCACAAAATTCTGTGTGTGCGTGGTATACGAGAGGGAGAGAGAGAGAGTGTTAAGACTCAGCCTATCATTTGCTTATATTATTGTAGGGTTAAGAATTAAGGGGGAAAAAAGAATAACAATAATGTTGGAGGTGCAGGTTCCTGCTTAAAGCTCTCAACTAAGAGAGTGCGGTCTTTTGAGAGTTCTGTGGCTGGGAGGTGACAATACTCCACTGCCAAAGAATAGCCCAGAGACTTGGGGCTATGAGCTCCCGCGACTAGATGGATTCCATGCTATGTGACCCAGCCCAAGGTCACTTAATTGCCTTGCACATTCACTCAGATAATGAGAAGTCTATGCCAACACCATGAAGTGGGCATGAATAGCGATGGAGAAAATTACCACAACTATCTAAAAGAGGTGAGTGGTTCTTGTGATCTACTCATAGCAACAACACACTGTGCAACCTTCCTATAAAAAAGATATATTTAAAAGCTTCCAGGACTGGCTATCTGTTGCTTCCCGGATAAAAACTGAGCTCTTTCGTGTTGCTTTTGAGGATTTCTACCACCTGACATCAACTGACTTTCTAAGCCTGTTAGCTACAGCTCCCTTCCAGCACCACTGCTGTGGCAGTCACACTAAACTAGCTCTATGTGTCCTTGCACGTCTGCCTCCCTGTCTTTGCCCATGCTGTTCCTTCCACTAGAAATGCCCGTTCTCCATTTCTGGGCATCTGAATGTGCTGAATACTTGAAGGTCTAGCACAAATATCATGACACTGCTCTCAATTTCTCTCCTCCCATAATTAGCTTACCATGTGTGCCAGCACTTGCTATTTGTTAACTAATTTAACCTTCAAAACAACCCTGTGAATTAGGTACTATTTTATCTTTATTTTATTATTGTGGAAACTGAGGCTCAATGATTTGCTCAAGTTTACACAGTTATCTAGTGGCTGAGCTGCCATTCAAGCACGAGCAATCTGGCTCCATGCTCTCCACTCTTTGCACAGTATCCGTATTTCTCAGCAGTCACAGGTTATAGCGACTTTTGCACTTTTCTTACTACCCCTACAAGACAATAAGCTCCTCCAAGAAAGGCCATGGGTCTGGTGTGCTTTTTTTTTTTTGACAGAATCTCACTCTGTTGCCCAGGCTAGAGTGCCGTGGCATCAGCCTAGCTCACAGCAACCTCAAACTCCTGGGTTCAAGCAATACTTTGCCTCAGCTTTCCGAGTAGCTGGGACTACAGGCATGTGCCACCATGCCCAGCTAATTTTTTCCATATATTTTTAGTTAGCCAATTAATTTCTTTCTAATTTTAGTAGAGACAGGGTCTCGCTCTTGCTCAGGCTGGTTTCGAACTCCTGACCTTGAGCAATCCTCCCACCTCGGCCTCCCAGAGTGCTAGGATTACAGGCGTGAGCCACTGTGCCCAGCCTCTGGTGTGCTTTTGTGTCCACTTGGATGTGCCCTAACAATTTTTAGGATGGGCAGAGCTAAGCCAGAGCTGGTCACAGAGTTTGTTACCTTTATTAGGAACCTTGTATCAAAGAAGACAATACTAGGTGAATGGGCTAGGAGGGTGCAAGGGTGAACGAAGAATTTGCAATCAAGGTCCCTTCTGTCAAGATACTCAAAATGTGGGTAGGGAGGCTGATTTTTTTTTTTTTTTTAAACAGGGTCTCACTTTGTTGCCCAGGCTCGAGTGAGTGCCATGGCGTCAGCCTAGCTCACAGCAACCTCAAACTCCTGGGCTCAAGCAATCCTACTGCCTCAGCCTCCCGAGTAGCTGGGACTACAGGCATGCGCCACCATGCCCGGCTAATTTTTTCTATATATATTAGTTGTCCAATTAATTTCTTTCTATACTATAGTAGAGACGGGGTCTCGCTCTTGCTCAGGCTAGTTTTGAACTCCTGACCTCGAGCAATCTGCCCGCCTCGGCCTCCCAAAGTGCTAGGATTATAGGTGTGAATTATTGCGCCTGGCCGGGAGGCTGATTTTTGACAGACGATGTAGTAGAAAATCACTGCTGAAGAGTGATCAAATGCAAATCCAGAGTGTACACACTGAGGCAGGCCAGGGAGACGCTGGCAGAGGTGCGGGAATCTGTGGGTTCTGTGGGACCTGGGATCAGGCCTTCAGGCCTTGCTACACAGAGTGTGGTTCCTGGCCTCGCAGCAGCACTGATGGGGGCCGGTTAGAAATGCAGATTCCCAGGCCCCACCCCAGCCCCATGGAAGCAGGGTCTCCTCAGGGGAGCTGCATGCACACTAAGGTTTGAGAAGCACACGCATAAAGCCAGACATTCCAGCCACCTCCACAGATTGTCACTTAATTGGGGTGGGGCCAGGGCATCTATATTTTCAAAAACCCTCACAAGTAATTTTACTCTGTGGTCTGGGTCAGAACCACTGCCTTGGTCTTCCCTAGAGACCTGTGGGATAGAAGGATGGGGGAAGGCAAGGGACTGCCACTAATGAGCTACATGTGCTTGGACATGTCACTCAGTGTCAAATGAAGGAAGTGGATTAGATCATTGGTTCACAAAACTCAGAATCAGAAAATACACATTCCTGGATCAAATCAATTATAATTCCCAGGGCTAGGCCCGAGGAATTGTCATTTTTAATGTGTTCCCTGGGGATCCTCATGCAAATGCCCGGTGCCAATCTTGGCGGTCAGTGGATTAGATGACCTCTAGGTCTCTCCCCTAATAGCCTATGACCTTGGAGGAGGAGAATTTTGCTCCAGGTTCCAAAATCAATGATAAATATGTGTTAGTATAGGACGGTTCATACATTTTTGACTGCACTGCAACCTGAAGTAAGAAACAGAAGTACTTTTCATGGAGACTATGTGGTGTATAACATATATTATCTCCAAGCAGAAATTTCATAGAATGTTGCTTTTCCTTACTGTGTCATCCACTCTATATTCTTTTTAAACGCACCACTGTATTGATTTCATGATCCAGGAGTGGGTTGAGATAACTTGAAAAAGTTTGTGTAGAAAATCTCTCGAGTTGAGAACGATGGCTGTGTCAGGACTAGAAAGCCGGAATCTGTAAGTATCATCTGGGAGAGGGCGTACAGCTCCAGGCTGACCAGTCTAGCAGTGAGCGACCCACGGGGCAGCTGATCACAAGATGTGAAACTATTATACAACCGAAGGACACTGGTTGGGTAAGTTGGAAATGAGAAAGGGGTAAGTGGAAGGCCCAGGACTCCAGGCTGAGGAGTTTAGCAATCAGTACAGAGGCGATGTTCACTCACTATGGCTTCTAGAACAGGGAAGAGCGACAGGACATTTAGAGCACTGATTCTCAACACTGGAAATACATCAGAATCGCTCAGGGGAGCTCTCACAAAATACCGGTATCCACTCCCAGAGACGCCAAACCTCTAACCCAAGTTCCTCCCAAGTGATGAGACTGTATGCAGCTGGGATGGAAAACCACTGATCCAACAGTCAGTTAAAGAGGCGAGGTCATGTAACACTAAAAATGTGAACTTTGGGGTCACTTAATTTCTCTGAAGTTTTGTGTGGGTGAAATGGGGATGACAACATCCACCTTAGCGGCTTGTGGAGAGGATTAAATAAGAGAAAGTTACGCACGCTTGGCAGCTGCTTAGTCAAAGGTCACTCTGTTCTAAATCCTTCCTCAGGACCACTGAGAACACTAAGCCCCAGAAAGGCTGGCCCCAGTTCACACGGCTGAGCGCGGCACAGCGAGGAGGACCAGGGGGCTCAGCTCTAGATACTGATTCTGCTGCATTGGGGGGCCTCCTCTGGGTTCAGGAATGGAGCCCAGGGAAGACGTTAGGTGTTAGGATGACTGTGAATCCAACTCAATGACTCCAAATCGCCACTTCTGTCTTTTCCCCACTGAACTTCAGCCAGAGCACTGGGCCAACAGAGAGCTCCTTATGCAAAATAAAGCCTTAGTTTCTTTACCCGAGAACTAGGTCTTATCTCCCTCTACAACGTGGTGCAGGCTTTGCTCTCAACATGTTGCTTATGGTGTTTGATTTTGACATTTGAGCTTGACGTTCTTTTCTGATCGAATTATTGGTAACGAAATAGAAGCCTCCTCGGTAAAAATGCAGTGAGAGACGGCTTTTCACTCCCTGCATGGAAGGTGAGTGGGGACGGGAAGAGAGGTGATGGATTGGCCAGCTGGAAGGCAGTTTCAGCAATTCAGACACAAGGAGTTGAGGAACTGTGAGTGTTATGGGTTGAGTGTTCTCCAAGAAAATGCTGAAGTCCTAACCCCCAGTACATGTGCATATGACCTTATTTGGAAATAGAGTCTTTGAAGATGATCAAATTAAGACAAGTTCATTAGGATGGGCCCTAATCTAATATGACTGTGTCATTATAAAAGGGAAATATGGACACAGAGACAGACATACACAGGGAGAATGCCATGTGGACATGAAGGCAGAGATCAGGGTTATGCATCTACAAGCCAAGGAGAGCCAAAGATTGCCAGCAAAGCACCAGAAACTACGAGAAAGGCATGGCACAGATTCTCCCTTACTGTCCTCAGAAGGAACCAACCCTGCTGACACCTTGATCTTGGACTTCTAGCCTCCAGAACCATGAGACAAATTTCTGTTGTTTAAGACATCCAGCTTGTGGTACTTTGTTAGGGGTAGCCATAGCAAACTAATGCAGTGTCAGATCCTCATTCAAAGGACACATTGTCATGTACTGAGGCGAAGAGTGCTACTGTCTCCTTAGAAGAGCTACAAGTTCAGAAGAGTAAGCGAGCTCTATCCCATGTGTGCCTCTTAGCCCACGGCTGAAATGCCTGACTTTACCTGCTGCAGGGATCTAGCCTTGAAATTTGACTTAGGATCTAATTTCAAGATTACCAGCCTCTTGATTGGTGTTTTCAAATACACCTGCATTGGAGCAAAAACTAGGGGTCATTTTCATACAGATCTTCTCATCAGTACAGCAGGTAATAAGTCTTACCTCGGGCTTAATATATGCCAGGCACTTTTCTAAGTGTCTTACATGAATTTAATTTTCACAATAATCCTATCACGGAGGTACTTATGCCCATGCTTATGCCCATTTCATAGAAGAGAAAACTGAGACAGAGACATCAAGTAGCCTCCCCAAGGCTGCACAGCTAGAAATGTTGGAGCTGGGATGTGGCCCCAGGCAATTTGGTTCCAGAGTTTAAGCCCTTAAACACTACAAAAATGTCCATCACCTTCTGAGGGCTTACCCTAGGGCAGGCACTTTTCCAGATACTTATATTACTAACTCATTCCACATGCACAACCATTTATCTAAGCTCTCAGACTGCTCATTTATTTTTCCATATTCATACTTCCAGGGAAGCTATTTGAATTTTAAACAAAAAAAGGCCTGACAGCTCACCCCCCCTTCCCATACACATATACCTCCATAGTTTGGTAGCTCAGGCAAAACAGGTCAGTGCTGGTGACCCATGGTGAGCCCTGGAGGGCACCTTCCAGCGACCCGCTACTCCCTGTCCCCCTCAATACACGCATGCCCACCCCAGCTTCCAGTTCTCATCTTCCTTGCTAAACTTCAGACATAGATGCTTCCTTGTGGGCAGCCAAACCGCCTCAGGGCAAGCTCATTGCTTTTAAGCTAGAATTTGAAGGGTCTTTTACTGTTCTGGTCAGAGACAAGGGAGAGCTGCCAGGCCTGACCTCCCAACTTCTATACTTGATTTATATTTTGGTATCAAATAATAACTCTTGTAATAACTGAGGGGATGAGGGAGGAAGAAAGAGGAGCAGGAGGGCCACTTGCAGGAAGAGGAAGAGAACAGACAAAAAACAAAGAAAGGAGAAGGGAAAAAACTAAGAATGATTGTGCCAAGAACTGGGGCCAGGTACTTAGCATATCACTCCTACTGCCAGCACTCTGAGGGGTCGGGCAGTGGGCCACACAAAGCCGGATTTGAATGCAGGTATCCCCTTCGGCTGCACCTGAGTGACAGTCTCGAGGAGGCTGCTGGGTTGCTCACCGGTTGTGACAAGAAGCAGGACTTGCCAACAACTAAGTGAAGTATCCCAAGAATGGAAAAACAAGCACCACATATACTCACCAGCAAACTGGTATTAGCTGAGTAGCACCTAAGTGGACACATAGGTACTACAGGATATTGGGCAGGTGGGAGGGGGGCGGGGGGCGGGTATATACATACATAATGAGTGACATGTGCACCATCTGAGGGATGGTCATGCTGGAGAATCAGACTTGTGGGCGGGGGGGGGGGAAGGGCATTTATTGAAACCTTAAAATCTGTACCCCCATAATATGCCGAAATAAAAAAAAAAAAAAGAATTCTGGGCAGGATGAGGAGGCGGGTCCCACTACTCTGATGGTCACCATCGCATCCGTAAAGTCAAGGCAGTGAGCTCTCCATGGTCTCATCTGTGATCATTTTAGAAGTTGAGGGCTGTGCCGAATGCCACGCGGCTGTGGCGCAGCAGCCCAGGCAGTACTTGGGGACTGGGCCTTCTGACCCACCCGCCACAAAGGCTAAAAACGCCAAGTGTGGCACGACTTCCTTTCCTAATCAGCCGGTGAGACGCCCTGGTGGTTACCGCTTCCCTCCAAATCCGCTTGCTAACTTAGGAGGAAATAGATCTTTCCGCCTCAGTAACAACAAAATTGGTCTTTGCATCTGTGAAAATTATGCTCTAGATGACAGCAATCCTGAACATTAATCAAGTATCAATCACTGACATGAGTGGAAAATAGAGCTGGCGCCTTTATTCAAGTCTTGTTTCGAGCAAAAGCAAAGCAAGGAGTGATTGGGGAGAAAACCCTTCGGCGGGTTTGGAACGGCACGGTGGAAAGAGCCGAGGTCTGGGTGAGTCCAGCTCTGCCTCTGCGTGGCTGTGCTCCCTGGGCCTGTCTTCCCATGCGCAAGACAGGAGAAATGTCATTACCTCTCAGGTCACTGCAGGATTACGTGAGAGAACGCATCCCTACACAGAGCCATGATCTATTAGATACACTCAGAATAACCGGGGAAATAAAAATCTACTGGGGAGAGGGTCTCTCATCTCGGCCAAGAGTTAGCTCAGCTTTGTGTCCACACCAGGGCGATGTCCTGTTCTCGTTCCCACTCAGGTTTCCGAGCAGCCAGGTCCCCGCGGAAGGGGCTGGTTCTCCACGACCCCGCAGCACTGCCCTGTTCTCCCCTTGCGTTCTCCCCAACTTCCCACACGCAGATCTTACCCCCTTAACAAAGCCTTCCATCCCCAAGTGCAAAACCTGAATCTAATCACAAGGAAGCATAAGGCAAACCCAATCCAGGGATAGCTTATGGAATATACGGTTTGTAATCTTCAAAAGTGTGAGGGTTGTGAATGACAAAGACTAAAGAATGGTCCCTGAGTAAAGGAGTCTGAAGACACGGGACAACATGCGTCTCCAGGAGTAATCCAGGAGTAAAAAATGTTTTGCTATAAAGGATAGTTGGGAAATTTTGAATAAGGTTGTATCAATGCTAGTTTCCTGATTTTGATAATTGTACTATGGTTATACAAGAGAATATCTTTGTTTTCAGGAAATACACATTAAAATATTAAGGAGTAAAGGGACACAAATATTTGGGATTTACTCTCAAACAGATCAAGAAAAAATAAAAAACACAAATTTCTAAAAATACCTATCAATGTGTATATATACACATGCATATGTATATAGGAGAGGGATGTTTGGACTATTTTTGCAATTTTTCTGTAAGTTTGAAATTACCCTTCTCCCTGCAGAGAGTATTCCACAGTTGATCGCAGTTGCCTCTTTCACTTTGTGAATGTCCTAGTAATGTATTTTTTTCATGTGGGCAGCATATAGGAATCCCTTTTGTACTCCTCATACTGCTTGACTTACAGGGACAGATCGTTACAGCTGGAAGGAAGGGTCGTCAGGGACCACCTAACTCAAACTTTCCAGGTGCTGCAACCAGGCCCCGAGGGGCTTATGGCCATTGTCACCCAGCTGACCAGTGCCACAGCTGCCCTGTATTCCAGGTGCTCCTTCCCTCCTCCACACTGCACGACCATGCAATGCCTCAGGCTGCAAAGGTGTGGCAGATGTGACAGCGTACTGATCCCCTCAGCCTTTGGGGTGACAACTGGGGCAGGGGTGGGGGACCTTTTCATGTTGGAAGGCCACATTAATTTAGCTGTGATCAAATAAGGCTGCATTCAAGAAACTTCAATTAGATATAATAAAAAATGTACATTATTTTGTAAAAATCTAACTACTGTGTACTTAAAAATTTTTTTAAATGAAAACTTTGTTAACTTTAAAGCTAACCGACCTTCTAATGACTTTGTTGTGTCTGTTTTTTGTTGGAAAACATTTGAATATTTGGTTGCAGCATGGAGGTCCACAGTTTCAGTTAATCCTCTAGATGGGTATCAGTCATTTGTGACCTTAAGGGTGTCCTGATTTGAGTTAGGAGGAAATTGCAGATTCACAGCAATAAGTGGGAAAAGCAAGAAAGCATTTTTTGGGCATGCTACTGAAGGCGTGGGTATTCTACTGCATTTTTCCATATTTCAATTGGATCTTTCTTAGCATCAAACAATGACTTTAAAATATCATCTACTGAGAGGTCAATCAATTCTATCTGTAGTTCTTTAGGTGCCTTGGTGATATCAACTAGGTGAGGCTGAAATGCTAATTTGAGTGTGATGCCATGATTCTCAAAGCCAGTGAACCTTTCATTGTATTCTCCAGTTAACAGTCTCTAACAGCTGTGTCTTCAAATGATTCACATGTATCGTCCTGCTCACCAATGACCTTTGCTAACTGGGGAAAATGTTCATCTGGAATTTCCTTTCAAAGAAGTGTTTTGAAAAAGGATAGCTATTTTTGAAATGCTTTGATTTTCAGCCACATAGCACAGATAGACTTAGTTTTACCTTGCAAAGAAATACTAAGTTGTTTTGATTTGACATGATATCACACAGAAATGCTGTATTCCTATAAAAATCTTCTTTCAATAATTCACATTGCTGATTCTGTTCTTTCATAAAATTTAACTATCTGTTCTTGCAAAGATAAAATTTTGGCTAACACCTGTTCCTGCAATAGCCAACACACTTTAGAATAATATAACAAGTCCACACTGAATACCTCATCAGTCAACTTTAGCATGTTAGAACAATGCTGTGCTGCATATGCATGACGAGAGTTAACAATACTTATAACTTGTGGCAAAATGTCACTTAAAATAGTAGCTTTAGCACAGAGATTTTGCTGATGCAAGATACAATGAAAAGAAATGAGAGCATCTGGGTCTGTTAATACTTTTTTTTATCTGTGCAATAAACTCCTCATGTTTTCCTGTCATGGAAGGTGCACCATCTGTATATATACTCACTAAATTTACCAAATCCAGTCCAACTTCATGACATTTATCTTGAAAGTTGTTGAAGATATCTATTCCCTGTGTTCTGTTCACAAGAGTGCCCAAAGTGAGTAACTCTTCATAGCAAAGAAAATCTTTTATGACCCGAATGAAGTATATGACCCTGTACTGAGTTAGTAGTATTAGTTGATTCATCCAAAGCAATTGAATAACTTATATTTTCCTTTTGAAGTATTGCATGAAGTTGTTCTGTTAAGTTGAAGCCTAACTCATGCTGCTGATCAGTTATGGTTCTCCTTGAAAGAGGCAGTTGTTTGTATTTTGAAATGTTATTGGGATCTAAGCATCCCACAACTTCGACAATGCATTCTTTCACAATTTCTACATCATTGAATGGTTTCTTTCCCCAGTATATAAGCTATTTATAAGTTGCTTCAGTAGCATTATTTCCAGGTCTTATTGCTGCTTGAAAGAATTGTCTTTGGTTTTGCTTTTCATTTTTTAATTTCTGCAATACAACCTTTCATGCTTCTCTTTCTACAATATTTGTGGTCCTTATGAGTGTTATAATGCCAATGAACATTGAATTTCTTTAATGATGATATTGCAGTATCACGAAGCAAGCAAATCATCTATCTTATCTTTAGCAGAAACGAGATAACACTATAATTCCCAATCCTCATTAAAAAATCTGTTTTCTTCCTTCAGTGTTTTCTTGGTCTTCTTTGACATGATGGGCTGTTAAGCAGACAGATCTAAAATATACTGTCGAGCTGTACCACTATTCACAAATTCCACTTGAAACAGAAACATAGTATGGGGAAGCTGAGGCAGTAGGATTGCTTGTGCCCAGGAGTTTGAGGTTGCTGTGAGCTAGGCTGACGCCATGGCACTCACTCTAGCCTGGGCAACAAAGCGAGACTCTGGCTCAAAAAAAAGAAACATAGTATGCTGTTGTCAAAAGCTGATAACAGACTGGCGTACTTGACCCTCATAAACTCTTACCAACCAGCCTTGTGCGGTAGTGGCGCCTGCCAGGTGGGGAAAGTTAGAACTACATCATGAGCATAGCAGCCGTCAATTAAACCTTATGGCTTACTAATGTTCTAATTGTGCCACTCAATCTGTGAGGCTTATTTTGTTTAGACTTATTTTATTCTTTGGTATTTTAAATACGTTCATTTTAAAAATAAAGATACAAAAGATGAACAAACATGTATTAATAAAAATAAAAGGATTTGTTCTGTGAAATTTGGATTCAGTCAAGAGGCCACACTGAAGGACCTAGAAGGCCACATGCGGCCTGAAGCCGGCAAGTTCCCCACCCCTGCGCTGGGGCCTGCCGGGAGGCAGCAGGAAGCCTGGAATCAGCGTCTCCTCTCTGATTACCCGGCGGGGCCATGATGTGAAAAATGTCGGGAAGCTGCCCTAATTCCACCTGTTCCCAGGGCTGTAAACAGCACCTGTATGTCAACAAGTCTCGAACTTGCCTCTCCAACCTGACCTCTGCCTGAAGTCCACGCTCCTGTACCCGACTGCCAACTCTCAGCCACCGACTCAGCACCTCTAATGTAACACGTCCACAACCAAACACAGGATTCCTCCCTCCTATGCTTCGCCTTATCTCAGGTTCTGCTCACCTCTCGCCCCGTTGTTCAGGCCAAAACGTAAGGACCACCCCAGCCTCCTGCTGTTCTCACACACCTTACATCCCAACCATCAGCAAACCATGCATCTCTTCATCTGGCTGCTTATTTGTATCCTATAAAATATCCTTTGTAATAAATTGGTAAACATAAGTGCTTCTCTGAGGTCTGTGAGCCGCTCTAGCAAATTAAGCAAAAGAGGAGGCTGCACCTGCAGCTTGTGTCTAAAGGAGGCGGCCAGTCTTGGGACTGAGCTCTCAGCCTGTGGGATCTGACGCTGTGTCCAAGTAGGTAGTGTCAGAATTGAATTAGAGGACAGCCAGCTGGTGTCCGCTGCAGACAGATTGCAGACCCCCTGCAAATCTGGTACCAGAAGTCTTCCGAGTTGGTGACGGCTGCGGTGTGAGAGCAGAGGAAAAACACGTTGAGTGTGTCGTTCCCACACCCAACACCCAACTCCAAAGCCTGGCCTCGGTGGGAGCTGTGACTCCTCTGGACAAGTTGGGCTTGAGGCTCTTGCAATTCCCTCTGTTGGACCTGTTAACATCACCGGACATTTATAATCCTGACAATGAAGTGACCATGAGAAGACATATTCAGTGCAGTCTTAGGGTGCATTTGCGGGAAGGGGCAAAGAGCAGTGGCGAAAGGTTGGACTTGGATTATGAAAGCCTGGGAGAGTGGTCCAGCTCTCTCTCCACCTGTGGGATTCTGTGCAAGTCACCCAGCTGGTCTCAGTAAACCTCAGCTTCCTCTACTGTAACAAGGGATGGGAGAGGTTGGATTGGTTATCTTGGAGGTCTCTTTCCAGCTGTAACGTTCTGTAGTTCCATTTGATTAGATGTTACCTGTTGAACCAGACAAATGGACAGATCCCATGCCACGCCGAGATTCCTGCAGACATAATACAGCACTGATGTAGCAAGAATCCCCCTGCCAGACAGTGACCCAGCTAGGTGTCCTCCTGGTCACCTAAGCCTGGCTATGACTGAGCCAGAAAGCTAAGGATCACCTTCCCCCTTCTAGAGCCTTTCTCAAGCCTGTGGCTTAGGGTTTTTGCACTCTGTGCATCTGTCAACTTTCATTAGCCAAGCAAAGCTCTCCGGGGAACTGCTACACATGAGCTGAGCACAGCACCTCTCTGAGCCAGGCTCAGACAAGGTTGCCCGTGTCTCCAGAGCCAGGCCCACCCTGGAGTTCCAGGAGAACGTCAGGTGGTATCTTGAGCCAGGAGGGCAGACTAACTAAGGTGAGCCTTCCTCTCCTGAAAAATGCTAGCAAGAAACAACTGAGAGAGAAAAGAGCTTTCAGTAAGTTTGGGGAAGAGCCCTGTGTTAGGGAGGAGTGTGGGGAGGTGGGAAGAGACGAAGCTCGGGTATCGCTGCTTAAATTACCTGCATGACGGGGAGGAAGGAAATGTCATGGATGCACACGGAACTGGCCTCTCCCTATGAAATACCCCACGTCATTGTTTCTCTTATTAGATTTGTCCTGCTGATTATTCTAGACTGAGACTAATGTTAAGTTTGGTTTAAATTCCATCTGCACATGCCAGGGGGTGGGGAGAGAGATGTCTGAGGGTGTTTTGGGTTCCAGAGGGAATTCCCTGCAGGATCAAAGAATTCTCTCTAGATAGCCCTTGAAACAGAGTTTAGGGTATAGTTACAGTATGGTAGAGTAAGAAGGGGTAAAATCATCATACTGCAAGTCAAACAAGAACGAGAAAGAAAGTGCGCCTTTCAAAAGAAGTCTGATGACAGCTTAGGTTTCACTTCTTAACCAAAGCTTTGAAGCCTAATTCTGCCTTTATTGTGAAAGCTCAAGAATTCTAGTCTTTGGGTTTGTTATTTTGAGGGTGGGGGGATAGGAGGTGCACAGAATTGTCACACTCAGAAAAGGGCCACTAAGAGAGGTTTCGAGAACTCTACCCAGATACTAAGAAGGTAAAAGATAGCATTAGGCTAGTGGATTTAAATCTGGGGAGCCTCAGATCACTTTTGGGGCTTCTGACTTGGCAGGTCTTGGGTAGGGTTTCTACTTATTTCAAAAAGTCCAGAGATGACTGCAAATCAATCCAATTGTCTGTTCTCACCCTTGTTCCTCTCTCCCTCAGGCCCAAACCCACGGTTAAGAATCACTGCTGGCCGTGTTCTGGACACTTACTGTCTAAACAATGGACCAGCCTGTGAAGTTTCTCCCTGCACTGTAAACAGACAATCTTAATGCACCTGTAACCGCTGTGCCCCACAGGAGCCTGCTGGGCCTTCAAAATGGGAGAACTTGGGCTTTACTTTTTTCTTTTTGCTCATTTAAATGCACTCAGAACTGGGTAGACTGCAGGCACTTTAGAAAGTAGATGAAATTTGAAAGTCTGTCTCAACTTCAAAGGAAAGTTAAGTCCCCATTCCCAGCCCCAAGGTCTGTTCTGTTGTTAACCAGTCTGTGTTTCAAATAATATACATTGTGGGTGGTTAAATATGATGGACAATATTAATTTTAGATTTATAATTGCACTTTTAAAAATGCTACTTTTACCAAACACTCTTCAAAATCAGTAAGGGGTCCCTCCCGGCTCCTCAAAATAAAGTCCTAACTCTTGGCAAGTGGCTTTCATTTTCCTCTGTTTGGCGTTCAGAACTTTCCATCATCTGGCTCCAGTGTGGTTCTCCCAACTGGCTGCTCTCACCCCTTCTGCAACCCATTCAGTGACTGCAAGCTGATTGGCTGCCTTACTGGAGCATATTCTTCTTCAATGTTGCAGTAACTGCATGGGATTGTGTCATTAGGATTATGGATGTATCTTGACTTAACTACTTCCCAATTCCTGAACTTTTTTTTTTCTTTACAAATAGGGTCTTACTCTGTTGCCCAGGATGGAGTGCAGTGGTGTGATCACAGATCACTGTAACCTCAAATTCTTGGGCTCCAGTGATCCTCCTGCCTCAGCCTCCCAAGTACCTGGGACTATAGGCAAGTACCACCACACCTAATTTTTATTTTTATTTATTAGAGATAGGGTCTTGCTATGTTGCTCAGGTTGGTCTCTAACTCCTAGCCTCAAGCAATCCTCCTGCTTCAGTCTCCCAAAGTGCTGGGATTATATGTGTGAGCCACCATTCCTGGCCCTGAACACTTTTGTATTTCCCTTCTCTGTATTTGGCCAGGGAGGGTGCAAGGAATGGTGTAGTTCAGTGGTTTTCAGCCCTGGCCAGTCACTGGAATATGGGATGATAGGGGGGTGAGGTGGGGGTGTTAAAAAACTTTTGAGTTACAACGCACATACTGGAAAGGGCATAAATTGCCAGTGTGCCAGGATGACTTTTCACACACAAAACATCCTCACATAACCAGCACCTGGATCCAGAAACAGGATACTACCAGCACCCCAGAAAGGCTGGGGTAAGGGAGACTTTTAAAAAATTCCCACTTTCAGATCCAGGCATTTGATATTCTGCTTTCTGGATCTGAGGTAAAGCCCAGGAGTTTGCATTTTTAAGGTTCTCCTCAGGGGTTTCGCAGGCACCAGGAGACTTGAAGACTACTGATCCACCGAGGGTGTTCAAGGATGCCCCTCAGGCGGCCCCTGGGAAGGTGGGGCAGAGACAGCTGTCAGCGCTGCCTCCCTTCAATCAGAGCCACCTGGGTCTCCTTCTTAGCTGGGGCCCCATCTGTGGATAAAAACCATCCTTCACAGAAGCTATAATTCGAAAACCACCTGTATCAGGGCTCAATCAAAGAAGCAGAGTTACAAGGATGAACAGACACAGCCACGTCTGCGTGGATTTACCACAGGCATTTGACTTTCCGCAACAGTTAAGAGCTGAATGAGCAGCTCTACGAGGGGAGTGGGCACCCGAACAATCTGGGTCTCACAAGCCTCCATGGGAACCCCGTGAGGATGGACTGAAACTCACGTCACCTCTTGTTGCCTTTGGTCTTGATGAGTACAGATATCCTGGCTCTTCGCCCTGGAGCTAAACACACACACCTGGCCTGGTGTTGCCAAGTGGCTGCTGCTTCCCTTCCGTCCTCTGCAATTCCCAAGAATTTCTCTGTGGCCCATCCCAATTAGAAAGCTGCAGGACAGGGAATTCTGGGAAATGTAGTCCAGCCCAGCCAAGGACACCTGACAGCCCCGCCCCACCATTGTTCTCATGCTTGTCTGCACGCTGGAACTGGGGGGCGCTTTAGCTTCCCAGGTACCTGTAATGTAATGTGCAGTCGAGGCTGAGAAGCACCGGCTGTCAACTGACAGACAGACCTGAACCTCAATATTTTCCCCTAACTGGGGTTGCAAGAAGATAAATCCTACTCCCTTTTTGTCTTAAGAGGAGCATAAAAAGGTCTGGTTATTTTTAGGAAGGTCCTAAACTGTTGTTTTTCTCATTATCCTGCCTTCCTCCATCTGTCTGCCCTCTCTCAGCTAACCCAGCGCAAGCCTCCCACAGTCCTTAGCACAGTGGCTGCGTCTTGCACGGAGCCCGCCCTGTTCATCCCCCTGGTACTAAGTGGATTAAGAGCACAGTTGGAAGACCCTGGGATCATCCTAATGCCATCAAGCTCATAGTGAACTGAAGACGTGGAAATTTTTACTATTAAGCTTCTAAATAAAGCATCTCTTCCTCCTAGGCACGGACTAATTAAATGATTATAACACAGCAAAGCGGTCAGTGAACACTTAACCACCGGGAGAAGAGCAGCAGAGTTGGCAAGAGCCGGTGCTGTAGACTCACAGGTGGCTGAGCGGTGGCTGCTGCGTCTCAAGGACGGCTGAAAGAGATGCCATTGTCAGGGCGATTGTAGGAGAGAGGGGCCATTGTAGGAAAGGAAGGGGTGGGGGGGAAAGAGCAGAGTGGGGGCTGGAGGCTGGGGGCTGGTCTGGTTAAAGTTGCAACACTGCAACTAAGTGGCCATGGAGCCTTCAGCAAGTCATAACTTAAAAAAAAAATTTGTTTTAGAGAAGGGGTCTTGCTCTGTTGCCCAGGCTGTGGTGCAATCATAGCTCACTGTGGCCTCAAACTCCTGGGCTCAGGCCACCGTTCTGCTTCTGCCTCCTGAGTAGCTGGGACTACAGGGCATGAATCACCATGCCCAACCAATTTTTAAATTTTCTTTTGTAGAGATGAGGTCTTACTATGTTGCCCAGGTTAGTCTTGAACTCCTGGCTCAAATGATATTCCTGCCTCAGCCTCCCAAAGTGTGGGATTACAGGCATGAGCCACCACACCTGGCCAAGTCATGTAACTTTTCTAAATCTCAACATCAGCCCTATCTCCTGCGCCGAAATCAGAACAGGCATGAAACAGTATGGGGGAAAGAAAGTCCAAAAGCAGGGACATTCTGTGTTAGTAGTTGTAATTCTGTTACAGACAACACTGGTGCAACGTAAAGGTTATCTAGATCAGAGGTTCCCAACCTTTTTGGCACCAGGGACCAGTTTCATGGAAGACAATTTTTCCACAGATGGGGAGGGGCGGGGGAGGCCAGAGCTCAGGTGGTGATGCGAACGATGGGGAGTGGCTGTAAATACAGGTGAAGCTTCCCTTGCTCCAATGCCGCTCACTTCCTGCTGTGTGGCCTGGTTCCTAAGTTTCATGGAAGACAATTTTTCCACAGCCCCAGGCTGGGGAGTAGGGAAAGGTTGGGAGTAGGGGGAGGTGAAGTTCTGTAGCCTGGTTTGTAAGAGGCCACAGGCTGGTCTGTGGCCTGGGGGTTGGAGACCACAGATCTAGATGATTGATTATTTAGACATTTTTCTTTTTCCTATTTATGAGACAGTTATTACTAGTGAGGTCTGCTGACGTGTGAGATTAACATAGTTGATTAAAATGAGATGTCTGGGATCAACTTTGGGTTTGTATTATATATGCCTTCCCTGTCTTCCCCATTCTACACTCCGTTTGCAATAACTTTACAGAGAAAGAACCTTTCTAAGAGAAAACCACGGCTAAAGAATCTGCATAGCAGCTCTGTGAAGTACGACTGGGGAGGGATGAGGCAGTGCGCCATGTTTGCTGGACTGTGCTCGTGACGTACAGTAGTCTTCTCTGCCTGGATTAGATTTTAAGCTTCCCGAGGGCAAGGACCGAACCGTGACCCCCTTTGCATGTCTGTCAGCACGTAGGACAGTGTAGCAGAAAGGACGCTGGATGTAGGAATCCAAAGTTCCAGGTTCTAGGTGCAGCTCTGCCCCCCCAAAAGGCATTGCAATCCTCTCAGCCTCAGTTTCCTCCTCTCTAAGGTGAGAATTACCTTATTCACGGGAGCATCATGTACTGCAAATTAGACACGTGTGGAAAATTACTTCTGTGACCCAAGACGTGCCGTGCAAGAGGGATAAAATGTGGCGAGAGCTGTCACCTCTCAAGGGCCACATACTGGTCTGTTTTCCTGTTGGGGACGGGCAGGCACAGAGCACAGGCGGTCAGGCCTAGGCCTCAGAGACGGGCACTCAGGAGCGGAGGAGGGGGAAAGCGACGTCCCCAGGAGCCCCCGGAGCGCCAGCAGCATTTTCTCACTGCCCCTCTGAGGAACCTCTGCACTGTCTCTCTTGCTTCAAGCAGTTTGTCAGCCTGGCCCCTTGTTGATTAGCTCTTTTTTTTTCCTATCAAGTGTTTATTTAGCACCTACTATGTGCCAAGCTCTGTGCCAGGAACTGAGAATTGAATAGTAAGCAAAACCAGACGAGGACCCCGCCCTGATGGAGCTGAATCTAGCCTGTATATTCCCAAAGAGGTTTGGACTCAGGCCTGTGCACTCAGAGAGGTAGACAACTGGCACTATGCAGCACTGGGGACACGTGTTGTTAATGTTGTTTCAGTGGGATTCAAGATTTAAGTTGGGAAATATCCACAAGTTCAGGCCAGGTCTGATAATAAGGAGAGAAAGAAGAAAAGACAAAACTCCTGAAAGCCCTTACTGTGCCCCCACCTCAGGTTCCCAGAGTCCTTCTCCTCGTGGTTTTATCCTCTGTTGGAACTTTCACCGAACTTATCCATGTTAAGGTGGTTAACACTCTACTGGAACTGCACTTAATAGGGTCAACGGCCTTAAATTAAGGGAGTGATGGCCGAGCTGGGGGGAGAGGTGTATTAGAGGACATCCGAGATCACACCGCTCGGGTGGCCACTTCAGACCGGCATCCTCAGGGACAGCAGCGGGAGAGGAAGTGGGTGCTAACGGCAGGGACTTGTTCCCTTAAGAAACCTCTGTGCTCTTTAAAGGTGACTGAAGACAAGGAGGGGCGAGGCAGGGAGCACCATGGCTGCTGTCAGGGTCCCGGCCTTCGTTCAGCGGAGGGGGGTTCGCAGGTGCTTGTTCTGTCACTAAAAGTAACAAGCAGACAATTAACCGTGTAAATTTAAGTAGGGGAAAAATAAAGACCACAGGGGAGGCTTCGGAAGCCAGAACTCGGAAAAGCTCCATGGACAGGTTCTCTTTTTTTCCTCTCATTTTCGACCAAGCCGTCAGCCAATCCCACTGGTGAACTTCTTGCTAGATTTCCAATTTCCCTCTTAGAGAGACATATTTTATTATAAGACCCCCCCAAGCCCCAAAGTGAAATTATTGAAATACTGTAGGTAATATGAACCCCAAGTGGACTCATTAAAAAGAGTTTGTATTGTGAAATAAAGCACAGGCCACACAACACAAAAAGCCACACAAAGACAAATGTACTTCATCGCGATGACGAGGCAGCCGACACCCTGGGGACCATGGTGAAGGGCCAGAACTTTGCCAAGTACCCGAGGGCCCCTCCCTGCGCCCAGCACACCTGCAGCCTCCTCTCCTGGCCTCACCGCCTTGGCTTCCTTGTGTTTATTTACGCAGTCAGCACCCAAGCGCGTATCCTTAGACACTATAGTTCTGTCTTCCCATTTTTTTTTTTTTTTTTTTTGAGACAGAGTCTCGCTTTCTTGCCTAGGCTAGAGTGAGTGCCGTGGCGTCAGCCTAGCTCACAGCAACCTCAAACTCCTGGGCTCAAGCAATCCTCCTGCCTCAGCCTCCCGAGTAGCTGGGACTACAGGCATGCGCCACCATGCCCAGCTGATTTTTATATTATATATATTAGTTGGCCAATTAATTTCTTTCTATTTTTATGGTAGAGACAGGGTCTCGCTCAGGCTGGTTTTGAACTCCTGACCTTGAGCAATCCGCCCGCCTTGGCCTCCCAGAGTGCTAGGATTACAGGCGTGAGCCACCGCGCCCAGCCTGTCTTCCCATTTTTTTAATGTCTTTTAAACTTCTTTTAAGCGACTAGTTTCCCCTCCATCTATTTCTTTTCCTTACAATTGATCTGCTGAAGACTCTTGCTGTCCAATCTGCAGTTTCTTTCCTACTGTCTGGACTTTGCTTTTGGTGCACGCTGATATGTCCAAATGAGCTCATTTTTTAAAGCAAATAATCACCCGTTTAAAAAAACCCCCGTAAATAGCACAGTCATAGCATTGTAAATAAAAAAAAAAAAAAAAAAAAACCCCGTATGCCAGCAGTGTTCTTAAGGAGGGCACAACCCACCACAATCACTTTCTCATGAATGAAGGCAAAGGGAGCTCTCACAACAGAGGTAACCAGGCAGGGAGAAAAGCGTGATCTGGGGAGCATTCCCTGTGAACTAGTAATTTATGAAAAAAATATATATTTTTATATTTTTGCAATGGGAAGTGACCAGGGAATGCTCCTCCTTAACGTCTTCTACTGTAGTTTGCATTAGTGGGAAACAGATTTGGAATGGGATTTGGCACCATGTTACATTCTAGGTCCAAGGTTGTATACATTGGGTTTTATCAAAGATGACTGCATGATAGGAACTGGAAGTAGCAAAAACCTAAAGAATTTAAACCACTAATCGGACTCACCAAATGTAATAAATATAAATTATAGATGAAAGGAGGGTTACATCTGGCCATTTACTTATGGTTTGGAGTAAGAAATGTAAGCTTTAAAATTTTTTCCTTTTCTAATCTCAGCAGGCAGTCCCACAAGCATCATTAGCATTTGTAAAAGGCTTAACCAAATATTGACTTAATAAAGAGCCCATCCACTTAATGGTGATCTCCCAACACCCCCAGTAAGTCCAGGACCCTAAATTATGCGCTTCAGAGCTACAGAACCCACACAATGGACAAAAGTAATAAGTAGTGTCATATTAGGAGATGGTAGTTCTTTTTATTTTTTTAATGATTTTTATTTTTATTTTATTTATGAAGGGGTGTAGGATTGTGAGGAGGGGTGCTCAGTTGCCTTGGGTTTTTTTTTTCTTTTAAATTTCCCTCTATTATGCATATTTCTATGCCTTGTTTGTTTTTCTTGAGACAGAATCTCACTCTGTGGCCCTGGGTAGAGTATGGTGGCATCATGGTAGCTCACTGCAACTTCCAACTCCTGGGCTCTAAGCGATCCTCCTGCCTCAGCCTCCCAGGTAGCTGGGACTATAGGGGCGCAACACAACGCCCGGCTGGGGTTTTTTTTTTTTTTTTTTCATTTCTTTTTGTTAGAGATGGGGTCTAACTCTTGCTCAGGCTAGTCTTGAACTCCTGAGCTCAAGCAATCCTCCTGCCTCCATCTCCCAAGGGGGTGTGAGGAGGGAGTTTTTAAAACAATCAAAATTCAGTATGTGTGAATTAAATATCTGTTTGGATTTGCAGAGGGGAAAAAAATCTCCAGAGCAGCTGGATATGATAAAGACTTAGAAGTCAAGGCTTTCTTCCAACCCAACAGACTACTGACACTACCTTCAAACTATCACAGTATTAGTTGGACAGACACGAAAAGGGCCTACGAGCCATCGGAGGGGAACACAAGAAATGAGGCTGAGGGCCTAAATGATCACATTCGGGTTTTGTATCCTTATTTCTTTCCTTAGTTCTCCTAGGGATTGTATTTGTGAAAAAATATCAGGTTTGTGAGGCCTCTTCCCTGCTCACATTGGAGAGAAGGTGGTGACCAAAAGACTAGGGAGGGGGTGACAGAAACAGGAGAAGACCCAAGGCACATTTCACAGGTAGACAGACTGGTTTCTTTCCTGGGCTCAGGAGTTTTATAATAAATGTCTGCATGCAAGATTGGGTTCTTGCGCTTATGGTGTAGATGCCAAGAGATTTCCCACCCCGATGTTACAATGCTCTAGGGTATATCCATTATTACAATGTGTGCTTTTAAAATTCCCAAAGCCAAATTAATTTGAATTCCTTTTCACCAAAAAGGCAACTATAATTCAAAAGCTTTTATTCTTAGTAGTCCTAGTCTGCCTTTCTGAAAGATTTGATACTCCTTCTTGGAATTCCCCCTGCCCGGGCTCTGTGATACTGTCACTCTGTCTTAGGTCTTACCATTTGTCTTTGTGACTTGTGATCCTCTTCCAGCCCCCTGCTCTGGGTTACTGGGAATTCTAATCCCGCACTTCTTCCCTGAGCCCTTTCTCCACCCCTGTCCCCCATTTGAGCCCCCAACCTCAAACCCCTTACATACTCGTCTCCTCTTGAGAGTTCCAACCCCAGCCTCTGATAGCTATGGTGCAATGACATTCCTGGAGGCCAGGCTGGGTTGGGTCCCAGCAGTGATGTTTGAAGGGAAACCAGGACTATCCTGGCTCCCAGCTTCTCATTCTGGGCTGGGCCTGGTCTAAGCATTCTACATGCATTACAGTGTTTACTCCTCATACCACCTCTCTGAAAAAGCACGATTATACCCCTTTTACACACATGAGAAGACTCCAGCTCAGACAGAGAGAGCAGGCACTAGACAAGGCAAGCTGAGCTGTGAACCCAGCTCCAAGCCCGGCCTGAGCCATCACACTCTTCTGTCTGAAGCAGATTTTGTCCTTGTGTTTCTGGACATTGGAAGGACCCAAGAGTTTGGGGTTTGCTCCTTTGGTGGCCCAGTGGGAGGACAGATCAGTGGTTCCAGCTTCCAGCCCCGCTGCTCCTGCCACAAAACCTGCCCTGTCTCTGCCCGGCCTCCCTCCGGATACCCAGCTTTCCCACGAGGGTCCACCATGGAAGGCAGGTCTTTACTTGGTGCCTCCCTACACTTCCCAGGCTGGAATGTGGTGGCTCTTCCCAGGACTGTGCCAACTGTGGATGGACCTCAGTTTCCTTCTTGGCAAACTGTGTGCTTCAGTTCATAGGAAAGCACTCTACTGACGAGACTAAACACTGAGCACAGGGCCGTCAAAGGAAGTCCTTGATCTGGGAGATGCGCAGAGGAGAATGGAGACGTGCATGATTCTGTCTCTAGATCAGCAACAGGTTCTTGAGCCACCCCTCCTGAAGGGGGACCATGGGGCGGCGGGGGCTGTAGGGCTTCAAACCCTCTCTTGGAACCATTTTGAAGTCTTTGCGAATGCCGTGCCCCCTTTCCCCATAAACCCATGTTCCATTCCACCAACTACGACATGGAAACAGATACAAACTATTTGGTGGCCTTTTTTTCTAGCCAGTTCTTTTTTTTTTTTTTTTTTTAATTGAGCACTTAATTTTTATCAGGCATGTTTGGAGCACAGGGAGAAGAATGGGGTTTCATTTATTCATCGTGTGTTTCTCACTCAATGACATTTAGCCTTGAGATGGTTAAGTGTGGGGCTTGGATCCAGCCTGGCCACTCACTCCCAGGGCCTATCCACAAACAGATCACTGGATCCAAAGGACTAGCAGCTCAGGAGGGCGTGTGTGTGTGTGTGTGTGTGTGTGTGTGTGTGTGTGTGTGTGTGAGAGAGAGAGAGAGAGAGAGAGAGAGAGAGAGGTTCACCCCACGTGGATGGGGGTGGTGGCAGGAAGTGGGGTGTGACCAAAGAGACAGAAAGCTCATAAAAACGTGTGCCAGTTCATCCAGATCTCATACCCCAAGTCCCTGTCTACACAGACAGCCCTGTTCCTGCTGGAAGACAGGGAGTTAAAGATGAAACAGCCCTTGAAACTGAAACCAATTATCCACGGCAATTTATTAAATAACTAAGGTTTCTAGGCCTTGTTAAAATAAATGTTGAGTGTATTTTCTTATCCTCTGATGTCCAGTTCCTCACTTGTCAGCACCTGCTGGCAGCAGCTGGAGTGATCTCACCAATTTTGCTGGATGTGCAAATCAATTTGATGTCCCCCCCCCCAAGATAAAAATCAGTAAAGTGATTAAATTCCAATTAAGGCATGCCATTGAAAGCCCAGACAACATGAAAAGGCTGAGGAGGAATTGCCCTGAGGTCACCGCTGACTTCTTCCTACCCAAGTTAAATGATTTCCCTCCTTCTCCTCCCTGCTCCACTGTATGCGACACTGTGGGCCAATCAACAAGCCTCCTGCTTCTCGAAATTCTCTCCTCTTTTGGCTTCCATCATGTTATTCACACGCCAGGTTCCTCCCCTGTTATTCATGTTGGCTCCCTAACTGTTAATCTGTCCATCTGTCCATCCATCCATCCATCCATCCATCCATCTACCCACCTATCCATCCAACAGATGTTTAGTGAGCCAATGTGCCGGGCACTGGGAAAAATGACAGAGGATATTTGTGTCTGGTTTTACAGTTTAAAAACTGCTTCTCTATTATTTCATTAAATCTTCACTGCAACCATATGAGGGGGCTGTGTAGTATCCCCATTTTATATATGAACAAACAGGCTCTGAGAGGATCTCTGATTTATTTAAAACAGCACAGCCAGCAGGTGGCAGGGTCTAGACATGAATTCAGGTTTTCATCCCATTAAGAATTCATTATGGTACTCTCCTGTGTTCTGGTCAAGTATAATTTCCCAGCTAGTCTCACGGCTCCTAATTAAATGTCATGATCCAGCCAACACATATTTATTAAGACTGTGCTAGGCTTTCAGGGATGCAAAGACTGGGTCCCTGCCCTCATAGAGCTTGAGGCCTCGTTGGGGAGACAGACATTAAGCACATATGTTCACACAATAAATGTTTGTTTTCAACATATGAGGGAGAGCTGTTATGAAAATTAGGGAGGTCTTCCAGGGAGTAATCATTAAGATGCATTCTGAAGTCAGAGTTAGCTTTGGGAAGAGAGGATGAAAGGAAATCATGAAGAGGGGAAAAGCATGTATGTGCAACGGGCCTGTGGCAGAAAGACTCGATGTGCTGAAATTTTGAAGGCCAACTGGACTGGCACATAACAAGTGAAAGGGAGCCTGGCACAGGTCGTGGTCCAGCTCACCCAAGACTTTGTAGCCATGATAATGATGTTTACTTTTAGCTTAAGAGCAATGGGAAGCCACAAGTCAAGAGAATGACATGACTAACTCTGACTTTGATTCTGACTTTGGTGTGCAGAATGGGTTGTAGAGGAGCGAGAGTGGAAGCAGGGAGAACAGCTGGAAGGCACTGGCAGTTGTCCAGGAGAACTGATGGTGGCTTGGACCAGCGTTGTGGTGGTGGGAATGGACAGAAGAGCCCCCCATGGGTGCCCCCTGCTCTGCGCTAGCCCATTTTCTCACTAGACCCTGCCACCAGAGTGTGCTCACGAATTTGCAGTACATGGAAGCTTGTCCACACGGCAGGGCTCTGCTTGCGTTTCCTCTTCCAGACTTTTCCAGACAGTGCCAGTCCCCTGGGATCTTTCAGAAGTGGTGTGTATCTTCTGCATTGCCCACTGTCACACCTCATGCTTCTCTAGGGCTGGGCTGTTCTCTGGTCCACTCCTGGGGTTGCCTTCATTTCTCTTGTCTTGCTTTCTCCCTTTGGAAAGTAAATGCTTTGTTGGCATTTGCTGAATGGTATCAACAGGGCTCCTTTGGAAATTACATTTGTAAATGATTACTCACGCCAATTGCCGTTTCCCCCCCTAAATTAAACACTGGTTGCTTAAATCTGTCTTCATGATCTTGGTCTATCAAAACATATGTCCCAATTTTTCCATTATTTCCTCTAAATTCTTTTCCATATTTCTCCTAGTAGAAAGCAATTTGGGGGGGAATGCTGTGGGGGAGGGTGGGGGCAGACGTGTAATTAAACAGGGGCTGTCTGACCAGAATTCCTATACCTTTTAATGGGGTATTTGATTAATCCTTTTCACAGGCACCATTATTCATGCCTTGATGGAATCTCATTTTATAGCTCTTAATACATGGACCCAATTTATCCACATCACATTGTATTCTAATACTTGTCATCCAAGTTATTAGCTATCTCCTTCTCAGTGGAAAATCATCAGCAAGTTTGATTAGCTTATTCCCTGGGGATGGCAGAAAAGATAAGAACAGGCACAGCACAATATGACCCCGGTGGTTCTGCATCCTCAAAAGGAGACTGCCACACAGAATGCATCTGTGGAGTCAGGGTGGCGGGAATAAACATCTGCCCCAGGGGAGATCTCTCTAGGGGACCCAGGAGCCTTAGCCACAAAGAGCTGACTGCTGTTGTTCCTAGAAGGACTGAGCCATCATCCTGAGTGGGATCATTTTACTAAAAAATAGTGGCGTTCCTCCCCCTCCTGCTTCCTGACCCCCATCCCTGCCCCATGCCCTTCCTGAGAGGTGCCACCCAGAAGCTGCTCCTCTTTACTCCATGCTACCACGTCTGCCTTCAATCCCTCTGTCCCTCCTGGGGACCTGGCAGGCCAGGTGATCTAGAAGGAAATGCCCAGTGCTGTGTGTTGCTCTTTCCGGCACAGACTTGGGTCGAAACAGCCTGCCCCGTCTTCCTCTTCTCTGGAACCAAATCTGAGCCTTGGGACTCACAGGTGGCTTCAGTCCTTTCTAAACTAAGTCACCCCTTGGCCTGAAAGAGGGAACGGTCTGCAAGACCCCCCACAGAGCCTGCAATCCCCCTTCCTCGACCCAGCCACCTCCCTTCAATCCACTCAGGTCAACCCTGTGGCCCCAACGGCCGCGGCCCCTTCATCTTCACACCAGAGCCCTGTGGGTCGTGCTCCTCTGAGCCTGGCAAGAGGAGAATGAAAAAGGCTTACTCTTGGCCAGGCGCGGTGGCTCACGCCTGTAATCCTAGTACTCTGGGAGGCCGAGGTGGGAGGATTGCTCGAGGTCAGGAGTTTGAAACCAGCCTGAGCAAGAGCGAGACCCTGTCTCTACTACAAATAGAAAGAAATTAATTGGCCAACTAATATATATAGAAAAAATTAGCCTGGCATGGTGGTGCATGCCTGTAGTCCCAGCTACTCAGGAGGCTGAGGCAGAAGGATTGCTTGAACCCAGGAGTTTGAGGTTGCTGTGAGCTAGGCTGACGCCATGGCACTCACTCTAGCCTGGGCAACAGAGTGAGACCCTTCTCAAAAAAAAAAAAAAAAAAAAAGAAGGCTTACTCTTTGCAGTGATGCTCTTTTCTTCCAAAGATGGAGCCTAATTCCCTTCCCTGTGTGTGGGCTGGACTTAGAGACTCATTTCTAATGAACAGAATACAGCTCAAGTGACAGTGTGTCTGAGACTCAGTCACAAAAGGCATTTGGACTTTCCGCCTCCCTCCGCCGGGGTGTTGGCTTTAAGGGAAGTCAACTGCTATGTTGTGGGCAGCCCTGTGGGGAGACTGAGGTACTTAGGTGAGGAACTGAGGCCTCCAGCCGCCAGCCGTGTGCGTGAGCCTTCTCAGCGTGGGCCCTCCAGCTGGACTTAAGCCTTCAGATGACAGCTTGACTGCCACCTCCTGAGAGGCTCTGAGCAAGCACCACACAGCCAGGCTGCTCCCAAACCTCTGACCCGGGGAAACTGTGCAAGACAATAAGTATTTGTCTCTTGTTTTAAGCTGTTAAATGTTGGGGTCATTTCTTATGCAGTGATAGGTTACTCAAACACTCTCTGTCTCAGGGAAGGCCTTGGTCCCTTGCTCCTTTTCAATTCCTTTCTTAGGTTGCACTTTATCTTCTCTCTCCGTTCAGGGAGTCTCGTACCCTCTACTGACCCGTCCCTCTGCGTCCACTCGGTCCTCAAAGTGGCAAGGACTCTTTCCCCAGGAGGGGGCATGGAGGAGGGGGAAGCCCTGAGGCCTGGCTTTGCAGTTGCAGCTCCTCGCCAGCCATGCACAGTGACCTCTGGCATTAGCAGAGGCACTTTTTTTTTTTTTTTTTTTTTGCAGAGGACAGTCTTCCTCAGGCCATGAGGCTGCCTCTTGTTTCCAAACCTCAGGGCCCAGTGACTTCAGCCAGGCCCACAGCCAGCATAAAAAGACTTTGCAAACAACACGCTCCCTTTTGTATCATATGCTCAGCTCCTGTACCCTTTTTGCTCCTCTGCAGTTTCTGCAAAAGGTCATGTCTCATTTCAGCTTTGCAATGAAGTGCATCTGACACTAGGTGGGGAATCCAAAAGAGCCGCAATCTGGCTTCAGTGTTGCAAGGTGCGCCACCACACTCCACCCCTTCCCAGCTGTGTCTTGCCGGCACAGGCAGCGTGGCTACGGAGGTGGCAATCTGATTCTCACTTCTCTTGTAGTTATGCAGTGCAAAATATAGTTTTTGACTATTAAAAACCGAAAATCCAGGTTGCTTTTCCATCTGGTCAGATGCTAGTGATTTTTACAAAATTGATCTCAGTTTGATGGGGCAAGGTCAGACAGTTCTAGATGTCAGTCTCTTGGGAGGCTTGGAAAAGGTCAAATAGCAGTGGGCCTAGGCAGTGGAGTGGACCCCAAAGCATACTTGAAGTGTAGTTCCCAGGCCAACAGCATCAGCATCGCCTTGGGACTTGTTAGAAATGCACATTCGTGGGCACCAAACCAGACCTACTGAATCAGAAACTTGGTAGGGGCAGGGTGCGGTAGGGGAAGCAACGTGTGTGTTATTTAACAAGCCCTCCACGGGATCCTGGTGCATGGCCACCAGATGAATGTCACTGATTTAAAGGACTAAACATCTAAACCATTCTTTCATATGACATTGATTGGATGCCTACCATTAATATTTGCCAGATACTGTGAACTCTGGGCCATGCAGAGGAATGCCCTCCCTGAGGAATTCGCAATCCTCCCTACCTTGCTTTATTACAGACCACAAGAATCCTAAGACACTAATCCAAGGAATGGAAATCATTCTTTATATGTAACTTTTCAATGGACAGGAGGCACAACAAGTTTTTTTCCAGGAATGATCATACTCTCAAAATAGTAACCTTTCTAAAGTAAGTAAATGTGTGGGTTTAATATATCATGTACAGCTGGCTCCAGCTTTTAAGCTTTAAAAAAAAAAAAAAAAAAAAAAAGACGTGATTCTACCATGAATGAAATGCAGAATTATTTCAAAGATTCACTTAGGTATGTGTCTGTCTTAATGAACAAATTATTCTGTTTCACCATCTTCCATGAAGTAGGAGTTTCTTTTTTTTTTTCATAAGTCTAAATAAGTCATAACAGCTAATATGTGTTGTGTACTTCCCATGGCTGGGCCTGGGATATCTCTGTATTCATTAACTCATTCAATCCTTCCCTGGTCCTATAAGCAGATGTATTAATAGCAAACGTACACAGTGTATGCATGAAGAATGGAGTGTGGAAGAGGCAGGCAAAGCAAATCAGACTCATCTCTTAAAGCGAGGCAAATCATCCTCTTGTGTTGTGCTCTCAGCCCCATTGGGTCATTTTGCTTCTCATTAAAACTACTGATTAATTGGGAAAACATAAAAGGAAATACCACCGTCCCCTAAAAGGTTCCTAGTATGGAACCACTGGCTAAAGCTTGAATTGGGGGATTTATTTTTAAATTTAAAGTTCATGCTAGATTTCTCCAATACCATAGACTTGTGGTCCCCAGCCCCTGGGCTGCGGCCTGGCCTGGTACTGATCCATGGCCTGATAGAAAACGAGGCGCATGTTACTGTCTGAGCTCCGCACCCCTGAGCTCCTCCACGCCTGCCCCTCCCCGCTCCCCGGCCATGCGTGGAAAAATTGTCTTCCATGAAACCGACCCCTGGTGCCAAAAAGGTTGGGGACCATTTGCCATAGATATTGAAGAGCTGGCTATAAACTATAAACTTCTTATGGTCTCCAGTGTTAGTAGCCTATGTAAGAATCTGGCCAATGCTGAACAGATCCTGCTTTGAGAAGATGCTCCGCATGTTCTCAGGGTGTCTCAATGATGCTCAACGACTTACTGTAACACTATCAGGACAGAAGATTTTACTGTTGTTGAGATGAACTGATCTAGCCAAGCCTGGGCCCTTGTGACTGTGGGTGCCCAGTTAATCTAGCAGCTGTGGGGATGAAGGATGTGACCTATGGCCACAGAAGAAATCAAAGCTGTCTGGCCAGACCAGAAACACATTCAGCCCCTTGGCACGGGCACGAGGCCTGGCCCAGCGAGCTGAACTAACTCACCACACAGGCCCATCCTTCATTTACAGGAGTGCCACGGGTCATCCACGTGTTGGCAACTAGATCAGGAGGCCTCTTCTGCCTATTTTATCATTTGGAATAACCTGGTGGCTTCAGTTATCCATAACCAAGAAATCTAAAGTCCACGTGGGTTGTGCAGAAAACCCTGCAGGTATCCTTCAAGCCATATCTAGAGCCTGCAACTCGAGAGGAACTGAAATGCAGCTCCTTTCCCATTGACTTCCTGGATTCAAGGCCTTTTAGAACAAAACGTCCAACTTCTATCTATTGTTAATTCAAGCATGCATATTGGCTTTTGCTGGGACATTGATTTGATTAGTAGCATTCTATGGAACTACAGATACGAGATGTTGAGCTCACAAATGTGTGATTCATTTCAGGATTTTGAAATGAGAAGTGCACCTATCAATGGCACACTGGAGGCTGGGAGATTGTGAGGAAGCATTTCATGCATATAAATGGCACATGCGATGAAAAACATTTGTTTATGGTTACAATCCCGAAGCCAGGGACCACCCTGCTGTGCTCTCCACCCTCGAGAAGTGACGGCTCCACGGGAAACCGCTGGGATTAGACAACCCTGCGTTTGGACACCCATATGCCGCCTCATTTATCTACCTGTGACAGGGACAGTGCTGGAAGAGAATCAAAAGATGACAAATTGCTTCTGGTTTTAAAGGAGCTGTTCGGGCTGGGTGTACGCCCAGGGGGAACCAGGTTTCGTGCCAGGAGCCATCACTTCGTCCCGTTCTAAGGCTACATTTTGGCAAACACCAACCAGCAGATGATTGCTGTCTCCTCTCACCAGAGGATTTAAAGACACTTGCTCTGAAAGCCCGAAATCCAGTCTTTCTGGAGACGTGGCAGCAGAGAGCAGACCTGCCCACACACTGCAGTGAGGCAGGATGGCGGGCTGAAGCGAGGGCTCCGGATGACAAGGCTTTCTCCCAAGTTGAGGCAGACAGAAAACAGGGAATGATTTTTGCGGGATTCCCGAGTAGGGAGAGTACAGTGTCAGCAAAACACTCTGGCAAAGACTGACTCGTGTGAGATAAGCAGACAAAGATTTCTAGGATGCTGGTGACTGGGATCTGCTTTTGTGAACACAGGAGCCCCCGAGCTTCCAACTTCCCCAGGGGCAGGAAGGAGGCACATGGGCAGGTTTAAGAGGGTCCGCCCGAGCCAAACCTAGCCCTCTTCCACCCCTCTGTCCACCAGCCAGCGGCCCCGCCGGGAGCCAAGGCTGCTTAGCACCCCAGCTACGACCCTTGCTGCTTCCTTCCAACTGACACTGCGTCTCTGTGGATGACTATGTCAACCCGCTCAGTCCCCTGGAGATGAGCTGTCCTCAACCTATCCAGTTTGTGTTTCTTTTCCGCCACGTGCTGGAATTCACGAGGCCAGACAAGTCCTCACCATGCTATGCACATAGATGCCGGGCGTTCTTCTGTGTGTTGCAATCCTATTTGCTTATTTTACCCTCCTGACCACCTCTGAGACAGGGACTACTAGTATTCCCATTTTGTAGATGAGGAAACTGAGGCACAGAGAGGAGGGATAGGCTGAAGGTCACATAGCACGTAAGTGGCAAAGCCAAGCTCAAGCCCAGACATCTTGCTTCCAGGGCCTGGCTCTTGCAGACCCACTCTGCTGAGTCGCTCACAGCACACTCGTGCACACACAGCGGCTGCAGCCCACGTGGGCACTGGCTCGCTCGGGCCTTCCTCCTCCTCCAGCCCGCCCCTCTGGAATCCAGTGGGCGCCCGTGGCTGGAGTGCAGAGCCTGCATTGTGAAAAGACAGAGGCTCCTTTCCAATACCCTTGTTTGTTTCTAAATTCGGTCCAGGCGTCCAAACGTTTATTTTGTGCCTGTTTGTTTTGAACATTCCACCGTGTTGCCCGAGGCCACTTCATAGATGGTCCCTCTGTTCTCCTTCTCAGCCGAGCACCTGGCCCCTCCCCTCGCACCTCTCGTTCTCTAGCAACACTCTTGTTGCCAGTGACTGATGTTCCCTGTCTAACCTCATTACACATTTCAGCTAAAAACACCTATTTTTCACATGGCAGTGAGTCACATTTATAACACGAGTTACATGCCAAGGCATTTTCAAATTTATCACTTCTAAGAATAACCTTGGTGTATAAACACCAGACCCATTCCACAGATGGGCAAACAGAGGCAGGAGGTCACAGCAAGGTTGCAAAACAGTCCCAAATTGCAAGGTCTCCTGAGCCACTGACATACAATGACCTTTCCAGCTTGCTTCCCCTCAACTTCCTATCCAACTAACTTATCTGTGGCCTGGGAATGGGAGGTGTTATCAAGATCAAGTGGATAACTGTGTCTGTGCTCCAGCTCTCAGAATGCTAACAAGCAACTCTAAGCTTCAGTAGCGGGGACATCAATGCTTAGCTTTCTGCCAAAACCCATTCTCATTAGTAGGTTTATATGCATGAAACACACACTTGGAGTTTTGGGTTTGCACAGTCTTCTCATCTTCCCTTGTAACTAATCAGAATGCTGGATGGATTTATTCTCATGCAGAACACACCAACTGCCTTACATGTCTGCTGAAATGACCGTAACTTTTGTTCTGATGGAATCTTCTGGCCAGGAAATGAAAGGGTATATCAGAACCTATAACCAGACTGAATAATCTTCCTTCAGAGTCAAAATGGTAATTGTAAGACTGGTTTTCAAACAGTTATTATAGAAAGCTCAGGTCCATTGTAAAGAAGATACAAAAAAGCTAGAGGATGTGTTTGTTGCATGTAAGTCTTGAATTAGAAACTGTAAATGCTGGAAATTTCAGAAAGGTAAATTTGCCTCTTGTAGTGGGCATATTTTTTGCTGCCACTGTGCATTTTTCTCCCCTGGTCTCTGTTTATGGAAAATGCACCAGAGAGAGAGAGAGAGAATTAGGACTCCTGAGCTGTAGTCCCAGCTCTGCCCCTGTCAGGTGTGTGAACTTAGGCAAGTCACTGAATTTCTTTGAGCCTCCAAATCTGTGAAACCAGTATCCACCAGTGAACTTTACTGAGTTGTTATGAAAATCAAAATGAGCAAGCTACAAGACAGTGCTTCATAAACAGCAAGATGCTGTAGAAATGTAAGGTAGTTCTATAGGGATACGATCAACCTTGAAAGGTAGTAGTGAGAACAGAAGGCTCTCAACTCTGCTTTTGAAGGAATGATCTTCCAGAGAGACACTGCTGGGAAGTGGCATTTGCCAGTGTGACCATGGAAGATAGTTCACTATTTCAAGTGTTCACCATCTCTACCCATGTTTGTCTTTAACTTTTTATCCCATCACCTAGGCCTGTCACCTCCAACCCCTGGACCAGTCCGCTGCCTATTAGGAACCGGGCGGCACAGCAGCAGGTAAACAGCAAGCGAGGCTTCATCTGTATTTACAGCCGCTCCCCATCACTCACATCACCGCATAAGCTCCGCCTCCTGTCACATCAGCAGGGGGCATTAGATTCTCATAGGAGTGCGAACCCTACTGTGAACTGTGCACGAGAGGGATCTAGGTTGCACGCTCCTCATGCAAATCTAATGCCTGATGATCTGGGGTGGAGCTGAGACAGTGATGCTAGCACTGGGGAGTGGCTGCAAATACAGATTCTCATTAGCAGAGAGGTCTGACTGCACAATAAATGTGAATGTGCGTGAATCATCCCCAAACCATCCCCCTTAACCCCATCTGTGGAAAAACTGTCTTCCATGAAACCGGTCCCTGATACCAAAATGGTTGGGGACTGCTAACCTAGGGAGTGCTTGGCACACACATACTGGGTACTCACAAATGTGAGACAAATCAAGGAATGCCACCCTAAGGATTTTAGTCCCTCTGGCACAGAAAGTTTGTTGAGGGAAAGAAATTGGAGCTAACAGGGGGAATTTCTGGAAGTCTGAGTGTGGGGTGACCAGAAGGCTGAGACCTAAGGGATTTCCTGGAACAAGAAGATCATTCTACCTGACTGTCCTATTTGCATATCCATTTTACCTCCTTCCAGCCAGCAGGGAATAAAATATCTGAAGGGAAATCTGGTGGAAGGCAGATGTGTTTCTGAGTTCTTAAAGAGTGGATCCCTAGAGATTTATAGCCTGGCCGTTTTCTTTTTCCTTTTTGCTCCCATTAGTTTCAATAGCTGACACCATCTTCTCACCATCAGGAATCCAACAGAATCACGCCCTTTCTATTTTTCCTGCATCAGATTATCGCCTCTAAGACATTTCTCCGATCCTTGTCCGTGGCTTCCTGCCACCAGCTAAATCTTCTTCCAAACAGCTCGTGGCAGACAGTGTAAAACTGCAGCCTTTAGCAGGACTTGCACTTGGAATTGTCATAAGTGCTTTGTGCAACAGTCACCAGAAACACACGTGCACTGCAGAATCGCTGCCTGGACCAAGATCTGACTGGCGCACGTAGCAGGGAAATGACATTTTGGGCCATCGAGGAGATGCGATCAGCCAGGGATTTCCCCCTTAAAAACTTACAGCAAAAGGCTGCCTGAGACAATTCAATATTCATAAATGGAAAGCAGAGATGGCATGTCTGTTCCGCCAAGAGCAATAGCTATTTATCACAGCAAAGGACTGAAATAGTTGTACGTACAATGCTTTCTCCGGTGCTGTAAATTACGGTATACAGAAGATTAAACTTAAGCCTAATGCTACCCCTGAGCTTCAACAGCTGAGTCCTATAAATGGATACCCGTTAAGAGGAGAGCCTCTTTTTCCTGGTTACTACTTAAAAGTGTATCACTATTAAAAGCTTGTCTTAAACATAAATTACCAGGAAGCCTGCCCCTAGCTCTGGGTAGACTCTTCTTCAGCACACTGACTCGCATGAGCCACATCTAACTGACACAGTGACAGACCCGAGACTTGAAGTATTTGCTGTGCGACCTCGAGAGGGATGGCAGAGGCAGACTAGGCGGAGGGGCTTGGCAGACCACTGGGGGAGCACCCACTTTCAGCCAGTCTGACCTGCGGCCCCACTGGGAGACAGAGAGAGCTTTAGAATTAAAATGACCCTGAATTCCAAACCACTTCAAAAGAAAGTTTCTTCTAGTATCTGCTGTTTTATGAAGTATCAAGGAATCCTGAGCTAGCGCTGAAACCCCAACTTCCCTAGCTAAATTTGATTCTCCAAGCACTTGCTCTCAAAGGGAGGTCTGTGGACCGAAAGCACCAGCATCACCCGGGAGCATGTCAGAGACACAGACCTACTGAAGCAGATTCTGCATTTCATCAACATTCTCGGGGGATGCGTTCGCACGGTAAAGTCTGAGAATCAAGAGCTAGGGAAGCAAGCAGGAGTCAGCAGGGAGAAGGAGCCCCGGATGTTCTCACTGAAGATTATGACAAATGACAAATCTGATTTATGAAAACAGGTCCTAGAAGGGCACCACAGGATTCTGATTTCTTCTTTGTCTAATTCTACTTCAGAATGCTTTCAGGAACGTGAGAGACAGATTTTTATGAGCTGGGAATTAAAGTATCACTCTGAATTTGAGAGATACCCCAAAGCAACTCAGGGTGTAAAACAGTGAATTAGCAAAAAGTTCATGCTTTATAAATTAATCAGGGTGCCTCTAATCACCCTGCGAATCAGTAGGCTGAGAACGCACTGCCAGTGTTTTGGGCCATGATTTCAATTCTTTCATTGTAATTACCAGCTGACTTTAAGTGAGTAAAGTATGCAAAGATCTTTGTGTTGTTTTAGAAGATAGAGATCTTGGATAAGTTTAGTCTTTATTAGAGGAAAAATTATAGTTCAGTATGCATGTTAAAAACTTAATGGCAATCACTAAATATATTTTAGAGATAAAATTCATTGAGGCCAAGATAACACAGGGAAAAAGGGGAGAGGATAAGGAAAATTAATCTAATGGAAAGAAGGAAAGGAGAACAAATAAACAAATAAAAAGCAAGGAAAACATAAGTACAAATTAGAAGATAGAAATAAGTCCAAATATATAAAGTAATCACAATAAATGTAAATGGATAAAACTCACCTATTAAAAGACACTATCAGATTGGACTTTTTAAAAAGCCAGCTATATACTGCTTACAAGAGAGATACCTAAAACAAAATGATACAGAAAAGTTGAAAATAAAAGATTGGAAAGAGATAAATGAGGTAAATACATATTGACCAAAAGAAAATTAAATAGCAATATTAATCAGATAAAATAGAACCTCAGGCAAAAGCGTTAATAGGCACAAAGACACCACCACTAAAAAGGCATGACAGTTAAACTTATATGTACCCAACTGCACAGCCTCAAAATTATAAAGCAAAAGCTGTCAGAGTTACAGAAGAGATTGATGTACTTACAACCATCATAAAAGATTTAAAACTGCCTTCTCAGAAATTACAGAACGAGCAGACAAAAAATAGAAAGGATATACAAGTTTTGAACAAAATAATAAATATATGGAACCCTGTACACAAAAGAGATATTACACAAATTTTCCAATCACACATGATTTGAACAACAAAATAAACAATAAATATATGGAATCCTGCACACAAAAAAGAGATTATATAAACTTTCCAATCCCACATGAGACATTTACAAAAACGGATTGCACAATAGCTAGTCACAAAGGAAGTTCTCATAAGTTATAAAATGGATAACTTACAACTAACATTCTCTGACCACCAAAAATTAAACTAGAAATAAAAAATATAATAGTAAGGCCACCCACTCACCACCCTTTACATTTGAAAACTGAAACCACACTCCTAAATTACTCCTTGGCAGCAGTGTAGTGTTTTTCTATGTGTGGCCTAGTTGCTAAGGGACCGGCTAATTTACATGACATTTATCAGGGGTATCGCAAGGAACAGGAAACTCCAGGACTGTGACGGCTTCATTATTTTGTACTTTGAACTAAACTGTAAGCCAAAGGGAAGGTGAAGTACCTGACTCTCAGAAGAAAAGAAGGGATGTGCATGGGTGAATTATGACCTAGTCGTAGGGCACTAGAAGCCACTCTTGGCACATTCCCCAGCCCGTGCCCTGTTCTGCCCACTATACCCATCTCTTTCTGCTTGGCAATGCTGGCTGGATGAAGAGACTGTCCTTGAAGTGCTCCTGGCACCTGGGAAAAGGTGCTATTCAATTGATGTGGCATCTTACAATTAATGGCATCCTGGAATTGAGAAAATACTGCAGTTAACAGTTTGCATGGGACCCTCTGCCTGCTCTTTCACGGGGCCATTCTGAGAATGAGGGGCGAAGGCTGTACAGGACACACAGGGACATATAGGTCCGTGTGTCTCGGGAGAAGAGAGTGCTTCCCCCAGAAGCCCTCCCAAAACAAAACCAGAACCAGATGGATGGTTCCTCCCCTGGACCATGCTGCCAGCCCAATACAATTCCAGAGAATAATGAATATTCAGTGAATGACAGAACAAATAGGAGAAACAAAACTCCAAACAACCTAAAAAAGGATGGAATGCAGGATCATGGCAATACTGATCAAATTGCACTGGTGAGAGGTCTGCAAGTCCTGCAGACAAGTGGGGGTAGGGGAGGAAGTAGAAAAATAAGAGAGAGGACCACAGCTCCTCAGCCTGCGCGCTGGGCGCTGGGGAGGTCAAAACCGTCAGTGGTTTCTTGGCTCATGAACATACAAGCCAGAGTGAGGCTGCTCTGGGGCAGCCCCTCCACCTCTGGGCCTCCCCATGGGCCTGCCAGCCCCTCCCTGCACCACCGCCATCACCAGCACCCCCTTTGAAGAGCAGCTGAGGCAAAGGCTGGTATCGAAGGCTGGACCCACGGGTTTGTCATTAGAATATGACAAGGGCAGTTCAGCTGAGAAAGAGGTAGAGGAGTTTTTAAAGACCTGTTCAGTCTCTGCCTCCTTAAATGCACTGGTGAACCTGATTCCCATCCTTGGAGACAGTGTCACCATCAGGATGACACCCCAGAGCTGACAGTAATGTGGGTGACAAATTAGGGGGCAGGTCAGGGCCCGTGGCCTTCTTAGTAATGGGGATGTGGCAGGGCTTTGGTGGAGACGGTTACGAGTGGGCCGGGAGCACCCACTTACAGGGATGAGAGGAAGCCACGGCCACCACGCAAACTAAGCCACACTCGTCTCAGAGAACTGCGTCACTGGAGAAGGCTTTGGAATTTGAAGAAATAATTCAGAGGGAGAAAAGCAAAAGTATCTAAGATGCAAATAAACAAACAAATAACAGGGTTAATCAGAAACCAAACTTTGGACAGAAATCTGTAGTTCTAGCATTGAAAAGCAATTTTATTTTCCCCTCTGGAAAAAAAAAATTATCATTCACCCCATGTGAAGTGGGATTCATCTTCATGGAATCGTTTACGCTCATTCATTCCCCTCGGTTTCCATTTTCCCCAGATGTATATCTATTCCCCCCGGGTCTCCTATGTAGCACCCCCCAATTCGCACTCAGTTTTCAGGAGTGCCCGGCCCTGGCAAGACAGCAAAGGTTCTACGTAAACTGTAAACTACAGTATTTCCTCGAGTGCAGGATGCTAGAAATTGTGAGATGCCACATCAATTTACCAGCACCTTTTTCAAGGGGGAAAAAAAGAGAAAACCTGCCACAGTCACTATGCTTAAGATGGGAAGGGGCATTCAGAGACACAGGGCTTGGAAGTGTCTTTAGAGATCTGTGGCATCCCCGGACAGGCATGCCCATGGGTTTCCAGCGCGTCACTTCTGGAGGTGACCCTCCGTGAGCCCTGACAAAGAGCTAAGGATCAGCTCCTTGAGAGAAGACCCCGAGAGCCCTCCCGGAAGGAAAGCTGTGCCGGCGGAGTGCTGCAGCCTCGGCAGGAGTGAGGTCCTCGCGTCCGGGCGAGGCGAAGTCGTGTATAACCAAAACCACCACGAACACCCTTCTCCTTAGAAAGCGCAGTGCACGTGGCTTGCGGCACACAGTGCACGCTCCCCGTGGCCAGGGTTGGAAAAGATCTTTGTTTCTCTGTTCGGACACCGGATGAAGCTTGTGTCTAGGGCCGCATTGTTAGGAAAAAAGCACATTTTTGTTGTTGTCCAATGCATGTTGCAGAATTCAGATAAGGGTGAGGTGACTGCAGCGCAGAATAGATGCATTTTCGTTTTGACTCTGAGACCTCTTGGCGCTTGAACGTGCTCGTAGCCGCGGTGAGGCTCCGGGAGGGGAGTCTGGCTCAGTTTCTCAAGCACACGTGTCCACCTGAACTTGGTTCTCGGTGCTGAGAGAAGGGAGAGGGAAGGGACAGAGAAGGGACACTGTTTGGGGGGTGCCAATCTGCTCGTCGCTCGCTCACCGCTCGGGATGAGGAGAATTCCAACGCTACCTTTGGAATCGGCGCGGGCAACGTTCTTCACTCGGGTTTAAATAAAGCGATGACTGTTACCCGCGTTCTCCTCGGCTGACACAGCTCTGAGGAATGGAGTGGAGCAGCTCGTGCAGCAGGGACAAGCCAGCGATGAGTCAGAAGCCGGGTCACGTTACCCTGGCAGCCCTCCAGAAATCAGCTGTGGTCGGGGATCAAAGCGCCACTCTCGGAGGAGGGGTGTCCCCTGCGCCAGCCTTTCCAACTGTGTCTCTACAGAGTGGTCATTCTCTTTCAAGCAGCCATATCTTGTAAGGGAACGCACTCACTTACATGTGGGATTTGGCTTATTCACCACCGGCAGGCCAATTTTCCTTCCTTGCTGGCTTCCTCCCTCCTTCCTTCCAATACTCATTTTTTAAAAAAGTATATTGTGCACCAACTTTCTGATCCTACACTCACCGTGCGCTAACTCAGGGAATCTAATGGTGAGCATGACAGGGTTCCCGGCTCCGTGCGACTCCTAGTCTGGGTGTGTGTGAGAGAGAGGAAGGGAGGATGGAGAAGTGTAAGTATGTGCAATAGCAGTCATGTATGCTCACGATGCTGAAGTAGCAGGTACCAAGAGCACTTGGATTTGGGATTGCAATAGTCCTTCCTTCTGCCTCTCTGTCCACCTATTTATCTCAAGTACTTCTGGGTGTCTACCAGACGTCAGGAAATGTGCTCTCTGCTGGGACCCGGGGATGCCTCGGGCACAGTCCTAGCTCTCAGCGCTCACTGCCTGGTGTTCACAGGTGACTCTGCTGCATAGCAACCGGTGCGACAGGACGAGAGGATGCAGGGGGCCAAGGCGCCAGCTCACAATTTGGTCAGGCGGCAGCTGAGCTGGGCACAAATGCTGATAAACACTTAGGGCACTGCTGGCCTAAACAGAAGTCTATTGGTGATGTAAAAATGAAGTCACCTGCACTTGGAAAAAGTCCCAATGCATAACTGAAATGGTCTATTGTCAATCAGCTATTGTTAAGATCAAGAACAACCTTTAGGTGACCAATCTAGCAACCTCTTCTCTGTTCTCCTCTTACTCAACCTCTTGGCATTTGACATGACCTATGAAATGCTTTCTTTTCCTGGCTTCCATGTCATGTTCTTCTGCTGCTTTTGCTGCCAAATCACTGGCCCTTCCCCTTCAACCTAACTCTAAATAAATGCTGACTCTTCCCTTTCTCAATCGAATCCACTCTAACCTGTTTGCAAATTTTGTCAGCTACATTTCCAAAATAGATCTCAAGTTTATCCTTGTCTCTCCATCTCCACGGCTACCACCATGACCTGTTATCCTGAGGTATCCATTAGCCCCTACCACATCTCCCAGGCTCCCCTGTAGCCAGAGTGAGCTTTTGAAAACATAAACCAGATTATGTCTTTCCCTTACTCGACACCCTCTGGGGGCCTTCCCACCAACCCAGGACACAACACAATCTCCGGACTCTGGCCTGCAAGACTCTGCAGTTCTGGTCCCTGCCCACTTCTCTGCAGACTTCAAACATGTTTCACTTGTTTTTACTCTTGCTGTGCTCTCTGCTGGGACACTCTTGTACCAGCTGTTCATATGGTTTGATTGTGCATTTGTTTATATTATTTAACCTACCAGAACGTAAGCCCCAAGAAAGCCAGGCCTTTACCTGTCTTGTTCACCACTGTATCTGCAGCATTAGAATAATGCTCGGCATATAGTAGGTGTTAAATAAATATTTTCCCAATAAATCAATTAATCAAAACCACGTGACTGAAGAATGTAATATAGGAGACTCAATCTTCAAGAAATAGGCTTTTTGGATTAAAAATGAATTCAATAATCCTAAGGTTACAAAGACCCTATTAATATATCTCTAAATTCTAGCTGAACCATTATATCTGTTATGTGCTTATTGCAATATATCTACTCAATTCACAAAACATATAGGAAAAAAGGGAATTCCATTGAATAGGGAGGAAATTATCTACTGTTCATGGGTCTCACTTGGGTCTCTACTGTGCATGGATCTGCTCACTCATTGGAGAAAAACAAGAAACTACAGGCAGAACTTATGGGAGAACATATGTGGTACCCACTCCACCCCTTCTACAAGCTTCCTTCTTTTTTTCTTTCAGGCAGTTAAAGGTCTATTTCAAATGCTGTGGTTAAGGCTCTAAACACATTCACTATTAATGATATTTTCCTCCCTTCCCCCCTCCCTGAAACTTGTGCCCAAGTTCTTTACCTATGCCAATAAGCAGGCAAGATCAGTGAGTGGCATAGGTTAAAATGTTTAGAAAGAAGAAAAATGTTTAGAATGAAGCTCACCTACCTCCAAGCCCGTCATTTACTTTCTAGCATCTTTCAGGAGATGAAAACAACCTTTCTGTATCAAAGTTTAGTGATGGTACTGCAGGGAGCTTGAGATGCAAAACATGCAACCAATTTAGTGGTCAAAGCACTCTGGCGTCAGATATTAGACTCCTGCTTCAGCCTGATCTTAAACAAATTTCTAAAATCCTCCAAGTCTCCCTTTCCTTGAGTGTGAGATAAGGATAATGCAACCATAGCTCCTTAGGGTGATGACAGGATTAAATAATACATAAAATGCTTAGCACGTAGTAAGTGCTCAATAAGCATGTTCACTTTTTTGCTATTGCTACTTTTATATTCCATTAGCAGAGTGAAGAGAAAAGCCAGGGTTTGGGACCGGGTCATACTGCTATGCTCTGGACCCAGCATTAAGTCAAATTTGAGCAATAGCAAGTTCAAAATATAAAAAATTCAAGTGGAGAAAACCATAGTTTTACTTAGTTCTCCCAGGGGTAATGCTTGTTTTAGGGATAATTATTTGTGATCAGTTAGTCCATCATTTCCATCCTTTGGGATTTCCTTAGGATAAGGATTTCCTTAGGATCTGTTGTGTAACTACGCTTTACTAGGGATGAGGGAAGAATGAAATAAGAAGAAACAAGAGCAAACATTATTTCTGATCATAAGGAGCCCAAAAGATATATCAACACCAGGAGTTAATTCTGACTTTGGAGGAGTTAATTCTGACTTTGGCATACATTGATCAAATTAAAGTTAAAAAAAAATCCTACTAACAAGATAAAGTTTGCACAGATTCACAGGTACTTGCCAAGTCTTATTAATTAATGCTGTCGGGGACTTGACAAAGAATATGTTTGATGAGACCAAGTTCCTTTCATTATTTTATACTTCTCTGGGGTAAAAAAAAATCTAGTCTTATAAAAGATAACTCACAATAACAACAAGAAAAATTTTATGTCAGCAAACAAATCTAACTTAATTGATAAAAAAAAAAAAAAAAAAAAAAAAAAAAGCACCCCAAGCCTTGCACTATGGCAATCAACACTTTCAGAGAGGAAGTCCTGGCAGGATAATTAGCTGGTGAGGATACCCCTGGGATCTGCAAGCCCAGGGGCACTGACATTGGGAGGGACCAACTTTCTCTAGGGCTGAGAAGCACAAATGGCTTGTCTCTTCCTCAACCAGAGGTCACCTGGAGATAGACAAAATAAAAAGAACAATCGCAGGGAACCTCATTAATTAGGCTCCCATGTGTAGCACTGCTGGGCTATGCTACAATCGGTACCCAACCAGTGTTGGCATCTGGATGTGCACAGAAGGATGAGGTACCAGCCAGGACACGCCATGCCTTGCTCTGGGAGTGAGTTTCCATCACTCATTTATTTTTCTGCTCAGCCTCTCTGCTTTAGCTCACAGTTCATTAAATTCTACTGCATCACCATCAACATGCAAAACAGCTACTTGAAGGGCATTCAAAAATATAATCAGAAAAGGGAATAAAAAACCCTCTCTGAGAGAGAAAAAATGTAATCCTCTCTTGTCCACCGAATGACATCAAGTTTCTTTGGTTCTAAGTCATTTTTTTTTAAGTAGCAGTGACATCCAAGGATTATCTCTGTCTGATGGGTGGGCGGGGGTGTAGAGCCACAAGGCTCTCTGCTTAGAGGATCTGCACCAAATGGGCTAACAAATTCCGTAGGATCTGTGTACATGAACCTATTATTTCTTTTGCCCTCTCTCAACCTTTTTAAATTTTGAGGTAGAAGGACTGTAACTTTCTGAACTTCTGTAAGAGAACTTGTTCATGCTTTGCATATGCCTGAGTTGGGGGATCATGTTACTGACCAGCTTTGTGCAACTTTCTACATGTGGCTGTGATTCCATAGAAGTTATTTCTGGGCACAAACACATATTTTACTTTGCAAAAAATATTCAAATACAGAAAAGCACAGAATATAATATGACAAATGAGGCATGTTATATTTTACAGCAGTGGTTCTCAACTGGGGATGATTTTGTTCCCTAGGGGATATTAGCAATGCCTGGAGATGTTTTTGGTTGTCAAGTCTTGGGGTGGGCTAGGGGCTGTTACTCATATCTGGAAGGTAGAGGCCAGGGAAACTGGTCAACATCCTACAATAATATACAGGACAGGTCCCACAACAAAGAATTACTACATAGCCCAAACTGTCAATAGTGTCCCTGCTGAAAAACCCTGCTTTACAATAGGTAGTTATGTAAACATATTAGAAGGACAGGGAAAAAAACATACTCCTTTCATTTATATAAATCATACAATTTCATAAATGTTTAACCCTGTTATAAAACTATGGCTAGGCAAGGTGGCTCATGCCTGTACTTCCATCACTCTGGGAAGCTGAGGTGGGAGGATTGCTTGAGGCCAGGAGTTCAAGACCAGCCTGGACAGCATAGGAAGACCACATCTCTAACAACAACAAAAAAATTAGCCAAGCTTGGTGGTGCACACCTGTAGTTTTAGCTACTCAGGAGGCTGAGGTGGGAGGATCACTTGAGCCCAGGAGTTTCAGGTTACAATGAGGTTAATGATCATACCACTATACTCCAGACTGGGTGACAGAGTGAGACCCTGTCTCTAAAAGAAAAAAATAACAAAAAACAAACAAACAAAAAAACTACAACTTGGATCTACATAACATTTTTTCTTTAATTACAATATTCCAAATTGATTAAAAATACACAATTACTAAGAAATAATAAAATTTTCTTTTTCCATTAGAGCCACCTCACACCTCTTTGTTTCTGCTTTACATACATGCCTGCACTCAGATATAAAGAATACCCCTCCCCGCTGGCCCCAGTTTCTTGTTGGAAGAAATGGTAACAGCACCCTCTCTGGGCTGGGGTTAGGACACACCACAGCACTGACACAAGAGTCCCTCTCCGCTGGAATCACAAGTGAAAACTCTTTGGAAAAGATTTCGTTACAAATCTCTGCAGTTTATCACCCTGTTAGATTAGATAATGTGACCTTTATTTATTTATTTTCTTTTTTAAGAAAACTGCAACACTTCAAAACAAAGTCTTGCGTTTTTAAGAAGCAAACTTTATCCTACCACTTGCTTTCTAGACGCAAGTTCTTTTAATTATCACGACAACCTTATGAGATAAACTATTATCCCCATTTTAAGAATAAGGAAACAAAAGCAGGGAGGCAAAGTAACCCGCCCAAGGTCACACAGCTAACGAGGGGTAGAGCTGGGATCGGAACCCAGGCAGACGGATCCTGGAGAGTCAGGATCCGCCAAGCTGTCACTTCATGTGAACACAGGAGCCCACAGCTTGGGACAGACAGCTACGAGGGACAGAGACGCGCGTGGGGTGGGATCGGGACTCCCAAAGGGGGCCTTTTGGTTTCTGTTTCCCCCTTTCTGTAGACATCCCTAAACACCCTTATCAACTCACCTAAGAAACTGTAGAACAAACGAAGGCCTTGAAACCCTAGATCTCCCGGGTGGAGGCTGACAAAGCATCTGAAAGGGCCTCGGCACTGGCTTTCCAAGAAACAGACCCGGGAGGCCGACACAGGTGGGCTGGCTCGGGACATGCGCCCGGACAGTGGCGGCACCACCTGGGACGCCAGCTCGGGGCACGATGGCGGGAGGGGAAGGACTGCGGCCAGTCCCGGGAGGGGCTGGATGGGTCTCGGCGGGAAACCCGGAGAGACACTGGACAGACTGGGGCTTCATGGTATTTCCAAAACAGCTGACACTGGGGCCTAAGGTGGACGTGAACCGATTATATTTGTAAGGCCAAACCCTCAGGACTCCCGGCAAGTGTGACTGTAGTCAGGCCGGCATTTGTTGCCTCCGAGAGTGTGGGAAGCTGGGGCTGAATCACCGGCGAAAGTCCGCAGGCCGACCTCGGAGGAGACGTCCTCGGAGACGGGCAAGAAGGGAAGGCAGGAAGCACTGGACTGAATTGGCTTTCTCATTTTTCATGAGAAACACTCAACTTAATAAAAAATGGCCACACTCTATTGACAATAATAGCTATTCTTTCTTTATTTCCTTCCCACGTGCCAGGAAACTATACATACTTTGTCCCTCACAGGTAACTCTGAGAGGCAGGAACTGTCGTCCTTATTTTACAGACTTGGAAAATGAGGCTCCGAAAGGTCATGTGATTAGCCCAGGGTCACACAGCTCGTCAATGTTCGTCAGGATTCTGACCTGCATCTCTGTTTGGCTTCCAAATTCACGATGTTTCCATCATGCTATTCTATTTTTCACACTGCTACTGCGGTATTGTGATATAATAAGAAATGTATATTTGGTCCTCATCCCCAGTTCCTGGCACAAAGCTCCTAAAATCCTTGTCATCTCCTGAGTGGTAGGGGTGATAGGAACATCTTTCAATAGGTTTGGTTTTAGATCCCAGTTTCCTGACACAAGAGCATCTAGGGCCCTTGGAATCTCCTGAGGGAGTGTGTTTCTGTATGCTAATGAGATGACTGTGGCTGGGGTCCCCAGGTGGTTTCAGGAGGGGTGCTGGTTGCCAGAAAGACTAAGACATGATTAGAGGATTAGAACTCTCAGCCCCACTTGACTGGGGCTGGAGACTGAGTCCGTCACCAAGGCCAGTGATTTATTTAATTAATCATGTGTCTATGATGGAACCTCCAAAGAAACCCCTAAAGCAGTGGTCCCCAACCTTTTTGGCACCAGGGACTGGTTCCATGGAAGACAATTTTTCCATGGACCAGGGTGGTGTGGCGGGGTGGGGCGGTGGTGTGGAGCTCAGGCAGTGATGCGGGGCCCATTTCCTAACAGGCCATGGACCAGTACGAGGCCATGGCCTGGGGGTTGAGGACTGCGGCCCTAAAGGATGGAGCTTGGAGAGATTACAGGTTGGTGAACCCAACTCTATGGCAACAGAAGCTCCTGCGTTAGGGCCTCAGCCTGGGTATCGCTGGCAGTTCACCCTGTATCCTTTATAATGTCCTTTATGATACACCAGTAAATTTAAGCAAAGTGCTCCCCTGAGTTCTGTGAGTCATTATAGCAAATTACTGAACCTGAGGAGGGGGTTGTGAAACCCCTGATTTTTAGCCAAGGTAGACAGAAGTGTGGGTAACCTGTGCGCCCATTGTTTGTGATTGGCATCTGAAGCGAGGGGCAGTTTTGTGGGCTGATCTTTAACCTGTGGGGCCTGCACTAACGCTGAATAGCACTAACTCTGGGTAGCTAGTGTCAGAGTTGAATTGAATTCAAGGATACCCTGTTGGTGCATGCAGAGAATTCCCTTGGTATGGAAAGCCCACACATTTGGCGTCAGAGGTGTTGAGTAAGAAACGGTTTTCCTTCAACCACCAATTTCTGAAATCCTCACAACTGACTGCCTAAACACGCACAACACTCAGTTTTTTCAATTTAACTTAAACGACCAGTACATCAAGATCTTGAATGCTGCCGTGCACCTACGATGAACTCATTTTCTGAAAGCCAGGGACACAGGACTGAAAAGGTACATCCTTGGTTCTGAAAGGGTCCTAGATGCTGAGTCAGATAACTGCGGGGCAGAAGGTGGGATGTGGCACAGAAGAACAGAGTTCTGTGGATGTTAGGAAGGAAGATCCCATCCAGCTGGGGGCAGTGGGGGACACTCTGTGGAGAGAAGGGAGGAGGAAATGAACCTAAGCCTCATGCCAGCCATATTGTCCTAACAACCCCATGGGCAGGCAGAGCACCCATTTTACAGACAAAGAAACTGAGGTGAAGAGAGAGATGAGGTGACCTGCCCAAGGTCACACAGTTAATCATGGGAATCGCTCTGTCCGACTCCAAAGCCCATGTTCTCTCCACTACATCAACAAACTTCAAATTGTGTTCTATGGAGCCCTGGTGGGTGGGGGTGGGGGAAAGTCAGGAGAAGGCCAGGTAGGTGGGGCTTGACCCCACCCGAGTTTTAACCCCAACAGCTCTGCTTTCCATATATATTTACAGATTGGGGCTCTACATGAGACTCCATTTGAAAACAAGTCCCGCAGCTAACCAAACCGAGGTGGAACCCGTGTATAACGATGTGCTTCCCGGCAGGTGAATGGGTTGGGCCCTGGATCAGGAAGGGTAGGGGGGCCATGCCGTCTGTGTAGAGTGGCGGTGAGAAGGGGCCAAGCATCACTTCCCTCACTCTGGAGAGAAGCTGCCCGTCTTCCCAGTCAGGCTGCACACGCGCCCAGCTCGGCAACCCGGGGCAAGGCACCGAACCTGCCGAGCCTTAGGTTCTTCAGCTCCAAAATGGGTATAATATCAGCACCTACTTTGTAGGGCTGTTGAGAGGATTGCATACTCAAAGGTACAGAAAGCAGGTGGCACAGTGCCAGGCACTTAGCACAGTGGCATTCATATTAACTTGTTGAACACAACAAGGCTAGTCACACAAGGGAAAACAGCAGAAAAAGGACTGTTGTTATGGTCTGAATGTGTCTTCCACACCAAATTCACATGTTTAAATCCTGCCCCTCACAGTGAGCATATTAGGAGGTGGGGCCTTTGGCAGGTAATTAGGTCATGAGGCTGGAGTCCTCGTGAATGGTATTAGTGCCCTTATAAAAGGGACACCAAAGAGCTCTCTTGCCCTCTTTCCACCATGTGAGGACACAAGTCTGCATCCCAGAAGAGGGCCTCACCAGAACCCAACCATGCTGGCACCCTGATCTCAGACTTCCAGCCTCCAGAACTGTGAGAAATCAATTTCTGTTGTTTATAAGCCACCCAGTCTATGATATTCTGTTATAACGGCCTGAAGTTATATTGACTAAGATAATCATGAAACTGTAGTTAGAATTCTTAGGGCAACTAAAAAATACTGCCCCTGAAGAGCTGCTATGGTTCTGAGCTCTGCCTTGCGTCCTCTCCTGGGCTTGATAAATATAGGTTTTGTATTATTGGGAGGCACACATGAAAGACAAAGGAGGCTTTGGTGCCTCAATTTGTTGAGTTCTGGTTCCATCCGCACTGCTGCTGTCAGCTGGTTCAGCAAGAAGCTTAATGAAGACCAGGCTTCCAGCCATCAGGTCAGTAACCCCAAGGTCCCAAACTAATTTACTGCCACTGCTCTGAGCAGGTGACCACAAAGGCTCTCCCCTATGCAAACACTTAGCTCTTGCACCAAAGCCCTAGGGCAGAGGGACGCTGTGTATCAGCCTCGCCAAGCCCTAGAGGATCCCCTCCTGGCTAGATGGGACCTTGCCCGTGGCAGAATTCTGCAGGGCACCGTGGGACCCCAGGATCCTTGCATCAAAGACTGCCAGTGAATTCAGTTCCCAGGGTAGGTTTCAATGGCTTACAATAGAATATGATACCCATGAGGGCCAGGATTTTTGCTTGTTTTGTAAACTGCGGTATCCCACAGAACAGAAGCACATCCTGTGAATGAATGAATGATGTCTGCATTCGGGAGGATCTAGTGCCTGCATTCTCTTGACACACACGGGGCTTCCACGGCTGTTCACCGAAGGACTGGCTGAGTGGGACCTTCTTGCCTCTGCTCTGCTTTGCTTTCTCCACCTGTGGCCTCAGTTGGTGGCACCACCCCTGGGTCTCTGACCGTTTCTCTTTGGAGAGGTTGGACCTTTTCTCTCTTCCAGGTGGAAGAGAGGGTCATTTGCTACACAGCACTGAGCAAGAAGGTTGACTTGTGCCGAGCACATGACCTGCTCCTTTCGTGCTCACTCTGCCAGAAATGAAAATGTTAGAGGTAGACGTGTCCACAGAAGTCACCTCGTCACAGTAGAGACAAGGAAACTAAGGGCCTAAGACATCAAGGAAGTAGCCCAAGGACACAGAGCTGGCTGCAGGAGAGCCAGAGCTCCTTCTATAGCACTTTCTAGGGCCCTTTCTTGGCCTTGTGCCAGTCAGAAAGTCCTGGACCAACTCACAGAAATGCCCCTTAAGCCTGGATCCTCTTTCCACATATTATAAACACAAAATATACCTACAGCATTTACACAGATACAGATGTATATATATGTGTAGATATGTATATATCATATACCTATACATACACATATTCACAGGTGATATTAGCATATATACATACTATTCCATTGTCCCCAACACATTTATTAAAGAGCTTAGATAAGCTCAACTCCCTTTATTTCATGGCTATTTATTACAGAATAGTAATAACTGAAGGAGTGGGAGAAAGACAGAAATTCAGAGTGTGAGAAAGGGGAGCGGTGCGTCATGTGCAAAAGCACATTCGATATAACAATTGCTTTTGATTTTTTTAAGGCACAATATTGAGCACATTTTGAAAATGTAATAAAGGAGGGAGTTCAGATTTTCTGTTCATCAAAAGGGCATATGGCTTAAATAAAAAGATTGGGAGATACTGCTCCGGACTTAACAGTATATTACCACTTTGGGAATTGTCTGGTCCAATTCCCTACTAAAGATAAGGAGACTTCCACCCAGAAAGGTGAAGTGACTTCTTGTCTAAGGTGGAATAGCTGTTTATTCATCCCCGAGGGAAGAGGCCACGTGGACCGTGTCTGTCTCATCCACGGCAGCCGCACTGAATGGAGTCCATGGTTTGTTGTTGACCAATTAAAAAAATTTATTACACCAAGGATGTTAAGATACAGAGGGAAAGCGTTCCCAACCACACCTGGATTTTCTCTAATAAGGGAGATATTTGGAAAAGGAGAAGTGGAACCTGATGCTTTGCCTAGACACTGTTTCCTTGGGGCAGCATCCCGATGGCGCACGCGAGGGGCGGCCCCCGATCCAGCCCCTGTGTGTGTTCATAAGTCTGGGGAGAGCCCCTCCCGGCCCTCCCGCTGGGGCAGAAAATGCCAGGGTGCAGGAGTGACCGACTCCTCAGGCCGATGCTCTCCCTGCCCTCGGTCACCTGCAGAGGCCACTGTCACCTTGGATGGATGGTTGTGGTCTAGTCCCACCCACCGAGACAAATTTCTGGTTTTCTCTCATTTGCTCTGACAGGATGGGCACTTCAGCAGGAGGACTACAGCTCCTAAAATAGTTACCCTGCGAGCAGAGGCCGCCGCCCCAGGAAGAGCTTACCCACAGCCGTGGGCTTAGACAGACACAGGACCAGACCCTACGGGGGGAGCCACGGGGGAGGTGACCGTCCCCCGAGTGGCAGCGGCCAACGCGCCTGCCGGGGGCGGGAGTCCACTTACCGCAGTGCGACTGGAAGACCTGTGGCTTGACGACCTGATTACAGGCACTGCACACTACGAGATAGAAGTCGTCATGTGCTGGATAATGGCCAAATAAGTGCATATCTGTGGGGGAAATGAAAACAGTGTTTTTTGAAAAAAAGCAATTAAGTCTCAGAAGGTGCACAGTTTCCTCTTGGAATTCCTTCAAGGACAGTTTTTCAAACAAGACACGCAGAAAAGCAATAATCCTGACTAAAGGGAATGTGGCTTGTCATAACGCAGCTCCCCGCCTCTCAGAGAAGCAACTGCCACAGAGAATCCCTCCTCATTTCGCCCTCAGAAACGGACCACGGCCACTGCCCTTGGGGTCCTCGGGGTGGAGGGGCCACCCAAGTCACAGGCTGTGAGAATCGCCCTGTCCTGAGACAGCCCAAGTGCTAGCTGGGGCCCACTGAGGCCCTGTTTATTTCAGGATTGACTCCTCCAAACTCATTCCAGTTTAAGCAGTCGTCGTCCCTCAGGTGAGTGAGGGCTGAGGACGGAAGGAGGAGTCACCTTGGCCTGAGCAGTCCCTGCGTTTCCCCTCCACCTGAGGGACATACCGAGGCCACAGGAATCCTCTGGACAAGCAGCTCGTCTGCTGCTGTCATTACCCGTGAGGTTAATGTCCACTGAGCGCCTACGTGTGCCAGGCACTGTGCTGGGTGCTGGGGACAACCGGGGAACAACAGTGACTTGTTTCCTTGCTCTCCCGGAGCTCATGGTAGTAGAAGAGAGAAACATTAATCACACTAGTCATCGCTGGGGCTGACTGCAGTAGGCGCTAAGAGGGAGATGTAGAGGTACCCTGAGAGCGTGTGACAGGGGGACCTAACCTGGTCTGCGGTGGTGGAGAGTGCCTCCCCGAGGAGGGGCATGTCATCTGAGAAACCCCCGGTGAGTAGGGCCGGGTGGGGGAGGAAAGTTCCAAGTTTAAGCAAGGAAGGAGTTCTGTGCATAGGAGGAGCTCTTGAACCCTTGGCGGGAGCAGAAAAATAGGGGGGCAGTGGGGAGGGCCCAGAGCTGTGAGCCTTGCAGACCAATGGAAGCATTTCGAACCTGATTTCTAGAACAATGGGAAGCTATCGAGACTTTAAGCAAAGAAGTGACAGGATCAGACACATTATTACATTGTTAAAAGATCAGTTATGTGGTATGTACCTAAGACACATGAACATGTATGTCCACACAGAAACCTGCACATGGATGTTCACAGCAGCATTATTCAGAATGGCCAAAAAGTGGGAAAAACCCTGACGCCCACCCACCGATGAGTAGATAAACAAAACGTGTCGTATCTCCGCAATGGATACTGTTCATCCACTGAGAGGCGTGAAGCAGCGATCTGGGCACATGGTGGATGGAGCTAGAAAACGTTCTGCTAAGTGAAAGGAGCCAGACACAAAAGGCCACGTGCTGTATGACAGCTCATACGAAATGTCCGGAACGGGCGCACCTACAGACACAGAAAGTAGGTAAGTGCTCACCCTGGGCTGGGGGCCGGGAGGGATTGGAGGGTGACTGCTAAAGGGTGCAGGGTTTCTTTCTGGGTCAATGAAAATGTTCTAAGATTGATAGTGATGATGGTGGCACAAGTCTGGGAATGTAATAAAAACCACTGAATTGTACACTTTAAGTGGGTGCATTATATGGTATATGAATTATATCTCAATAAAGCTGTCAATAAAAAAAGGTCAGTTATGAGGAAACTCAGGGCCACATCTCCTTGTGCGCCACTGGGTGGAGGTGGTGCACACCTGGCAGCACCCCTGCTCTGCACCTGACCCCCCTCCGCACCCCTACCCTGCCTCTTCTTAGCCACCCGGCTCTTGGTGGGTCACTAGGCTCTGAGAGCAGAGGAGCCACAGCCACCAACGGGGTTGACGGAGGAATTAAATTTCCCCTGACTGAGAACCCCCCAAGCCTTCGTTTGCTAGCCCGACCTGTGTCCTTAATGAAGCCCTCCAAACACGATGGTTCCCCCAACTGCAATCCTAGGCCGGAGAGAGAGCTGACCTCCTCATGTGAGAAGGGCTCACTTAGGACCCAGCAAATGCTTCCGGGGAGGCCCCACCCGCTCTGCGCTCCCTTCTCAGGGCAGCCCTGAGGGACAGGGAATGGGCACATCTGTCATGGCACAGGGTGGAGACCCCCCAGTCACCCTGGGGGAAGCCTGTGACCGGAAGAGTGGGACTCCCACGGCAGTGCCTGAAGATGCAGCTTGCCCCACGGTGGGTGACCAGCAGGGGTGGGGACGCAGGCCCGACTGGGTTTCTAGCAGAGGTGGCGGGCTACTGACTCTCTCAATGACTCGTCCCTCTCCACTTGCACACGCTGTCTGCTGGGAGAGACTGGAGGGAGCATCGCTAGTCAGTGCCAGGTGGGCGGGAGACAAGAGTGCAGGATGCAGAGGCCCGTGCCAGGCCCAGCCACTGTGCAGGCCTGAGCCCAGCAAGGCCCTGTGGGCAGGTGGGGCCCTCAGTGCAGCACCTCAGAGCAGGGGAGCCGCTGCTCAGGCCTTAACCGCTGACACTGCCCTGGCTTTACTTTTTATTGACAGGTCGCTTATTTTTATAACGTATATTCAGTTTTTAAATAACAAAAGGGACTCATGTTCTCTGAAGACACATTTGAAAAATATAGAAAAGCCAGATGAAATTTAAAATAATAAAAAAAAAATCACCAGCAACCTTTATTAGCACTTTGCATCTCAATTAGATTTAAAATCATGTTTTATATCCAGGAATACATCAAATCAGGAGCAGACGAGGGCTAAGCCTTATTTATTTATTCGATAAGCATTTATTGAGCTGCCTGACATCCTTTCTGCAACAGGTCAAGTCATGAAGGAATAAAAGATAATCATGAATTTAAAATTTTTCAAAAACCCCTCGAACGTTTTCAAAAACCCCTCACAAATGTTTCTTGAGCACCTAATCTTGCACCAGAAACTTCCAAGTGCCGGGAGGCTGAGCCCAGACATGGGAGGGTGTGGGGAATGTGTCTCTACACCTTTGTCGCACATGCTGGATGGCCTGCCGGGGGCTGTCAGGCCACCACTGATGCCCCAGAGTCCTGTAGAGCCACCCTGTCTCCCCAGCCCCCACAGACATACACCTGTTATGTCACTGAGTCAAAGGCAAAGGTTACTAGTCAGAGACTGGGGCCACCTGGGGGTGTGTTTCCTGCAAGGACTCTTACTGGCTGGGACTTTTCTTAGTTTCCCTCTAGGGCAGTTTCAACCGGTATACACATCTGCTCAGTGCATGTCTCCCATGGAAAGTGAGATGACCTGCTTGTCTGCTTGATTATTCCTCAGCAAGCCGACCTTAGGATCTCCTCTGTCAGCTGCCCAGGTTCTGAGAGCCTGCAGATGGGGAGCAAAGGCAAGGGCACTTGGCTCCCCGGAAGATGACCCTCTTCACATGATCATGCCTTCACAGTCCGTGTGCCGTTTGATTAGAGCAGTACAGCCCGGGGATGAAGAAGGGAGGGAAGACAGGAAGAGATGAAAACTTATGCCAGGTATCATGCTAGGGGCTGTATTCATTCTCTCTTTCTCTCTTTTAATTTATCCCCTAAGTAAAACATTCCATGAACAGTGAAAAATAAACACAGTGGTGTGCTGAAGTGGGTTAGTATTGGCTTGTGAGAGTCAATTGTGCATATCTCTTCTCAACTCCATGCTTGGTGTCATGGCAGTACCTTGAAATTAGCCATGGTGGAAGTATTTACACCATGGAAATGGGCAAACACTACAAATCAGGGTTTTTCTTTTTTTTTGGAGAGCTGGTTGTTAAACATTTACTGATGCGCCACTGAATAAAGATGGGCAAAAAAGTGAAAAGTGAAACCACCTGTAATACTACCAGCTAGTGATAACCACTGTTGACATACTAATATATATCCTTTTAGACTCTGTGATATGATAATATTATCTTAATTAATCTTCAAAATGATCCTATGAAGTTGTCAACATCTCTACTTTGCAGGCAAGGGAATGAAAGTAGAGACATTTGTTTGAGCTTCCATGGCAGTGATTTGTAAAAAGTAGGATGAGATTCCAAGACACTCTGACTCCGAAGCCTGTTCTTTTTTTCTCAGCAAAATGCTGCTAACATAGAGCAAGGTCCCATTTCTCAGATGAAAATGCCAGTTGGGAAGGGTTTCCTGGATGACTAATGGGTGCCCAGGGCTGTCCTAAAGCTCCAAGGGAGGTGCTGGCACGAGCACAGACTGGGGTCTGAAGGCGGGTTTGGAGGACAGCGTTCACTAGCCGTGCAGCCTCGGGGGAGGTGCTGAACCTTCCCGGTGTGCGTTTTCTCGTCTACGAAATGGGGCCAACAGTTCCTGCCTCATGGGGTTGCTGTGATGGCTCCTAAACGCTGCCTCGCCTTGTATCTTCTCCCAGGAGGGATTCAGGAGAGAGTGCGGAGAAAGCTTAATCTGAGTCACCTCCCTCGGCTTTCAAAACTAACTAGTTCTGTCCGTGGGGAGTCCCTGCTCCAGGAGACCCAGTCTTTGACTCTTCCTCACGGCCACTCGCAGCAGACCTCCTGGGAAGGCTGATCCCTCAGACCTGCAGAACCTCGTGTGTGCACATGTGTGGACAGGGCAGGGCTCTCCAGGCTGTGGCTGGATGCCAAGAAAATGTGTGCCTGAAGAGGATGGGACTGAGCCCAGTTTCAAACACAATGTGCACCCATCCACAAAGAGACGAAGCCAAACATGTCTGTTTTGCCCCATTTTACTCTTGCAAATGGATCAACTGTAGATCAGCTAGGGCGCTAGCACCACCACTGCGTTACCACACCTCAGTGACCTCGGTCATCCTCTGGGCCCGATCACAGGCAGGGAGGGGGCAAACTTTATTAGCTCCATTTTGCAGATGGGGAAACAGAGGTACATTTGCTTCTGGGCCAGTATTTTTTTTTTTTTTTTGAGACAGAGTCTCGCTTTGTTGCCCAGGCTAGAGTGAGTGCCGTGGCGTCAGCCTAGCTCACAGCAACCTCAAACTCCTGGGCTCGAGCGATCCTTCTGCCTCAGCCTCCCGAGTAGCTGGGACTACAGGCATGTGCCACCATGCCCGGCTAATTTTTTATATATATATCAGTTGGCCAATTGATTTCTTTCTATTTATAGTAGAGACGGGGTCTCGCTCTTGCTCAGGCTGGTTTTGAACTCCTGACCTTGAGCAATCCGCCCGCCTCAGCCTCCCAAGAGCTAGGATTACAGGCGTGAGCCACAGCGCCCGGCCTGGGCCAGTATTTTTTAATTTTTTATCTCAATCCACTATAGACATATATCTATCTATATTCATCCACCCACCCACCTACCCATCCATCCGTCATCTATCATTGAAACATGTGGGCTACACTTTGATATTTTCTAGTCAGTTCTACTCATGTCTTTTTGTTTTACTCTATCCTGTTTCATTAAAAACGAGCTCAATGAGATTCCTAAATTAATTTCAGTTGTGACCCTGTAATGGGTCATAACTCCAAGTTTGAAAAACACTCTTCAAGGCAATCCAGTTAGTCAGAGTCTAAGCAGAACCTGAGAGTTAATTTTGGATTTATGGAGGTGTGAGCTGGTCTTCAGTGGTTATCTGAGAGCCTAAAGCCATGAACTGTGTCATCAGTGTTAATTATATGCCACAGCAAGCTTGTACCAGCCCACAGAGTAGACTGTGTACCTCTCTTCCTAACTGTGCGTTCAGTGACAGCATGTTGGTAGGTAGCTTGCATTGGCCAAGGCGGGAGTATTTACCCCACAGAAATCAGCATCCACTACAAACCAGGACTTCTTCCCTCGGAGAGCCTGTTGTTAAAGCACTTACCAGCACACCACTGACCAGTGCCCACTCTGGCATCATTCCTCCCTGGCTCGATTTCCCCAGCTATAAAATGGAGACAATTATATTCATCATCTACCACACTGGGATGCAGACAGGCTTTTGTGAACCTGGGAGGAAATCATATTAATATAAAATTACAGTTAGGGCATCAATTATTAACCCAAGAACTTATGTAAAACTGAGCTAGGTAAACATGTTGATCACTTCCTGTATGAAATGAGCAAAGAGAGGCTATAAGTTGTCATGGGTGGAAAGGGGGGGCATAATCAAGTTACTGGAGCTCTTTCCAATGTCTGTCGACTTAATGCTTACTTATTAAGGGTAATTCAGGAGATTATTCACAGATCAGGCTCATAGCATTAAACCAATGCTGCTTATAAATTTATCACACATAGGCTATTCTCAGTGCTTCTGTTTAGAGCAAACAGTTCTCCACTTCCCTTATTTAATTTCTGGTATAATTCGAATTCATGGTGGAGCCAATCGCACTCACATTATCAACTTGGTCCGGCACACTCACCTGCTTCCTGATAGCACTGAGGTTCCCCAGGCCTCTGCCCAGCTCAACCTCCCCTGAGCCCTTCCCATCCCCCCCCAGATGGCAGAGGAGGGAGGGAGAGAGTAGAGCCGGTTTTGATGTAAGGAGCCCAAAGTTTGGGACAATATAATGGTTTCTAGGAAAGTAAACTATGATTTCCCAGTGTAGTTGATAAACTGCTTCTAAAGTCAATATTGAGAAAGTAACCGGAAGAATGGGAGTAGCATTTTATTTAAGATAAACAGCTTCCCAGGGAGAACACTTTTGACAAGCAAAGTTGTGTTTATAAACTTTAGCTTATATCTGATATTCGCTTTTTGAAAATGGTTACAGTTAAGGGAAAGGCAGGGTGACATTTCCAACTATTTCACAGGGTTTGTTTCTAAGACGAGAAGACAGCTGGTTTTGTGGATTCAGGATCAAACTAGATGTTATGTGCCTTTGAATTTGGCCCTGGATACCTTGCAAGGCTCGAGACTTTGACATTATGAAGCAACAACTGGTGAGAGCTCCGATGATGAAAAACTTAAGGAAAAGTAAGTGAGGGTTGATGCCTTCCTTTTGCAAGCAGGAATTCCGAGTGAAGCACAGGATGCAGAGACACTGCAAGAAGCAGACTCTGCTTTGAAGGCCTATTGGCCATTGGTAATATCCATGCTCACTATAGAGAATCCCGCAGGGAAAAAGAAGACAACCTTGAATTTCAGTTTTTTGGAAAAAAAAGAATAATGCCCTAGAAAATGGTCTTAGATTTCCCCAAAAGTCTTTTTCACAGTTGTGAAACTTTAGTTGCTATATGAATTGTAAAAATGTCAAGGCAGCACATGCTATATAATACTATAGCATATTAAAAATATAATTTTATAATTATGCTTTTCTTTTTAACATACTCTAAAAAAATACTGTAATGAAAAGAAATAGGGTTGTATTTATGTTAATTTCAACACACCAAGCTCTTTCCAGGAAGGTAGACGTGAGCCCTGCCTAAACAGTCTCTGCTCCTTAGGAGGTAACCGGACTCATAGATCTTGGTAGGACCTAAGGATGTGAGCCACCACTGAACTTCCTTGGAAAACTATCAAAAAGATGTGCTGGTGGCTGAAAATGGTTTTGATTTGTGGGCTTCCATTTACATGGGCTTAGGCAAAATTATTGGGAAAAACAGCCACTGCGGTTCAAGGACACCTATAACTGACTTCAGCAGATTTGAATCAGGACACAGAATGGCTGGTCCTAAGAGCCTTCCTTTTCCCTACTAATGGATTTTTTTTTTTTTTTTTTGAGACAGCGTCTTGCTTTGTTCCCCTGGCTAGAGTGCAGTGGCATTATCATAGCTCACTGCAACCCCAAACTCTTGGGCTCAAGTGATACTCCTGCCTCAGCCTCCTGAGTAGCGGGGACTACAGGTGCATACCACCATGCTCGGCTATTTTTTTCTATTTTTGGTAGAGATGGGGCCTTGCTCTTGCTCAGGCTGGTTTCGAACTCCTGACCTCAAGTGATCTTCCTGCCTTGGTCTCCCAGAGTGCTAGGATTCCAGGCATAAGCCACCGTGCCCAGCCTCCCCCTATTAATCTTAATGTGCTCATTATACAGTTTTTATTAATTTTTCCTTTTATTTTTGCTAGCAGAGTTTTCAGTTGCATTTTAATCACTTACACCACATAGAAAGCTTGAGGGAATATACAAAAATGTTTCTCCTTAGCTCTGATAGAGAGATTTTATTTTTGTTCGTCAACTCTCAAAATCTCCTTCAATTCATAGAACAGAACAAGCTGGGGGTCTGAAAATGACCTCAGACCTGACACCTCCCACCTCCCCAGCGGAATGTTGAATTCCCCTCTAGGAAAATGGGATCTCTTTCTGTTTTTCAGTTCTCTGAAAACCGAGGGCCCAACTGTGAGGGTTTCAACATCAGTGAAAGCTGCAAAGGGAAACCGAAGCAAGGGGACGAGAAAGGCAAACAGCAGCGTGAGCTCTCCCGCGTGGATGAGAGCAGGCGGGCGTGCGCAGGCGGCGGGAGCGCAGCTTTTCTTCTCTTACAAACCAAGGGCGAAATGGCTCCCAGCCTCTTCTTGCTGGGGCTGGGCTGGGAGGCAGCCCCTTGCCTGGCTGGGGCCAGGAGCCAGGCCTGGTAGCAGGCAAGGGCTGGGAAACACAGGGGGCAGGTGGAAGCTCCCTGTTATGCTACAGGAACAGGACGTCTCCTCTCCTCCGGACCCCAACCCCAACCCCAGCCAGCCAACCAACAAACAGCCTAACCCCCCTTCCTGGGGAGAAGGACATCTAAAGGCACACATTCAAGCTGTTCCCAGGCAAAGGCGCCATAGGTCCCAGGATACGTCCTTGGTCTCAGGCCCCAAACCAGAGAAGTCCAGACCTTAGAAGAAACACTATGAGAGATGGGCCTTAAACATGCAGTGTCTGATTGCTGGGCCCTAGAGTTCAGCAGCCCCAACTTCAAATCCTGGCTCTACCATTTGGTGTGATAATCAGTCCTCTCTGAGCTTCTGTTTCCTCACTTGGAATTAAATGACATATTTATGAAGGGGCTGGCACACAGTAAGGATGTAGAAAATAGAACATGTAATTATCTATGGCCTTCTTGTTCCTCCAACTCACCTGGCCCCTTCTCTGGGGAGCTCCCTCCCCCTCTCCTGATGGCCGTCACTCAGCAACGTGACCACGGCTTTCCTAAGGCTGTTGTGGAGTAACTGCTTTATGACTGGACTTGCACTAGACTGGATCTTCTGGAAGACAGGAATTGTGACTTACTGCCCTTTATGTCTCCGTAGCCAAACAGCCTGGCACACGGTGGCTGCTTAATCAATGGTAATACGTTAACTAGGCTGAAGTCCCCAAGAAGTTCATTTATTTTCCATACTCCTTCATTTTCTCTTCTCTCAGAGGGAAGTAGTAAATGACAATAAATTGCCCTAATATCTATGCTGCTATCTAAGATTACAACGTCGATAACTCCCTATTTATTCACTCTTTGAGCTCCTTGGAAGACAAGTGCTGTGCGGAACCAAGAAGGAGGCATGCTCCAGGTGGGCCATGTTAGTGAAGAAGTGGGTCATTCCTGTCCCCCACCACACCAAGGTTGCTTCCTCCTACCCTGGCTGTGAATACAGCTACTCCCGACAGCCCTCCCCAGCCACGGCCCCTGAGAGCCAGTGTTTGGGGTGGGCGTGGGGTGTTTTCTGGATGCTCCTTCTGGTCCCATTCTCAATTTCCTGACTCTGGGGCTGCTCTTTACATTGTGACTGTGTGTGTGATCCAGGGTCTGGAAGATCTAGACTTCTCCCTGCCCTGTGTCTCAGCTCTGCCCTGACACCGGGCCAGCATGTAGCTGTGATCACACAGGGCACACCGTGGCAATTTGAGCCCAACCTGGCAGAGTAGCTGACTGCCTGGCTGGGCAGTGATGACCCTGGTAGCCAGGATAATAATTTTGCAAAGGGATCCCCTTTGTCTATGCCTGCCTTAGGCAACAATGCCAACAATTTGTCCCTAAAAACGTTCCCATGGATGTAAAATCATCCTTGCCTGACTCTCTCAAGTAGTGACAGGACTATCTAGGCTTCTCCCTGTCTGGTTATGCCTACTCTTGCTCATCACTCCAGCCAGGTTGGCTGGTAGCTTTGGGCTTGGCATCCCAAGCTCTGGCCCTCAGGACTGATGAGGCACCATTTCTCAGGGTGCTGTGTCCTGGTAAGGTATCCTGACCAAAGCTATTCTTCCAGTAAAGGTGGCTTGGGCTTAGAGATCAGCTGCGTGACAGGACAGCCCCATTTCTCCCTCACAAGTCAGCCCAAGTCCCATGTAGAGGACAAGGATGGGTACAGCATGTTCAACCAAGGACCTGTCAACAAATTTATGTAGTTCACTATGACTCAGAGAGAGGAGAGAAGCATCAACCGATTGGGGGAAATTCTTTTCCTCTGGCTTTTGTGCTGAGTGGCACTTAAACAGCAGATAAGTAGAGGGGCCTACGAATGCTTTGGAGTGGTCTCAAGTCATCACCAGACTCTCTTCCCTCCCAGGTTCCCTTACCTGGTGCATTAAGATGTTTAAATTTTCAATTAAATCATTGTGTCCATATTTCCTTCAACTTGAGGACTACAGTGGAGATAACATGTGTTTTTGCAAAATCACTATGCTTCCCTGGACATTTTTTTTCAATTCTTCCTCAGTAGCCTTGCCTTGTTTCTTTGTTTGGAATAAGCTTTTCCTATCCTGAGTCGCCCTGGTCATAGAAATCTAAGAGCTTGTCTGTATGAGGCCAGTTTCCAGTTGATTCTGGGTAGCTCCTCCCACCTCCATCCAGGGGCATCTCTTGGGTCCGGGTTGGGTCTCCCATGATGCTTCCCCCAAACCCCCACCCAAGAGAGCTCTTTGGGAGGTGGAGGTAGGCACCATATTTCAGGGAAGAGGGTGGTGGGTTTGGGGACAAGGTAATGGTGACCCTCACATGATATATTTCCTTGCAAGACAGGTTATGGTCAAAGAGAATTTTCAGGTAGAACAGAAAGTGCTATAAGAACACTGTAAGTGGGTCAAGAGGAGATCAGATAGGACAGTCCGGCATATTGCTGTGGCATCCTGGCTGAGACTGGATGATGCACTGACTGCTACTCTAAGTTCCTTTCTGGCTCTTTGGTTACAATGATGGGTCCATCAGGGAGTGTGTCTGGAGAAGAAGGGCAAGTGAGAAGAGAGGAAAGGGAGGATGCCACACCCATGCTACAATGGAAATCTCTGGAAAAGGCAAATGAGCACAAAATCTGAGTGGTTTAGCCTTAAGGAGTTTAGTGAGAGTTATGTATCTACCATATATCTAATCTATCATCTCTGTCAATCATAGGAAGCATTATAGTAAGTACTGTGGTTCGGAGGTGGCTTTAGCTTGGTCTCTGCCTGGTTTTTTGCTACAACAAATGCCACATTTTTTCTTTTTTTTTTTTTGGTGACAAGGATGAGACATGGCTTTACAAAAATAAATAAATAAACAAAATTTACAAAACAAGAAGAAAAAAAGGAGAAACGTTGCCAACAGAAAGAAATGGTCATTGGCTTTCAAAGGCTGAATCATAAATTGCATGAGAGCTTACACTGAGGCTTATGTATATCTCAATCTTCCCCACCCCACCTCAGGTCTGTTCACGCAGTAGGAGCGACGTATTAATAGAAGTCTGACTTGTAGACAACTGAATTCAGCCTTCTCTCTGGCATGCAAATAGACTTTGGACTTAAAATGGCTGCTCCAAGGTACACAGAAGTCTACCATCTTCTTGAGAGTCACATGCTGAGAGGCCTTCCTTCTATTCGGACAGAAACAAGACAGGGAGCCCAGGCAAAGGCACAGAGTGGGGTCAGCTGTCTGTAGGAGTCAAACTCGTGCTGTATTGAGGGCTTTCGCAACCCTGCTAAGACTAGGACAATTACCAAAAAAGTTCTTACCAGGTCTTCCATCACTGCTTGGAGATTTTAATTTTGCAGTGGACTGACTGACCTCATGAAGGGCCAGGCAGCATCCATCTACCACAGAGACAGATGCCCTACCTGTCCCAACACAGCACTTTGAGAGATTTCTTGGAAGACATGTTGTAGGACCATGCTGAAATCAGAGTCCATAAAAACGCCCTCCTACAGGAAATGTGACATTTGCAAAGGCCTTCACCAGCGAGACACTGCATCATGGCAGGCTTCTGCTACCAAGCTATTGCTACTAATGCCGTCCAGAACGTGTGATGGAGACCACTAACCCACACGGTCAAGAAAATGCCCACCCCAGAAAACCTCCCATTATTTCAGATATACCAACCCCTGCTCAGTAGTCGGGGGGAGACATGAGTGTTCTGTTTGCAGATTCCAGGTTGAAGAAGAGATACACTCCTCAGAGTCTGTGAGGCCCAGTCCTGGTGTCCAGGAACAACAGGTGGTCCCAGTGCCTGCTGGCCTTATTGAGTCCCATGGCAATGGTGAGCTGGTCCCCCTATTCAGAGAGTCCAGGGCAAGCGACCCCTCACCCTGTGGCACTTGTTAGTGTCTCTGGGAGGAAAGCAGAAGTTGGCTCTGGTTGTGGTTTATCATAGCTGGCAAAGAGACTGTGACATTTCCCCCCCAGAGGGCCATTAGTCGAGGCTATGGAGCCCTACAAGTGCCCTTCAAGATAACCCAAGATCAAAGCGCCCTTTGATCACCCAAATGATGCTGCCACAGCTCGGACGTAAATGTGCCATGTGGCTCCATCAGGAGAGGTGTCCACTTGGCAGAGCCAGAAGACAGTGGAAAGGAACTGCTTAATGTCCCTGGGCATCAGTGTCCAAACTACTCAGGCCTGGGACTGCCTGCCCACAGGAAGTTGTTGACAGATATCCCAGGGCAGTCTCCCGGAAATGAGGTGCTTACAAGGGGAGGCTGGGCCACTCCAGCTGGACTGGCCACTGCACCAGTGTTCTCGAGGGACAGAAATATACCTTTGCCCTAAGAGAACAGGAAGAAGCACTGGCACCTCTCATGACATCCAAACTCCTTAAGCCAATCTCACGTCCCTGGTAAACCACTCTGACGATCCTGGGCTTAAAGCACAAAGGCCCGGGAATTAAAAATCCACCATAGGGAGGGTTAAAAAAGTTGTTTTAAGGTAATGGAAAATACAATAGATCGGCTGGAGGAGAAAAATCACAATACCTTCAATCACAAATCAGGCATGAAACTAGTTATGGGCCAAGGAGAAAAGGGAGACTGTCAGCCTGGCTCATGGGGTCCTGGGATCTGGCCCCAATCCCTGAGTTCCCAGGTTCAGCTTCCCCCAAATCCTCCCTCACCGCTGCTCCTCCCTGAGCCCTCCCCCCATACTCGCTGGAATCCTACACATCCTTCAAGGTCCAACTTTAGCGTAGCCTCCTTCAGGGAGCCGTCTCCAATTCCTGCAGAGACACAAACGCTTTCTCTGCATTCGCACACTCCTATGCATCTCGCTGCCGCACTTAGCCCACTCTATCTGGTGTTTAAAAATAGTGGTGGATATGTCTGTCTTCCCCATTTGTACACTAATGTTTTATATACAGACTCAGACATACATCAGTCAAAAATGAAGACTGCCAGAAACATTCTCAAAAGCTTAAAAGACTGCCAATGAATCAAAGCTGCCTTAATTTAGACGAAGGAACCTCCCAGGGAATCTAGCTGGGCAGCTGTGGGGTAGTGAAATGAGCAGGAAATCCCCACTCTGCCGCCAGCTGGCTGTGCAACGCAGGGCAAACCACAGACCCTCTCTGGATCCACCTTTCCTCTTCTGGAAAATAGCAGTTGTATTTTGCCGATAAGGTTGCTGCTCGAATGAAATAACTCACGCCAGTGCTGGCATCATAGGCACTCAATTATATGCTCATGAAATTGAACTGAACTTTAGCCTGAATCAGCTAAGTAAAAAGCCAAAGAACCTCAGAGGAACACTATTTCACAGAGGCAGCTCAGTGTTGTGCTTAGAATGCAGGTTCTGCAGGCCAACAACACGCATTTGAATTCTGGCACTGCTTACTTGTGAAATTTCTCTGGGCCTCAGTTTCCTCATCTGCAAAATGAGATAATAATAATAGGGTAGTTGTCAGGATAAGATGGGGGTAAGACATGTCTGATGTCTGGTGCTTGGGATGCTTTTAATAAATATTATGATTTACAATCAGATTTTGCGTGGTGGGACAAAAAAAAAACATAAAAGTCCTGTTTCACTGGAGCAAAACAGTGAGTGTTGAGAATAAAATCACTATGTTAAAAGTCAGACCTTGAACTTCTAGTCATTCTAGCCACAGGGTGAGTAAATAGTAGATGAGGGTTTCTCAGAGTATGAATACTACCTGCAATTTGCTTGCAAATATAGATGCCTGGACCTCAAACCAGAGCTATGGAATCAGCTTCTTTGGGGGGTGGAGTCCAGTAGGACACATTTTAAACAAGCTCTTCAAGGGATCTGATAACTCCTAAAACTGGCCACTCATTGCCCTAGCATGACAACTACTAAAATGGAGACACCTGGTCATTTGACACTGGACTATCCCAGTTGTAGTCTTGTAATATAGAACTTCTTGCTGGTTAAAAGATTATGTTAGCCAAGGGGAAGAGTGGTCCGTACACGTGGGGTCTCACTGAGGCTACCCTGGCACACGGGTCGGTTTGCCCCTCGGAGGTGCCTCTACGTGTCAGCTCTCTAGATGTGTGAGTTAGAGGCGCACGTACAGTTCAGTGGTGGGCTGGGGCCAACCTAGCACCTGTGAGAGCCAACTGTGCCCATTTCTTCCCAACTTCACATTTAGAAACTTACACCTTGGAAAGTGGCAAATGTTACAAATCAGTGCTTTAAATTCCACCCCCCCCCCCCCCGAGAGCCAGTGTACTAGCACACCATGGGTTCTCATCCATAATAAAGTTCTGTGCTGGGACCCAAACCCCTTGGAACGTGGTCTAGGGCATTGTACTTAGGTCCCTGGATGGTTTGGGGCCACTTAAACCCAAGTTTCTGAAAATCTACCTAAAATACAATGCTAATGATGTCCTGTAGAGTTTTAATCCTTATGGCTTGGCTCAAGAGAAAACCTCTTTTGTGCTCTATGGTGAGACCCTAAAACCTCAGTGCTGGGCCAGCCACCTGGCGAATGGCAGTGTTGATACCCAGGTGGAAGACAGTCAGGGCCAAGCCTCCATCACCACTAGAAAAACAACCCTGTTCTCCTGAGGGCTGCCCAGTGGCCTTCGTACATCAGGAAGCTAATCTGTAACGTGCGGGCAGGGCAGAGGTTCTACAATGAATCTCTTATCTCTGGGTTCAGGGGTAGCAGTGGTATAGCGAGGCCTCGGCTCCGTTCCCCAGCCTGCTGTTCAGACAGCCCTAGCTGCCTTTTAAAAGGTCACCCATTGACAGCTTCGAGCCCCGAGGTCGGTCAGCCCTGTTTCAGCAGAAACCGCTGGGGGAAATACAGACCTTTCCTTTGAATTCCTCCACTCAGCAGTCAGGTGAGTCGGGGAGAATTCAATCCAATTTCTCAGTAAATCCTACTATGCTCTGGAAGGACATGGTTTGAAAAATCTATTTTTGTGCTTTTATTTACTTAAGGTCTGCATGCCCGAGGAAGCTATTTCATAGTGCCATCAAACTGCCTCTTGCTTACCAGGAAAGAAAAAAAGCTCCTGCCTTTCTGTAATATGACCAGCAACAGCCCAGCCACACGGTTCAAAGGAACTGCAGCTCCCAGCCCCTAATTCCTCCAGCACCCTGCATAGCAGCCTGGCTCCAGCGTGGGGCTTTCCCCTTCCAGGACTACCCAGAGCTCATACATTTTTGCTTTTCCTGGTTTAAATGCTGTTTTCAATCCAGAGGCACAGCCTATCTCTGTGGGGTTCATGCCTGCTATGCTAACGGTTTTGCTGTGTGCACAGCTGGGGGCAGGGCTGGGTACCTCTGGACAGTTTCATCTGTCTAGAAGAGCCAAATGCTCAGATGAGAAGACAAAAGCCCTTCAATCTACCCAGCTTGGAGTTGTCTGTATTGGTAAACTCAGACCTTGTCCCAAGTCTACTTTCTATTAATACCTGTGTCAAATCCACCTGGGTGGATCACCATCTAGTCACCTTCAATTTAGACTCTTAACAGGACCCCAGTGCAGGTCACATGCTTCACTCTCCACCTGCCCAGCCATGGCGGGTTGTAGAGTGCCATGGGTGGCTGGGGAAGGCAGTGGGTCGAGGTAGAGGGCATACATACATTCAAACCACAGGCCTGTGAAAGAAATGGCCAAGAGCCCTTCTTCTCTGGTCTGGCTCCTTCTCCACTCCCCTGGGAGCATGGGCTGCTGCCCACCCGCCTCCTGAGTCAGTGGGCCCCTGCTGGCCTCACCCCAATGCCCCAGATTCCATCTGGTGGAGGAACAGCTCTGGCCCCTGCTGTCGTGAAGAGGAGGCAGGGACTTGAGCACTAGCTTTGGAGCTTCAAGCCTCTGTCATGTCACTAACTTGTCAAGGCATGAGCCCTCTCTGGGTCCCCAGAGTACCCTCTGCCTTTGCTGGTGAGACACAGCACCAGGACAGGTTTGTGGTTCCAAACCTAACCAAGCATCAGAATCTTTCGGGAGCACTTGCAGGACAGATTCCTGGGTACCAGCCAGATTGAATGAATTGGAAATTTTGGACATGCATCCATTGCTGGAATCTGCATTTTGGAACAAAGCTTTCCAAGTAATTCTGATGCAGCAGTTCAATCCACACCGGCCTAGACTCCCCCTAAGGTCCCTTCCCATAGGAATAGTCTATTATTTTATATGTTTCCACCCAGTTGTGAACTGGAGTGAGAATCGTAAGATTGAATTGCCTCTCCGGTGAACAGAGATGGGGCTGCAACACTGTCCCCTCTGGCGCAAGGTAAGGTTCAGAACACGTGCTGCGTTCACAGAGAAGAGGGAAGCTCTTGTGGGAGATGAATGGAAAGTGCCCCTCCCTCACCCCAGGGAAAATTAGCCTCATTTCAACTAACAAGGAAGGGGTAGCATTTCAGGGGCAGCCCTATGAAAACATCTACATGCTAGTCTGACATTTATACAAACATCTGGTCTATGTGTGAGGTGCCAGCCAGGGGCTAGTCTATGATAGATCCTTAAAGGGAAGATTTATTGATAAAATAATGTTATTGAAAACAACATCAATCACAGCAGCCAGTATTTATTCAGCATTTACTCCATGCTAGGCACTGTGCTAAGTGCTTTACATCGATCAGTTCATTTAATCCTCACAATAGCCTGGCAGGAGTGACATTATCTTCATTTTATAGATAAGGAAATAGAAGCTGGAGGAGGTTAGGTTACTGGCTATCAAAGTCTCAGAGTTTGGAAACAGTGGAGCCAAGATTTGAACCCACGTCTGTTGACTCTTAACTCCCAGGACAGTCTGCCTTTCCAAGGGGGATGGCAGCTGGGAGAGAGGGAGACAGGTGGGGAAGGACTCTGGGGTCAGTTATGAATACATAGCCATGGAGTAGCATTTACCAAATATCCAAGAAACAACGCATACAGAAGCCTGCGTCTGCAACAAGGGCTCAGCTAGGATGACAACACACACACTGAAAGCAATGAACGAGCCAGACAGTAGAATGAACTGATACAAGAAAGGCTGAATTGAGCCAGACAGTTAGAGAACAGGACGGCACAACGTGACGTGCGCAAACAGGCAGAAAGCCTGAGCGAGCGGGAGGAGGGAGCCACGAGCTGGGGCTGGGGTGGCAGGGGCCTTCTCCACGAGGGCACTTGGTGTGGGCAGGAGAGATCTCAGCAGGGGCCCTTTGTGCTGCAAGAAAGGAAGGGGAACACCCAGTGTCTTAGGCTTGGTAAACTGGGTGTGCAGGAAGTTTGGGGGGCTGGCAGCTGGTGGCACCTGTGCTGATGGGTGACCTGAGGAAATGCAGTGCGGGAAAGAAGAGGTCCTTGGGCACAACCTGCCGTCATCCGCTCACTTATTCATCCACTCATGCATTCCACACTTATTTACTGTCACTGACTATCCACCGGGCACTGGGGCACAGAGAAATGAACGAGACGATTTGTGCCCTCAAGGGGCTCACAGATCATTAAAGGAGACAGGCCCAGACACACAAGCCACAGAACACGTGGCGAGTGATAAAGAGGACGTGTGCAGAGCTCATGCGGCGGCAGAGGGCAGGGGGCTTCACCAGGATGACCCGGGAGTCGGTCCTGACGGAAGAGCAGCGGTTTGCGGGCAGCCCGGTGGGAGGAGTGCCCCAGGTAGAGCAGTGGGATACATCGGCCGGTCAGGGGACTGCAGGCAGGTGGGTGTGGCAAGGAACAGGGTGCCGGGAAGAAGGGCAGGAGATGGGACCAGAGAGGTGGCGAGGCAGGAGGAAGAGAGCACAGGCAGCAGTAACTGGTGTCTGTTTCGGAAGCCATGCCGAGTGAGCAGGCCAGGCTGGAGGTGGGGAGGCCACTGCACGGTCTGTGGGGCGTGCTGATGTAGGCAGTGGCTGCAGGGACAGAGAGAATGAAGGACCCAAACTGGGCACTCACTGTTGAGGGAAGTGACTTAGACTTTCCAGGTTGAGTTACTGGGAAGAGGGGAAGACACACGGGAGTGTGGCAGGAGGGCGGTGGCACAGTGCAGGAGACTGAACTGTGTCCCCCCCTTACTCATGTGCTCAGGCCCTGACCCCCAACACGACGGTCTTAGGAGGTGGGGCCTTTGGGAGGTGATCCGGTGTAGATGAGGTCATGAGAGTGGAGCCCCATGACAGGATTAGCGCCCTCATAAGATGAGGAAGAGACACCAGGATGCTCTCTCCGCCAAAAGAGCACACGTGAGAAGGTGGCGTCCTCTCACCACGCTGGCACCCTGATTGTGGACTCCCAGCCTCCGTAGCTATGTTGTTTAAGCCACCCAGTCTATGGTACACTGTTACAGCAGCCCGGGCAGACTAAGACCTGTGGGGGAGATAAATTTGTGTGGCAATCTACTGAGTTTGAGCAACTGATCTGTAATTCAAGAGGAAGCTGCGGCCAGAGAGAGAGAGTTGGGGCATCATGAATGCACAGGTGGCGGCCAGATCGGGGACAAGGCAGGAGTCACCCTGTGAAATGCTGCTGCCTGACAACAGGGTTATAGCTGTAAGGTGGGCAACACCCATCGAAAAGGACAAGGGAGAAAAGAAGGTGCGAGGGAATGCTCAGAGAGGGAGGACGTGAGTCAGCAGAGAGTGCCAAGGACACAGGAGCAGGTAAGAAGAACACTGAGTGTGTCCCTGCCACTGCTGATGAGAAGCAAAGGCTATTTTGGGGGACAAGGCAGGGCGCAGAAGTCAACTGGCGGTTGCTGTTGGGGGATGTACAACCAAGAAAGGACGATATGTTTGTTTCGATTTTAAACAATAAATCTGTGAACGAGGTTTGAGTCTGCAAGAAGCCTCCCCGGTCTCGGGGTCTTCACCTGGCCTCCTGGGCCCGGGAGCGCTGCCGTCCGGGGGCTCAGCCAAGCTGCCTGTGCACAGACCACCCCGTCACCCTGGGAGTCGCTGCTGCCCAGCCGCCCAGCATGAGTGCTCTTCCGCTGCCCCACGATGAGGCCACGACGCTGGGTGTTGACGGCGCGCCACAAACGTCAGTTAGTGTCCCATAGAGCCTCGTGTGGGAGGCCGGACCAGGCGAAGAAACTAGGCTTCAGGGAAGTAAAGCCACCCGCCCAGGGTCACACTGCTAGTGAATGGTGCACAGAATCTGAACCCGCGTGTGTCCAACTCCACTGGGGAAAGGTCTGTTCCTTTCTTCCTTGAAAGAGCCAACCCCCCACCCCACCCCGACCCTGCCGACACACACCTGCATGGGGCAGAACAGGACGCGCCTCCTGACGCCACACTCCTGGTGGGGGCTGCTGCCAGGATGACCCCCAGCTCGTTACCACGTCCACGCCCTACAGTGCTCCCTTCACAGGCCAATTCTCAGTCATGTGACTTGCCACGGCCAGCGGAGCATCAACAGATGTGACGCAGACACTCCTGAAGTACATGTGCGCTGGGCTTTGTCTGCCATCTCTTGTGCTTTTTGTGCTCCCGACAGCTCCTGTGGAGCCCAGGCTGGCCTTCGACAGCACAAACAGGCCACATGTAGCAGGGGTCGATCGTTCCTGCCTGGGCCTCTCCAGACCAAGCAGCTTCCCAGCCACCAGACAGGTGAGCAAGGCCATCCTAGACTGCCCAGCCCCAGCTGAGCTGTCCACACCAGAACCACCCAGATGACCCGCAGGATCATGATAAATAATGCGTATTGTCTCAAGCCATCAAGTTTTGGGGTGGTTTGTTGCCCAGCAAAAGCTCGCTGACACAGTCCTAATAGAAGGCCCAAGCTAGCCTCTCTTTCACGCTCTGAAGCAGTGGAGGAGAATTCTTGGATCTCTAGTGTCCACAGACTCTTTCTGCAACGTGAGAACCACCCAAGAACACAACACCATCCTTGGCATGGAGGGGCACCGTGCTCCCAGAGGGAGGGGAAAAGGAAGAGGCCTTTACGTACCTTCTCCCTGGGACACATGTAGGCCTGCAGGCAGCCCCGTTGGGGCCCAGGCTATTTAGGGACAAGGTGACAGTAGCATGCTTTTGCCATATTGTCCCCAGCTGAGTGTTTTTCCACTGATGAGAAAGGAAAGAGATCATTTCTCCAGTGAGCTCTGCTGCAAAAGCTTGGAGGCAGCATTTCATCAAAGGATGCTAGCGGAGCTTTGGGGAGATGGCAAAACCCAGCAACCTCCAGCTCCACTTAGCAAGCAAAGAGCTTGCTGTTTCCATTTCCAGAGAGGCGTAAAAATGAATGAGCACCCAAGAAAGCCAACCTGATCAGTGGCACTTTGATAAGGTGACAAAATTGCTCCCTCCTCCAGTCCAAACCCACTCTCTGTGGTGAACTATTACAGGAAGGAAATATCAGCTAATTAGAAGCATCTCTAGGACATGAGAAAAATCAGCACCTAAAATGCCTGAGCAGAGAGAATTCCTTGTTAAGAAGAGAGAAAACAAAACAAAAAAATGCTTGGATGTCACTTTCCCCAAGCATATTTATAAAGGGAGGAGGAGATAAGAATTAATTAGGATGGGCGCTTCTACCCAAGCGACATAAAAGACACAATTATTTTCGCTGCTTTCATGGACCGAGTGCCCCTTCCAGGTGGGGACAGATTCCCCGACGCCGCCCACCATTTTGAAAAATGACTTCTAGTTTCTGCTACTTCTAATGAAGCTTGAAATTAAGATGGTTCTTTTGTTTACTCCCCCTGTTCGGGAAGCTCTAGCTGCCCATCAATAACCCCGATGTCTGGATTATTTATTTCTCATTGCCCAACCTATGGGGCATAGAAGAATTCTAGGAAGCCAACACGTGAGGCATCTTCTTCCAAGGGGGTGTGGATGTGTCGTCTCCCCGACTGCAGGGCCCTTTTATGATGCAGTCCTTTTGCAATCTGGGTTTTGACAGACAGGACTGATGCCCAACTCCGAGCTGAGCAAAGAGCCCTGGTTGATTCTTGTCACCCCCTTTCATTTATCAGCTGTGAGATCTTGAGTGAGTCCCTTAACCTTGAGAAAGCTTGATAAAATAAAGGGGGTTAGTAACTAACATATTGCATTCTGTTTTTAACAAATTACGGTTAAAAACTCCCCATGTATCATGAGATCTTCCCTCTCAACAATGTTTTAAGTGCTGGTGACTACAAGCACAATGTCGTAGGGCAGATCTCCAGAGTTGCTCACCCTGCGTAGCTGAAAACTTTATACCTGTTGAACAGCAACTTCCCATTTCCCCTTGCCCTGGCCCCTGGCACTTGCCCTTCTGCTTTTTGCTTCTATGAGCTTGACTACTTCCAATTCCTCATGTAAGTGGAATCATGCAGTATTTGTCCTTCGTGGTTGGCTTGTTTCGCTTAGCATAATGTCCTCAAGGTTCAAACATATTATATTCTTATAATCACACTCACATAGTACTTGCTGTTTGCATGATAAGTGGCTAAGTATATTAACCCATTTAACCCTCACAGAACCCTGCGGGTTAAGGCATCATTATTATCTCCTTTTGATGGATAAAGAAACTGAGGCACAGGGAGGTGAAGTGATGTGCCCATGCTTGCCCAGTGTGTATGTGGCTCCAGACTCCATTCGATTTTTTAGTTTTGTTTTGTTTTACAGTGCAGTGGTGTCATCACAGCTTACTGTGACTTCAAACTCCAGGGCTCAAGCAATCCTCCTGCCTCAGCTTCCCAAGTTCAGGTGTGCGCCACCATGCCCGGATAATTTTTCTACTTTTTGTAGAAATGGGGTCTTGCACTTGCTCAAGCTGGTCCTGAACTCCTGGCCTCAAGTGATCCTCCCGCCTCGGCTTCCCAAAGTGCTAAGATTACAGGCGTGAGCCACCACAGCAGGCCCAGACTCCATTCCCTTGAACATAACACTATGTTGTTTCTGTACAGCTTCAAGTTTTTATTTTAGGCACCGAGATTCACAGAGATCCTGAAGCCACTGAGGACAGCGGTGAAAGACAGGGCAGGGAGCATAGCTGAGGGGCAGCGAGCGGTCTTTCATAGCAGAAAGGGGTGGGCCTTGAGCAGGGTGACCCGAGCCCAACCCTAGCTTCACCTCTGCTCTAGGCACTTGGAAGACATCAACAATGGCCAAGACCCCAGCCTCACAGAGATTACAGGATAATAGATACTCCCGCGAATGTACAGTATGCAGGAGGGAAAAGTGTTATGGAGAAAACACCTGAGCAGGTACTGGGCCAGGAAGGCTGGGAGTGATGGCTAGTTGGAATTACAAAGGGTGTCATTGAGAAGATGACATTTGAGCGAAGACTGGAAGAAGGTGAGGGAATCTGTCACTAGGCAGGAACACACCTGGGAGACAGTGCTCTGGGCAGCGGGAAGGGCCGCTGCAGAGCTCCTGAGAGGGGCGCTGAGGACGTATGAGGCCGGTGTGGTCACAGCAGGGTCAAAGAGAGCCAGGGCAGAGGGTGCTGAAGCTGGGGACGGCACGGGGCAGCACCTCTGAAGGACGTGGGGAGCTCTGTGGGCTTTTGAGCAGAGGAGTGACACGATCTGATACTTGGCTTTTGTAGTAATTTGGGTGACGGTGGCTCAGATCAGGGCAGAAGAAGTGGAGGTGGGAGAAGTTGTTGGTCTGGACCTAATCTGTTTCCTGGTGGACTCCATGTGGGTGAGAGTCGAGGATGACACCAAGGATTTTGTCCAGGGCAACTGGAAGAATGAAAGGACTACCAGCTCAGAAGGGAGGGCTGACGCTGAAGCAAGTTAGGGGGTGTTATGGGTCGAACTGTGTTCTCCGAACTCCAGGACCTGTGAATGTGGCCTTGTTTGGAAACAGGGTCTTTGCAGAAGTAATCAAGTTAAGATGAGGTTGTTAGGGTGAGCCCTAATTCAATAAGACTGGAGTCCTTATAAGACGGGAAGACACACAGAGAATACCAAGTGACAAAGGAGGCAGAGACTGGAGGGGTGCACCCATAAGACAAGGAGTGCCAAGGATGGCCGGCCCCACCAGAAGCAGAGACAGGCATGGAACAGGGTCTCCCCTAGCGCCTGCAGGGGAAGCATGGCCCTGCCAACACCTTGACTTCGGACTTCTACCCTCCAGATCTGGGAGAGCATAAATTTCTGTCATTTTAAGCCACCCAGTTTGTGATACTTTGTATGGCAGGCAGCCCTGGCAAATGAATACAGGGAGGAAACTAAGAATTCAGTTCTCAGTATGTTAAATGTGAGAGATGTTAAGTAGGCAACAGGATAATCAAGTCCAGAGTTCAGGAGAGAGGCCCAGGCTGTTGATAGAAATTTGGGACATGTCTGCAAATAGAAAGCATTTAAAGCCACCAGGCTGGAGGAAACCGGCAAAGGATAAAAGTAGATGAGGAAGAGAAGAGGGCCAAGCACACAGCCCGGGGAGCTCCAAAGCTAGGGCTGGGGAGAAGCGGAAACCAGCAAGGGAGTCTGAGCTGGAGCAGCCAGGGAGGCAGGAGGCAAACCAGGAGCGGAGCGTCCGGGGCCTGCGTTCCTTCTGCGGCTCCCACACTCCCGAGGGCCAGGCCTCCCTGTCCACCTTCCCACAGCCACCTTTCCTCTTCTCCTCACATCCTAAGCTCTAGAGGGACCACTGAAGCCACCTCTCTCACCAACTCCACACCCCTTGGCTTTTAACAAGTCATCTCCTCTGCCAGCTGCCCTCTCCCTCCCTTGTTTGCTGGGCCTCGGCCTAAGAAGCCCTGCCCTGCCCCGTGAGTGGCCTGGACCTCCCCTCTCAACGCCCCCAGGATGCCATCCTTGCTCTATTCCAGTGCTCACCTCGTGTCACAGGCTTATGGGAACGTCTGTCATTGCGTGCAGCCTGCTCCTTGCCACAGGACCTGGCACAGAGCGGGCATGCGGTAAACACTGGCTGACGATAATGGATCAATACACGGATGGCCGGCATGGGCCTCTTCCAACAGCTACATCACTGCCTGTATTAACACTGAGTTTAGAGTCAACCAAAACATTGGAACTTTAAGGTTTCTTAAGTCACATTTCTCCCTCTTGTGCCTATTCAGTTGATTTTCAAGTCTTAAGAATAGTAGTTTACATATATTCCTGTTAAACTTTTATCTTGAGGGATCCAGCTCAGACTGGTGAGATAATTGGGGGGGTCTTGATTTTGTCAGTTTTTATACTAGTTTTCAGGCCTCGCTTTCTGTTCTCCGCAACCTTTAATGAGCATACCATCAATGTCGTTACTCAAGTCCTAATACAACAGAAAGTAGGACACGGGCAGGAAAGAATCCTGAAATATTCCCCTAAAGTCGTCCCTCTGGCTTAGTAATGGCACACTCATTCCACAGATATTTATGAAGCTCCCACTGTGCGCTTGGTCTTGTGCTAGGTGTCATGGAATCGTTACTGAACAAAACAAAGATCCCTGCTTTCACTGACTTCTAGTCAGGTACAACCTCTCAACCTGTTATGAATCCACCTACTTGTATGACTTCACGTGGATTCCATCTTATCCACAGATGTTTCATGAGACCTTTGCCAAATGCCTAGTTAATCCCGGAGACCCTGTATCTACAATATGCCCTGATCTCCCCGCCTAGGAGCCTCTGAGAGGAGGAGATGGTATTTCTCTGGTGTACGTAGTTGTTACCTTCTCTTTTAGTATTCATAATCTATAATTTTTTTTCTCTTTTTTTTAAAATTTCAAAATATTAACTAAGGGGGTACAAGTGTTTCTGTTAATAGGTAACTTATATAATGCTTAAGTCAGGACGTTTGGTGTGCCTGTCTCCAGAATAGTGTTCATTGTACCCAACAGGAAAGTTTTCATTCCACACCCACCCTCCCACCATCCCCACAATCTACCATTTTAATAATGCAGTCTAGACTCTCCCCTCATCTGCAAATTCTGAAATTATTTTTCTTTCCTTTTCTGGAAATCAGAAAATCATTTGGCCACTTTCAGTCATCTGGGACCTTTTTCTCTCTAATTCTGCTAAGCTCACCAAAAGCAACTCTATCTCCCAGGTTCCTCCCCACCCCCCAAGATCCTAGGATATCTTCATCTGGACTTGAAATCTGAAATTGAAATAGGGGTTCTCTGATAGTTTCTCCATCTACCCTGGACCTCACTTCCTCTGACCACGATGAGTCCTACCCTCAGAGTCTTAAATGTTTCTTCTTAATTCCCTCTGGCCTTGAGGTCCCTTCCCCTATCCCCCATCTCACCGTACATAAAAGCTGTCCCTCCAGCACGTGTCCTGCTCAGGAAATCTGTCTCACAAAGACCACCTTCACTGCAGTCCCTGTCCTTTGAGCATCCCACCTCTAGGGGTGCTCAGACCCTGCCTTTCAGGATGCACCCCCTGCCTGGGGGACGGTCCCTGCCTGTCCTGCGCTCCTCTCCCACCCACTCCACCTGCTACCCAGCAATGCCAACCACCACTAGGACAGCTGGCCTGAAGCTGACCTGCAACTCACTGTTCTCACCCCAGGGAGCCTTTAAAACTCTAAACACTGTATCTTTGCCCCCTGCCACTTGAGGTTTTGGCAATGATAAGATGATGATAAGGATGACAAGGATGACACTGAAGAAGGGGGAGGGGAGAAACAGGAGAAACTATCAATTCAGTGTTTTCCAGTAGGGTTTTTTCAGCATCTATGTCTGAGGAATATGAAGCTGGGATGCCCATATACATTAGCATAACTACTGGATTATATTTACATTCATTCTTAGGTTAGTAACAGGTGTTTTATAATTGCTTGACTTTCAGGCATATGTTTTTTGTTTTTTCTTTCTTCTGCTTCTCAATTCCTCTCTCATTTCAGGGACTCATGGACTCCAACACTTAGAAATCCTTTAAAATCCATGTGAGGAAGGATAAAAAGAAATGTATGAGAAAGGAGGACGGAAGAAAGGGCCAGAAAAAGGACTGACAGAGTTGCAAAATAACTTGCATAATTTAAAAGATAACATTTTAATTTGTCTCTCACTCCTCATGGCTAGACGTTCAGAAAAGATACAGAAAGTTTGATGTAAAAATAAATTCTCCTTTAAATAAGAAGAGAATGTTCTGAACGGCTTCTTCCCGGGGCTTTGTATTTATTACTCGGTTTCACAGAAATTGCCAGTCTAGAACAATCAGTTCACAGCACTGTTACAAAAGATCATTTACTGGAAACATAAGAAACAGGACTACTGCTAAAAGAGGGTGAGGGGGCTGAGGCTGGGATTGGTCCTCTCTGGGGGAGGCCCCTGGATGTTCTCTTATTCCTCTGTGCCCACCTCACTCGTGTCTCTTCAGGGGAAAGGTGCGAGATCATTCTTAAACATAGGCCAAGGTGTTCATTCCTTCTCTCTGACATTTTTTTTTTTTTTTTTTTTTTGAGACAGAGTCTCGCTTTGTTGCCTAGGCTAGAGTGAGTGCCGTGACCTCAGCCTAGCTCGCAGCAACCTCAAACTCCTGGGCTCAAGCGATCCTTCTGTCTCAGCCTCCCAAGTAGCTGGGACTACAGGCATGAGCCACCATGCCCGGCTAATTTTTTCTATATATATTAGTTGGCCAATTAGTTTCTTTCTATTTATAGTAGAGACGGGGTCTCGCTCTTGCTCAGGCTGGTTTCGAACTCCCGACCTCGAGCAATCCGCCCGCCTCGGCCTCCCAGCTCTCTGACATTTTGAAAACTGCATACTTGTGGTTGGAAAACCAGGTATTACGGAGTGAAGACCAGGTACCAGGTGCAAGACCATCTGAGATTCAGAAACCACAGAAATCTCACCTGTGCATTTCATACTTGGCTCTAGGAAAAGATATGCGCACTACGGGCTGACTTTCTACCTTAGTAAGAGTTGTGTGATTTCAAAACCCCCAAATGTTCTACAGTGAGATAATTCAGCTTTAAAAAAAATGATCAAGGGGAGATCTCATAACCTGCCAGAGAGAAAAACAGGTCACATGAAGGGCTCAGAATGCCACTGGACTTTTCACGAGCAACACCAGAAGCTGGAAGGGAGGCAGTGAAGTGTTACCTTCGAAAATCAGAAGGGAAATTATTTTCAATTGAAAATCCTATACCCAACTCACCATCACTCAGCTTAAAGGAGGACAAAGGCGCTTTCAGACTTACATGGCCTCAAAGATTTACCTCCCATGCACCTTTTCTCAGGAAGCTGCCAGAGGATGATGCGCTCCCCCCAAAAACGGATAAACTAAAAAATAGGAAGACGTGAGGTCCAAGACAAACAGGGATCTACGCCACAGAGGCACGGTGGAAGGAAGTTCCTGGGATGGCCCGGGCAGCTGGCCTAGAGAGTGACGAGCAGGAAGGTGGCGGATTCAGGGGGTGCTAGGTGGGGCTGAAATGATAGTTCAGGTGACACTTGTAAGCGCTTGGCAAATGCACTGGGGGGCATTTGAGAGATCCACAGGGCATTTGGGAGAATGGGCCATAGGTATGGAATGAACTAAGCAAGCTTTTAAAGGCAATCATTCATTCAAAGAAAAAAACAAAACAAAACGATTGTACAAGAAAGAAAACACAATCCCAGTACAACAGCAGTTGGTTCTCTAGTGAATAATACTGAAGCCATCATCATACTGTAAACACTGACCACAGATTTTGGCCCACCCATGAAACTCTACTGGGAGGATGGGGGTGGGTGGTGCAAGGGGGTGAAACTCTAACAGGAAGTCTGTAGGCAATGTTTAATAAATCCGGAATGCAGTATAAGCATCTCATTTGGAGAGGTCACTACCAGAAAAAACAGCTAACAGATTTTAAAGAGGTTGCCCTGGCAGGTGGGGCTAGGGGCTGGGGAGGGGCTGGGGAGGGGCCGAGAAGGGCACTGCTTTTTGACTTTTAAACCAAGCTTTTATAAAACACTGGTACAAACAAAGCAAAAAACAAGGCATTGCCTTGAAGTTTCTACATAAAAATGGCTTTTAATAGAGGAAATGGGGTGCCAAAGGAACTCAAAGTGAGAGATGAAGGTGGAGGAGGAGAAAGAGGAAATATTACAAAATTCTTAGTGTGAGATATGCGATTTCCCCGCTGCTGCAAAGCCCCAGACACGAGATGCCCTGCTCCCTGTCCCACACCTGGAGCTCCGGGACCCCCTACAGGGAGGAGGTTCAGCCACTGAGAAGTGTCCCAACATCACTGCCACCCTCACCACATGTGTTCCTGGCCCCAAATGGGAAATATGTGTGCCGAATTGCCGCCAGCTGTGAGCTGGAAAGTTCTGTAACGTGTGATTCCTACACAGCAGAAGCCAAGAACACTAGAGTTCTAAGCTAACTTCTGTGCGCCAAGAACCCCGCAGGGCCTGGGGAGCAGGGTGAGATGTGGCTGATGACAGCTGTCAGGAACACTGACCGCTGAGTTTAGAAAACAATCAGGGGAGAACAGGCATGGGTCACTGATCAGTGTTTTAACCCAACCAAGGGAGTTCACACTGCAAGTCGCAAGTCAGTCAACAAGGGGAAACTCTGCAAAGAGGGGGTCAAGGATACTTTATTTAAAGGAGAGCTTCTCCTCCTTAAGGGCTGTAAATATTAAAAAAGAAAAAAAAAGGCAACATTTTCCCATAGGACTAGGAGAGTGTCAAATTATACTGGTGTTTACTTCCGCATTTCCAAAGTCTGGGCACGGGGGTAGGGTATTTATTTTTACTACCTCTCTGATGTGTTGAGAGACCCTAATGAAGGCAGAAAGTAAACAAACATGTGATTGAAAACAGAGATGTCAACATGCGCCCTCTACCTATTGTTGATAGGGAGAAGGCAATTTCAATAAGATTGAAACAATTAGCCTGGAAGATTGCTATATGCAAACCACACGAAATGGAAGCCTATTGCTCAGTGTGTAGAAAAAATAAACCACTGTCTGTTGGCGGTTTCTTCTGATTACATTAAAGTAAACGCTTGGATGTTATATTTACTGAAGTTGAAAACTGTACTAAGGTTATGTAAGAGAATATTCCTATTCTTAGAATGTACACACTGAAGTAATTGGTAAAATACCATGAAGAATGTAACTTGCCCTCAAATGGTTCAGAAAAATATGTGTGACTATCAAAAAATATATCTATTTCTCTGTCTTAAGAGAGAAGGACAAAGCAAAAGGAGTAAAATGTTAACAACAGTTGAATCTGAGTAAAGACTATATAGGGTGGTTCTTTGTACTACTCTTATTCTTGAAACTTTTCTGTACATTTGAAATTATTTCCAAATAAAAATAGAATAGGATGAATGCTTGGTATTCCCAGGTAAAGCTGTAAAAAAGTGTTTCACAGACATTCCCAAAGCATCCTGGTGAGTGCTAGACACCAGACTGAATCTAACAAGCTGCCTGGGCTAAAATCCTTGTCTTTTGAAATAGATTTAGAACCAGTAAAATACTCTCAGAATGTTCAAGGTGTAAGAAAACCACTGTTTCAGGGTTTGTTTGACTCTGTGGTGGCCCAAATTCAAGGCTAAATGATCAGCTGCCACAACCCAGCTTTGATTCAAAACAAAGGAACCATCTAGCTGTCTTAACAAATTAAGATACTCAGGAAAGGGAGACCTCAAAAGTTTGGGCACTCCTGGGTACGTCTGCAGCCTCCAAACATGCGGCATGCACCAAGGCTGGCATGTATTAGGATAGAGCTGCATAAAGCAACGTATAACTGTACATAGGGAAAATGCTTTACCTACAAACTGGGGTACCAGAGCCACTTAGTACCCCAAAACATTGCCACTAGAAAAGGCTATGCCTGCATCTATCCCTTATTGCTGCACACAAGGGGATGGCTAGTCTTTCACGGTGGATTTAACTTGACTTTCAAATTTCAGGATCAGAGTTACTTTTGCAGGGAGGGGATGACTGGGAGGGGTTCATAGACAGCCTCTTGGTGACCGTGTATGGGGTGATGGCCTTATATGACTTTGTACATTTGTTTTATAAAGTTTTCTGTATTTGGATTGGCTATTTTAAAATCTGTATATGTTGGATATTTAACAATAAAAGAATGTTTAAATTAGAGAAAAGCAAAATGCATTAACTTGGTTTTAGAATTAAAAAAGTGTGCCCCATTCAAATGTCCTGTACCCCGTCTGATACTGATGCCTGTAGGACACAGAAATAGAAGCAAAGCCTTCAAACTAAAACTTAAGAAAATCATCAAAATGCACATAATTACCAGGAAGTAATATATTGGCTTAATATATTACTTCATACTGAGGTCCGAATGACCAATAGTTTGGTGTCTTTCCAGAGAGCACGGCTTCTTAGAATAAAAAAAGAGCACTGAGGGGTGAGTGTCAGGTGGAGAATACCTTGAGCAGCAAGGAAAGGTGTTAAAGCTAGAGTGGAACCTCCAAGCCTCATCTGGCCCCTTGCCGAAGCTGGAGCTTGGATGGACAGACAGACATGGTTCTTAGTTCTACAAAGCCCAGACATGCAGCTGCCTTCTGCTGGGCTGACTAACACTTTCTTTCTTGAATTCCAGCTTCAGGTAAAAAGGGAGGGTTGGGTTTTTTTTTATTGCAAATTTTCCTCCATATCCTTGAAGATTCAGTCATAACAACCAACATATCACCTGTTGCTGCTGCTTTAAGATCCCGTGCAGTGCAGTGTGAGCCTGTGGTCCTAATTTCAGGGCAGGGGCTAGTACAGAAGATCTCTAGTCTCCTTCTAGTTTTGTCCTCTTGAATGCCACAGTGGATTGGTTATATGCATAGCAGAGAGAAGAGTCGCTCTCAAAGGTGAAAATTTTATAGGTGGAAGGGTAGAGTGGTTACAAGCATAACAGACACCTGAGTTCAAACTGTGGCTCGACCACGACTGTGGGTAAATTATTTAACCTCTCTCACCCTCAGTTTTCTTAACTGTCAAATGGAAATGAAAACAGTGAGGACTAAATGAGATCACACATGGCACACCCTGTGCAGGCTGGCAGAAAGCAAGTGCTCAGTACAGTTAACTGTGATTATTGCTCCCGTCTCATAACACTCGCATTAACTGGTACTTGGAACATCTTATTCTCCCCCTTGCATAATTAATCCTCTTTGGTTGATGCCAGAAATGCAGTTCTGCTACATGATGACATTGCACATACTCTAAATGTGTAAGCCCCAGACACCTTCCAGTGATACTGCTGTAGGGCTCAGTGACTTGCCACCAGGCAGCCCACATAATTGTCTTGCTGAGGCCATGGAGCCCTTCCCTATACATGAGCTGGACATACTGGAATTCTTCACATCTCAGGTACAATGTTGCTGCTTCTAACCAACAGATTTACATTTTCAAAATCTATAGCATCAGCTAGGTATGCTTGTGCACAACTATAATCCCAGCTATTTGGGGTGCTGAGGTGGGAGGATCACTTGAGCCCAGGAGTTCGAGGCCAGCCTGGGCAACATAGCGAGACCCCATTTTTTTTTTTTAAAAATCTGCTATAAGCATAATAAATACCCTTAAAACCCTAGGGAGAAATGTGCTCCTCTTTGAATGTAGAAGATGTTAGTAATTAGCTGCAGGATTTGGGCTTGGGTTGCTTTTCTGTTTTGTTTCTCTAAGTAAAGATGGGAGACATTCACTGTTTCCCTTGTTCACCTTCTACCATTACTTCTTGTGGCCAGAAGGAAGGATATTTGGGTGGTGGGATGAACCCAAGGAGCAGCTGGTGGCCAAGGCATGGAGATGACTGACTGGTCACAAAATTGAGCTAGTAGTTGAGTGCTGAGCACTTCATAGTTTATAAACAGCTTCTGATATGTCAGCCCATTTCCCCCTCACAACCACTCTATGAGGAATGCAGAGAAATTGCAGTATTTTTATTACCAATTTACAGATGAGGAAACTGAGGCTTAGAATCAAGTGACTTGCCCAATATTCCACGGCAAAGTAATGGTGGTGGGATGACCAAGTCCTCATTTCCATTCTTGTAAGTTGTTTCTAAGCAAGCTCCATATTCCCAAGATGATCCATTAGGATAGAGAAACATATTGAAACTTATAATTCTTCTCATTTTTTAAAATTTTTATTTATTTTTTGAGACAGAGTCTACTCTGTTGCCTGGGCTAGAGGGCTAGAGTGCCATGGCATCAGCCTAGCTCACAGCAACCTCAAACTCCTGGGCTCAAGCGATCCTCCTGCCTCAGCCTCCCGAGTAGCTGGGACTACAGGTGCACACCACCACACCTGGTTAATTTTTTCTATTTTTAGTAGAGATGGGGGTCTCACTCTTGCTCAGGCTGGACTCGAGCTCCTGAGCTCAAGCAATCCTCCTGCCTCAGCCTCCTGGAATGCTAAGATGACAGATGTGAGCCATCACACTTGGCCAATTCTAATTATTTTTAGCTTACCCTTTCAACCATTAAAATTGGTTTCACAGTATTCCTAATATATTAGAATAATATGTGCATCTAATTTTTAATTAGACACACATACGTATGGGTGCCAACTCTAACAATTTTTACTGATAAGGGTGCATGATTAAAATAGCATGGAGGAGGGTGTCAGGATGGCCAAGTGGTCTATTCAAAATAGCTTGGAGGTCACTGTTCGAAGGAGGAGTCTCACTAATACTAGAGATTAATAGATTCCTCTGCTCCTTATCTTCCTTTTGCTATTAATAGTGACTTTCGGTCAGGAATTTTTATTGGTGTGTATTCTTTAGATTGTACCACAGCCTGGTGAAGCAATAACTCTAATTTTATCAGGTAAGAGGTGTTTTCTATCTCCTATGAAGTCTAAGACTGACATGAATCATCTTTCTTTATAAAAGGATTCCAGTGCTATGCAAACATGGTGGCCTCAGTTCACACAGCAGCAGGACCCCAAGTTTCCAGCATTATTTGTGACCACTTACAAACAGCAGCATAGGTTCGGGTAAGCAAAGGGGTATCCAGCGGGTTGCACATTGGTTCTTTAATCAAAACAAGCCCAAGCTGCTTCTTAGAGGTTTATGTCAGACTACAATTGCCACTTTGTGGCATTTAAGAGCATGGCACCTCCAGTAAACACCATATTGGAAGTTTTAAGAAGGAAGGAATTGTTCACAGCTCTATCCCCAGCAGTGTCTGGAACCTGCTTGGCTCATGAGCACTGTTTGTTGACTGGCTGAACAAATGTAAATTGGTTATCCCTCAATTTTATCTTTTCTCTCAACCAAGATACCCCTAAATGACGGTAAAGGAAAGAAAGAGAGATGAATGCAAAGACAATGGAAATGGGAGGTATCAGCAAACACACACATGTTTTTGGAAGACAGGCAAGGAGGACTGCTGACTGGGCAGAGTGGAGACATAGTGACTGTGTGTCTACAGAAAGGCGAATGCTGCCAGGGGAGTCTGGGTGTGCCTGGGACACAACCCTAGGGAGGCTCGGGAGCTGGAGGCACCGTGCACGTTCGATGGCAGGGGCAATCTGAGGGGACTGTCTGGAGGTCTGAAGGCTTACTGGAGAAACGGGCTGGAAGAGGCTCCCGGAGAGGGGACAGGAGTCCTGGTGAAGGGATGGGGTGATTGACAGGCTCAAAACAGAGGATGAAGTGAGAATGGCCACTCTGGTGGCATGATGCCCTCAGCTCCCTGCACCCATCCGTTCTTAGGGCACCCTCCAGGCTGGAAAGGGGAAGATGCATCTCTGAAAACACAGAATGCCTTTCAAGAACAGGCCTCCACATGCTGAAAATCCTCCAAATAAATGATGAGTTTGCAATGCACTCCCCCTACACAACGGGACACCAGGCAAAGCTCTCCTCAAACATCCAGAACCTCCAAGCCACTTGCAGCACCTCACTCTTAAATGTGAATGGCCAAGGATCACCAGACATTTGAAGAAAGCACCAACCTGAGAAATAATTACCAAGAACAGAAGAATGTGGAAGCTACATAATGAGTAGAAGAAAACATCATAAACACAGTTATTAACATTCTCAGAGACATAAGCCAAAACCAGGATGCAATGGTGAGACAGCAAGTAGAAAACAATCAAGAGCTCTTGGAAATTAAAACTATGATAGGTGAAATAAAAATGTTATTAGAAAGCTAGATAGAATGTTATTAGAAAGATAGAATTAGCTGGGCATGGTGACACATGCCTGTAGTCCCAGCTACTTGGGAGGCTGAGGCAGAAGGATCACTGGAGCCCTGGAGTTTGAGGTTGCTGTGAGCTAGGCCAACACCATGGCACTCCAGCCTGGACAACAGACTGAGACTCTGTCTCAAAAAAAAGAAAAAAGAAAGCTTACAAGATAAAGTATAATAACTCTTTAAAAAAAGAAAACGAAGGCAAACAGAAAGTAAAACCAAAAGAGTCTTAGAATCCATGAAGTCCAATATCTGCCAGATAAGCATTCCAGATAGAACAGAGTACATGGGAAGAAGGAAATGATGGTAAACAACAACAAAAAACACCCCAAACTCAATACAAGAACATTTTCCAGAATTGAAGAGTATGCATTTACAAGTTAAAATGGCCCACCTGTGGAGTGCCCAACCCAAAGCAAGAAAAAAGACCTCATGGCACATTATCAAGAAATTTCAGATCAACAGTGATAAAGAGAAGATCCTAAAAGCTTTCAGAGAGTAAGAGGTCACACAAAGGACTGGCATCTCATATTAAGAGTGACACGAGAGCTAGAAGCATATTTTAAAGAAATAGGGAGAGAAAGACTCCTTGGCTCAGCAATGAACAATACCGGTGCTTCTCACTATCCAAATGCTCACTCTGCATCCTCTGGAAGGGAATAGATTTGGATACTTTTCTGGAATCTGTTCCTCAACATCTGAACTTCCACTACTCACATCTGAAACCCAGAAACCAAAATAAATTCGGATGTATAGTGTTCCTCATTTTATGAACTTACCTGACTCAGGAACTGAAGAGGTTCTGATACTTGGTATTTACACGCTTAATATAACCACAGACCCTTCGCTGAGAACCGAGACAGCCACAGGGAAGGGATGGAGGAAGGACAGGGCGGGGAGATGTGTGAGAGCCAGGCCTTCCTCTGCGGTGGCAGAAGGTGCACAGATCACCTCTGAAACACCCACACCTGATGGGTAAGAAACACTCATACGCGCACACTGCATAGGGACCCACAGTAGATACCAGAAGAAACAGCCAAAAGAGGGAAGGCAGTTGCCTCCAGGGAGGTAAGACTAGGAGGAGGTAGGGATAGGACAAGGGACTGCTATAGGATTAAGTTTTTTAGTGCAACTTCGGGTTTAAACTGGGCATGCATTACTTTGAAAAGAAAAAAAAAGCACATTAAACAGTTTAATAGGAACACTAGCCTAAGAAGCTTGGGTTCTGGCTCAATGTCTGTCACCAGCCACCTGTGTTTTGTTAAGCAAGACACTTTGATCTCCGGCCCTCGGCTGCTTCACCTGTAAAATGAGGAGTTGGGGTCTGTCCCAACTCTATGATTCTATGATGGCATAGTGTTAATGTGCAGATTTGGTTTCTCTGCCCACATTGGTGGTGTCATCTGGACTTGAATTCCTGGACTGTAACTGATATTATTTAGCATTGTGCTAAGAAGATAGCATTTTATTACATTACAAATATACATACCAAAAAATAGAGACATTTGGGAAAAATGTGCAATAAGAGAGCCTTGTGGTTTGCCAGAAAAACAGAGGAATGTAAACTGTGACTATTTTGTGGAAGAGTGCAGTATAGAAGAAAACACAGAATGGTCAGAGAAGAGAACACAATATGATTACCAAGAAAAAAAACCAAAGCAACAATAATCGAACAGACAAGGAGGGTTAGACGCAGACAAGGTCTCAATGAGATGCTGAAGAGTGGCAGAATAGGACCTTCCCCTGGTGTTTACACAGGCGGCCAGAGAAGTCTGAGTGCTGGATGGTTTTGGCAAGTGCTTCAGACTGGAGAGGAAAAGAGGTGAGAAAGACAGAAGCTATAATATTTTACAAGAGATTTACAAATACTTTACCTTTGGGGATAGAGAAGTAAGAAAAGTTCCCAAAGTAAGAACTGATAGAATTCGCCATAGAGGACAAAGATGTGAAAAAGGTAAGAGACAGGAGGCACCACCTGGATTAAAGCAACCAGGACGCACAACATCTCAGAGTGAGGCAGCCTCGGACTCCACTCCCACCTGTGTCTATCACACGCAGAACAGAAGGAAGGGCTGAAAGAGAAAGGATGGAGGCTCTGTCTTTGCTTGCCTTGGAGAGCAAGAGAACAAAAACAAAATCTGACAGTCATAGTGGCATCCACATTTGTTTAAACTGACTTCTGCTGTTGGATTCTGAACCTCTTTCTAAAAGAAACAGCATAATTTCTTCATATCCAAGCGGTAAAATTCATTTTTATATCATCCATTAAACATTTAAACCATTCATTTAAAAAAGAAACAAACATTCTTATTCAGGTAAAATGAAACATTTGTTTTGGCGGACACAGGACTCTTTCATGTCTTTAGGAGAATAATATGGATTGCTTATTGAGTACTTATAGCCCAGCGACCGTTCTAAGAGCTTTATACAAAATGCAACTGACCCTTGAACAACGCAGGTTTGAACTGCATGGGTCCACTTATACATGGGATTTTTTCAACCAAAAAATTGTGGTTGAAAATACAAAATTCTTGAGATGCAAAAGGTGTGTATGCAGAGGGCTGACTTTTCATACATGTGGGTTCTGCATGGCCCACTGTGGGATTTGAGTATGTGCAGATTCTGGTCTATGAGGGGTCCTGGAACCAATCCCCTGTGCATACTGAGGGACGACTGTATTTGCTTAATCTTTTTAACAACCCTATGAAGTAGCTACTATAGATCCACAATCCCTTGTCCAAAGCTCTTTGGCTCAGTGGGTTTCCCAAATCGAATTAATCAGATTTTAGTAAGGTGATACAATGCACATGACCCAACACCCTAGCAGTCTGGAGCTGCATCCCATAATCGAAAACATTGCAATTTCTGCTGTGAAACATAGGAATAAACATATTAATTTGGATAAAGAAAGTATAATAAATAGCCACATGTCAGTTCAAATGAGTGTGCCTCAGACTTAGGAAAAAAGCTTTCGGAGTGTTTGGATTTCAGAAATGCAGACAAGAATTATTATCCCCATTTGATAGAGGAGGACACTGAGGCACAAAAAGTTATGTAACTTGCCCAAGATCAAACAGCTAGTAAGTGGTGAGGTCAGGAGTTGAGCCAGGCAGTCTGGCCCCAAACTTAGGTTCTTAACTTCACTGCCTAATTGTTTTCATGTCCGAGGCTCATGGCATAGGATCAGGGTTGGTGCAGGCCATAGACTGCATTTTCCCCACACAAGTAGTCAAGGAACGTGGTATCCAGATCCAAGCAGAGTCCTGCTGATATGGGAGACAGGCAGGGGACATCAATGCTTGGAACGACATGGGGGAAGATGGAGGCTTGGAGTTATCAACAGCACATCTTGAGCCAGAAAGACCCTGGGAAAGGGCTGTCCCTGCTCTCAATCCCAGGGGGAAGTTGGGGATGAGGAAAACACAGCAAAGTCCTAGATAAACCTGGTAGATATGGCTAGCAAGACAGATGACTATGAACATATGAATGTAAGAACTGAGAAGACAGTAAAGAGAAACAGAAATTACTCTTTATCGAGCACATACTATATGCTAAACACTTCATAGGCAATATCATGTTTTATCCATACAACAAGCTTCTGAAGGAGGAAGCATTATGATTCTATTTATAGAAGAAGAGGTTGGAGCTAAATGCACACAGTGCACAATTTATCAGAGGCAGCGTGCAAAGGGAAGAAAGAGCTGGTAGGGGAAAAAGCACAGGGTTAGAAGCTAGAAGATTCACAGAGGGAGAGGAGGGCTGGTGAGCACTGCCGATTTCTAAAGGAGAAATGCACCAGCCCCACCGGCGAGGGTATTCACAGCTTATGCAATGAGAGCTATTTCTATAAAGATACTTCTCAAATTATGTCTTCGTGGGATAATGCCTTTGACAGAGTAAATGAAAAGAGAGTTTAAATACTAGATAAGCAGTCTTATTTGCTTTTTCACTAGGGAAAATGAGCAAATATGTAGCTTCTGATCTCCAACTTGGAGAAGGCAATCAATACCTTTGACAGGCTCAGTCCTGTCACTTTCAGCAAAGTGAAAAAACAGCCATTTCCTACACACAGATAAAGCTCCTATGGGCCAACATGGAAGAGGGAGGGGAGATACTGGTGCCAATTTAAGGTAATTAAATTATTTTAATTAACAACTACAAAACACCCACAAATCCACCCTCATTGAGAAGATCCACACTACTGCCAGCTTCCCCATCTTCCATGTTAACCGAAATCCTAGACTTGAGTGTGCATTATCCAAATGCATTTACTGGAGTAAGGCTGTTTCCGCTAGAGGGGAAAACATTAAAACTTCCTTTCAGAACTGGCCAAAGACAGAATGTTGTTTACATTCCAAGCAGAATCACAAGCACTTAACAAATGGATGTTACAACGACCTTACAAGGACCTTCTCTGGAAAGAAGGGGTTGGAAAGAAAACAGCAGTTATTACCAAGTATTTTGCAAGGCTAGGGTAGAACAAGGTTTTCTAGAACGTCCCCCACGTGAAGGCTGTGGCGAGACCTAAGGCTCCCCCTTCAGTTGAGGGTTCTAAGTGGGAGGTGGTGAGAGGAACCCTCGTCACGGGACACTTCGAGCGCATCACTCAAAACTAGCAGCTGCAGACGTCATCCCAACCCTCCCAGTGACCCCATTTCACAGATGAGGAAAGGGAGGCCCTGGGAAGTTCCATCACTCACCCTAGGTCATGTCAAATACAGGAGGTGGAGCCAGAAACAACTGGGGGTCTGTCCCCAGACCTGCGGCCTCTCTGGCAGGGCTGGGGAAGGGATTTCTGGGGGGTCTGAAGCCTACTTCATCCCACTTTTCAACTTGAGCAGGGCTTCCATTGATTATCTGTTTTATTGATTGGGCTTTGGAAAATGGCCCTATTTTGCAAACAACAATAGCATCCACAACAAAGATGATGACTTTGAAAACCACTGTCCCACACCTGTGGCATGGCAGGATTTCTGACTAAAAGAGATTTTTATTTTCTCCCCCATCCCCTGAGGGGGTGTGGGGGTGTGGGGTGCGGCCAGTGGTGACTGTGGAAGAGGCTAAGATGTCACTGCGTGGGAAATGTTAGACATACCTAACGTGTGATTTGGCAACGGAAGATAACGTCTGAGTCATAAAGCAGCCCTACATCAAAACAGTAAATCAAAAGCAAACAATGTGGGAAAACAAATTCCTGTATTCTTACAGAGCGCATGTTGGGAGGATTCCCATCCCAGGGCTCTTAACTCATAAATCAACAAATCCATCCCTTCTCTAAGAGGCAGCTGGAACCAACATTCCCGCTTCCGTGCCCGGAAAGGGAGATCAGGACGGTGCCTACCATGCCACGTCATGTCCAGTGGCCCTGGAGACAGGAGGGGGTTGCATGTGCTGGGATCCCACCTGCAAAGAGCGTTTTATCTCTGCAGAGCAGTAAACATTTAAAAGGCAAGGTTCACAGAGCTGTCCTACTGAGAATTCATGTTCAAATCCAGGGCTGCTCAAGCTCGGTTCCCAGGAGCCCTGGGATGCTTCCCAAGTAGCTCAGGGATCACTCTGGGGCATCTGTTCCTCCTCTTGCAACTAGAACAGTTCCTCTCTTTGTGTTCTATACACAGGGCTCTGTGCAAAGGCTGGGTGAAGAACAAGGTGCTCTGGTCCACCTTTACCATCTCATAGACAAGGTGACCGAGGCCCAGAGAGGGAGAGTAAGTTGTGTACTGTCACACAGCGCATTAGTGCCCACGCTCCAGCCTGCCTGCCCAACGCCTCCACTTTTGCCACCTTGGTTGCACAAAAGATTCTGCTACAAAACAGCTGAATAAATACGAATGTCATGTAGCCTCATCGCTGTGGTAAGAAAGGCTGAAAGCACATCAGGCTCATTCAAGAGGTCTCCTAAATTGCTCTGGGAAACCCTCGGGAGATTTAAAATGCCTAGAAGGCAATTTGTTGTAACAGCACTTCCAAATTTCCAATTTCCAACTCTGTGGGCAAAGCTGCGCAACAGGTGGACAAAGTCATTACGTAAGACCATCTGCTGACACCCACTACAAAAAGGTTGTGGCCCAGAAGTACAAAAAACGCTCTGGGACGCTTTTGGTTCAACATGGCAGACCGATAAACTACATCTATCTCTACTCCGTCCTGAAGCCCCACTAAAAACAACAGTAAATTTAATTTTTAAAAGGCATAAACTACGAGAACAAATTCGGAGATGAGAGTAGACCCAAGGTACCAATAACATTTCGGATGCTGCTGGAGAGCGGTTGGACGAATGGAAATGGCTGAGCAGACCGTGGCCAGTGTGTGGGGTGCAGTGGGGGGGGACAGAGACACAGGCTGACACAGCCCCCAAAGCCCAGGTGGGCCCAGGGATGGACGCACAGGCTACCCTGGAACCCAGGGGTGTGAGGAGGGCTGAACACAGCAAGCATGGTGGGAAGTCTGTGTACCCTCTGCCTATTCTTGGCAAGAATGAAGACATCAAAGAGTTGTTTAAGAAAAGACGTGTATTAATAATAATAGTACTCCAGGTGATTCAGTGGTGAGTAATACTCACAGAGTCATAATAATATAACCCCCAGTGCCGATTCAGTGACAAACTGCCATAGGGCCACATCAGAAGAAGGCTGGATGAAGAAGTGTGGTGTGTGGAGGAAATAAACCCTCACTTTTCATGGCAGGAAGTTATTAGGGAATATAAAGCTTCTCAAAGTCCAGAAATGGCAGAGAAAGCCAGTTGTTTTAAATTATAGAAGTAAACAGAAAAACAGTGAAAAGCATTTGGAGAGCATTTGCATCTGGGGACCAGAAATTGATGCTAGAGAGGGAATTGATGATTTTTCTGCAATTCGAAAGCTCTGAAACCAAGTTTTACCTAATTTGGTGCCAAAACTTACTTCATAATGACACCTGACCTGAACTGATGTGAGGCCATTTCCAGTCTTTATTAACATATTTAAGTGCAAAGATTACAATTTGCTGCAGAAATACCTTCTGTGTTGTATTACAGGTGATACCCCAGACCTCAACGGGAGTGTTAATCGATTACCCTCCTCAAATCGGAATACGTCTGAATTCCAAAGCGCACCTGCCCAAGGGGGCTGCATGTTGACCTGCACCACTGGAACACCAGAGACTCCCACTGAAGTAGCTCTGGCCCCCGCCTTTGCCCCAGTGCCTCGACTTCTCCACTTAGGGTTTGAAAGGTGAAATTTGCAGTTTGCACTCACGACATGTCCGAAACAGAACTCCTGACTTCTTTCCCCCCTGGAGACTGCCTCTTACACATGTTATACCACCATCATTCATCCTTGACGCCTCTCTCCCCCGCACCCCACCCCCAATCCCTCAGGAAGGGGCATCACCTCCTCCTTCGCAAGGTGTCCTGGATCGCCACGTTCATTATGACCGCTGACACATGCCTCCCTTTCTGACTTTCCTCGCTCTCCCCTCTCCCCAGTAGGGCTGACCTCCACGGAGCAGACAGGGCCTTTACAAACAGAAGGCAGACCAAGTCTCTCCCCTGACTAAAACCTCCAACAGCTTCTCTCCACACTGGAATGAAAGCCCACTCCTCACATCACCTGCAGGGCCTGGGCAGCCTGGCCTGCCTTTCCCGGGCTCACCTCCTACCACACTCAGTTTCCCCCAGCCGCGGCCGCTGCTCCCCCTCCTGCCTTGGGACCTCTGCACCTGCTGGCTGTCCCCCCGGACTCTCCCAACAAGCCTCACCTGGCGCTCTCCCACCTCACTCAGTTCTCAGCTCAAATATCACCTGGTCAAAATTCTGAAAAGATTTTGCAGTGAGATCGCCCGTATAACTACCATTAGTTCTACCATTAACATTTTGTTATATTTCCTCTATCACATATCTATCCATGTATCCTTCCTCTATCCATCCAACAATCCATTTTTTTTAATGCATTTTAAAGTAAGTTTCAGGCTTCAGCACACTTTCCCGTAAATGTTTCGGCATGCATAGCATTAGTGTTCAGTATCTGGTTTTTTTCTTTTGAGGGAAAAACTGCATACAATGAAATGTACAAACCTGAAGTATACCTTCTATGAGTTTTGGCAAATGCATACTCTCGTGAGATCAAATTTATTCCAGAAAATGCATTCAGAGAGATCAAATTTACTCCAAATTTACTCCAGTAAATGCATTTGGATAATACACACTGAAGTCTAGGATTTTGGTTAACATGGAAGATGGGGAAGCTTGCAGTAGTGTGGATCTTCTCAATGAGGGTGGATTTGTGGGTGTTTTGTAGTTGTTAATTAAAATAATTTAATTACCTTAAATTGGCACCAGTAACTCCCCTCCCTCTTTCATCAAGATATAGAACATTGCCAGTTATTTTTATTATTAAGCACACATACTTATTTGTATGTGTTTACATCTGTGTAATGGGATTACAGGGATGATTTTATTCTCTTCATTGTATTCTTTATTTTCCAAATGGCATGCTGTTCATTGTTTTATTTATCATATAGTATATGCCAGCCTTTGGCGCATACCATATAAACACAAGGGGCTCCAGTGGTTAACAAGAGTGCTAAACTCCCTGCCTTTATAGCACCTGCGATCTAGTAGGGGCGAGAGCCAGTGAATGGAAAATGCGGCAGGAGGTAGTGAGTGGTGGGCTGTGAGTGGTCAGGGGAGACTGGGTGGATGTATTACAATTTATTTAACTAGTCTCCTGTCTTTGGACCTATCGCCCATTTTCCATTTGTCATTTCATTATAGTAGAGTAATTAAAATGCTTGCATATAAATCAGTATGTATAAGTATGTTTATTGACCCAGTTATACTTCCAGAATAAGGTTACTAATAACAATCACTAAGGTCAAATGCTGTTAACATTTTAGATTCCTAAATGCACAGACTGCCAACTGCCTCCTCGAAAGGTGGCTGTGTTGCATGGGTACATTCTCGTCTGATGCATCTGCAAATTTCTTAAGGGAGAACCACTGCTTTCCTCTGCCTCCACCGCTGGGCTTAGCATACCGCCGTGCACACTGCAGGCTCTCAGAAAAATATCTTGAATTACATTAAGAGAACACATGACCAGAACGAATCCTGCCATATTGCTGAGAAAAACGGAGAGAGAGGTACTTTTCTTTAAGGGAAATTTGAGGCTTCCTCTTCCTGACCAAGCAGAGAGGAGAGGGCTGCAGACAGGAGGTGACCCGGCATCCACCAGCGCCTGGGCCTTCCAGATGCCTACCACGCCCCTGGGCCCCAGGACCCGTTTCCCCAGGGTTAAAGGTGGTTTCTGGGACTCACTAAATGGATTTTGGCTCACCCAAAACAATGGATCGCTCTTGTGGAATGAGGTCAAGCTACATGAACTCTGGAGCCAAGAAGCTCAGGAGGGCGCTATGGAAGAGATAGGCTGCAGCCTAGAGGGATGCAGGGCAGCGCAGGCTTTGCTTCCTGCACTCCTCGCCCCTCTGGACTCGTATGTGTGTGTGTTTAAAAAAAAACTATAGTTGTATCATTACAAAACAGTTTCCAGAGGTCAAGGGGACAAGTTGGTGGGTCGACTCTCTCAGACCACCATATGTGGATTTAGCATGCGAGTGTTTGCCTGTAGACTCGTGTACACCAGTGGTTCAGTTTTAGGGTTCACTGGAGGAGTAGTCCTCACCTTACAAACTGGTTTAATTCCAAAAGTTCATTTGTAAGTTATTGTTTGGAACTTAGAGTATCTTTCCCTGAACAAGGCAGGCCGTTTCTGTTCTGGCCGGCAAGAGCTTTTATGACTCTTCATGAAACCAAAGTAGACCTGATATTCATAAAGGATAGAAAAACCCTATTAGCAGAGATACTGAATGGGACGTTCACAGGACTGGGAACAGAGGCTGTAATTTTTCAAAAAAAAACCCATTGTTCTAGGGAAGTTTGGTTAGTGGCATCTTTATTTCTCATTTTTTTTTAAGAGGGAAGAGTAGCAAGAATAAAAAGCCCCTCAGAACTTTCCTGAGGGAACCTGGCTAAAGGGATAAAAGTGAGGGGAAAGAGATCTTAAGTAAATGTGTGAGAACAAGCTCGTTCTGAGGCGAAATGATCCAATTTATCCAGGGAAGGAGTTGGCCGGTGCTGCATCCTCGGACTAAATTAAAAGCAGGGTGGTGACAGCCAAGAGAGACAGTGGCCCACGCCTGGAGGGCTGGGGAGGGAGCATGGGATGGCACTGGTTATGCAGCCCGAGGCAAAACCCACAGGAAACCGGAACTCTCACAGGGAAGGGAACTCATCTGCTGCACAGAACATGGCGCTTTCTATCACGTTGAAGGGAAAACATCTATTTAACTACAAGTCCTCTTGTACTTGGAAACTTGAGAATTTAAGTCCCCGAATCAAACAAGAGCCCCAGATGACCCAAGGACTAGAAAAACAACCTAAGAAACAGATGAATGTGTTAAAAGCCCAGGAGAGAGCGATTAGGGAAAAAACAGGATGGCAGCATTTAAATGGTGGGGCAACAGGGTCCGGCTGAGGGAGATGCCTCCAGAGAGAAGGGAAAGGAAAAGTGAACTCCCAGGGACAGATGGCAAACACAATCAGGTGGCATAAGGGTCCCCAAAGAAAGTGCTGGAATGGGGAGACATCAGGGCAGGTGGCACCTGGCCCTGAACAGATTCTTGAAGGATATCTGAGGATTTGATGTTGTCTTGAAGGCAGTCATGAGACCACCGACCTGATTACTTCCTACTTCACTGAATCCACAATACCATAAAATGCACCAACTGACCACTTAAACTATGACAGAATATGGATTTTAAGATGCATTTCAACTTCAGAGATGTTAAAACGTGGAAAAAGTTGGGCATCTTAGAGTCACTGAAATGTGGAAGATTGTAAGGATACCAGCTGGCTGTTTTCGGAAGGGGCGCATGGGACCATGATGCTGCCTGCCACCCCCAGCCCCAGTGAAAGGGGGCAGTGAAAAGATTCCCTTGGCAAAGATGCATCATTCCCGGAATCCACATATGCCAGGGGAAAAGCTGAGAAGTAGGTGGATGCATGACAAGGATCCACAAGAGAAAGCAGGCCCGGGGACGCGACTGCCGTGGAGCTGATTCACAGTCTCCGCGGAGGGTGGACCTGGCCCCGGAGCACGTCTCTGGCCACCCTTCTCCCCTCACATGGCGAGCCCGATGCCAACAGCAAAGGCCTCCGTGTGACAAGCGGCGCTCTGGACCTCTGGGGGACATCTGCCAAGTGCCTGCCTCCCTCGTGAATGCACGCCACACATGTGCGCTGGCTCGCACTGGCGCAGGCCCTGAAAGCAGGAGCGGGGCTGCACAGGAAATGTTTTGCAAAGAATGAACCGAGTCTTCTCCCTCGGAAAATAGCTTCCCTCCAGCCTCCTTCAAGGGAGTTGGAAAGGAATGCTGCCCATTTGCAAATCAATAACTTACATTGGCAGTGTAGACAATAAAGCGCAATATGTGATCCTGGAGACCCATAATGGCCCAGTGTTCTACCCTAATCCTGCCCTCCGAGCAGCAGACAAGAAAACGACACAGGCCTCCTGGCTGCGTCTGCCCAGGGCCGCACCGAGGGCTGGTGGTCTGCTTGTCTTTCTTTCTTTCTTTTTTTTTTTTTCCCAGTGGAAAATCAGAAGGCTTCAGCTGAGCATGCTGCCAGGAGGCGATGACACTCGACATTTTACCACTTCCTACTTTTCACAGCTATTTGCATGAGGGTTGTTAGGAAAATACCTATACCAGAAGGGAGATGGTTTAATGGAAAAAGCATTTCAGTCATTCACTTTCAGCCAAATTTCACACACTCGGGAGGCACTTGACATTATCCTTGGAAATCAGGAGAGAAACAGCTGCCGTGCAGGCCACTCCCCCAGGGATTTCAGCCTTTTGATACAAGGGGAGGCGCCCATGCAGAGATTTGTTAAATTCTGTGAAATTCTAGCCAGGAGCAAGGGCTGGAGACTGCAGAATAAAACTGATCTCCACCCTACCTGGACCAGCCTGTGTCCAACCTGCAGAGACAATAAAAAGGGCCAGTGGCTGGCAAATGTAATCTTCCCCCATTGTTCTACTCCCCTCTAATTGCTCTCTAAGCCTGGCACCAGGGCAAGAGCCCAGGGCAATGTGGAAATGACCCGAACTCACGGATCAGAGGCACTAAGCCAGCCAGGTCTCTGGGAATCTAGGAATGAGCCATTATCAATCCACTTGCCTCATCTGAAGAGCTGGTGGGAGCACACCTCTACTTGCTTCTCACTCACCAGAGAGACTCCTAGGAACCCCTGCCACTCCCAACAGAAAAGCAAAGGAATCCAGTCCTTCATGAAGCGTCATCTCTGCTTAAACCAAGCATTTCTCAGTTTAGACAAAAGTCACTGAAGAACGCTTCAAATTGCCCACTCACCTTTGGGGAAGCCAGCCCCCATGAGAAGCCACCCATGCAAAGCAACCAACTGAACTAGCCAAAAACATCTGACATATTCGGCTGTGGGTGTTCTAGATACAAATACAGAGGTTTTTCCTTTTCCAAAGGCCAAATGGCATGCTGTTATGGGCAATGGCTCAGCTGAGAGACGTTTTTCAGGAAGCTGTTGCTGCTGCATGAAAAAAAAAAGCTTGCGGATTTTGTGCACTTAAAATGAAAATCAAAACTTGAAAGTGGAAGATGGTTGCCTGATGGTTTGGCATCTCTCCCTGGCCTAAGCACTCCAAATCCAGCACAGGGATTTCCACGCCTCAGCCCAATGCACTCTTTACTGGCCCTCACTCGCGATGTGCTGGGCTCACGGGTGTGCGTACTGGCAGCTTCCCCATTTGGACCGGGTTCAAGACGGTACCTGATTAGCACGTGTGAGCCTGTTTGGCCATTTGGCCTACACTGGATAGTCCATATGGGGCATCTGAATGGCAGCTGTTAGGCAGTTAGAGCGCAAGGTCAGACGTGAAGTGTCTTCTCCCCTTTCTGTCCGCATCTCTGCTCAGTATACTCAAGGGAGGGGGAAGAACTTAAAAACTCCATAAGGGGTGGCAGCCTTAGGTCCAGCCTCGCATGCAGGACAGAGAAGACAGATGAGTATACACATCCGTGCACCCAGAGAGCCCACGAACGTCTATGGGAACATACACCTATGAAGCACCTACTAAGAGCCAGGCATGGGAAAGAAGAACATAATTGAGACACAGGCTCTGTGCTAAAGGAACCCAGAGCTCACCAGAAAGGACAGGTGAAATAGGAAAGAAAGGGATATGACGGAGGCCATAACAGAGACAACAGAAAGGTGCTACGGAGACAGATGACGGCTTGGTTAGTTCCACACGGAGCCGAGGGTGGGGTGATGTCAGGGAACCTCGTTTGAACTGGGCCTCAATGGATAAGTAGGATGTCGCCAGGTCCACCCCTGCATCTCCACCAGCTCCAGGGCCAGAATCCCCAAGGAAGAAATGAGGTATACTTCCTGCTTGATCCTACCCACAGGTCCCTTTCTGAACACAAAGCAAGAAGTCACTCACTGGAGGTCACCCTTCCAGGTTTGTCCCGGTTGGTATCAGGACTTCCAAGATTCAACTGGTTTACCTCTGCCCCCATGCCGTGATGGCAATCTCTGAGTCTTTTCAGAAAACTTTCAGGGACATTTTTCTGTGTCCAGAGCCATCTGGGCATGAGATGACAAATCTTAATTTCCTTGGTGAACTCCAGAAGGAATGCATTTAGGGTGAGGCCAGGACAGACCACGTGGGCAGACGAGCCCCAGGTGTCTATAATATAAACCTAAGTACTAGTGCCCGAGGCAGGAGCAACACCGAGCCTTGTGGATGCTGTGGAGCATTTATGTTTACAGGAGGGTTTCCCGGTATGCAACGGCACTGGGTCCCCACCACAGCATGGGAGGTGGGGCGATTAGGTGCTCTTAGGAGGCCTCGTGGAGCACAGCACGAGGGCGCAGATTCTGGAGCCCGAGGGCATGAGTGGGGACCCTGCTCAGCCACTCACTAGCTGTCTGACCTTGACAAGTCCTCTACTGCCTTGTGCCTCTGTTTCTCCAGCCGAAAAATGGGACTAATGCAGTAGTCCCCCTTATCTGCCGTTTTGCTTTCCACGGTTTCGGTTTCACCCAGTCAACTGTGGTCTTAAAATGTTAAATGGAAAGTTCCAGAAATAAACAATTCATAAGTTTTAAACTGCATGCCATTAAGAGTAGCGTGATGAAATCTTGTGCTGCCTGCTCCTTCCTGCCCAGGATGTGAATCATCCCTGTGCCCAGTGAATCCACACTGTCTACGCTACCCGCCCGTCAGTCACGTAGTAGCTGTCACAGTCATCAGAGTGACGGTCGTGGTGTCACAGTGCTCGTGCTCACATAATCCTATTTTGCTTAATCGTGACCCCCAAGGGCAGGAGTAATGAAGCTGGCACATGGTTATAATGGTTCTATTTTGTTATTAGTTATTCTTATAAATCTCTTACTGTACCTAATATATAAATTAAACTTTATCATAGGTTTTTATGTATAAGAAAAAACAGTACAGAGTTGGGCACTATCCGCTGTCTCAGGTATCCATTGGGAATCTTGGAACGTGTTCCCTGTAGATAAGGGAGACCACTGTACTAATGCCTAGAACACATATGAGCACTTACAAGCATTTATTAAAGAAAGACATCCAGTTTGGAGATGACTTAAATGGAGTGCTACAGGCTAAGGAACTTGCCTGCGTTTGCCCAGCTGAAACATCAGACAGAAAACTAGAGTTCTTTGACTCCCAGGCCTTACACTTCATGCTGTGTCAAGCTACTTTGGGAAGTACCTATTCTCTGGCCAGTCCCTCTTCCTGCCTTGGAAAGGGCCTTTATAGGGAAAACAATGTATATTGTCATCATACAGCAATAACCATTAATGTAGAGAACATCTTTTTTGGAAAATTTTTATTGTGGTAAAATTCATATAACATAAAATTCATTATTCTAGCCATTCAAAAGTGTACAGCTCAGTGTACCATTCATAATGCTGTATGGCTATTATATCATTAACTAATTCTGGAATATTTTTACCACCTGAAAAAGAAACCCTATACTTCTTAATTCCTCTCTTTCCCCAGCCCCTGGCAACTACTTAACTGTTACCTGTCTCTATGGATTTCCCTATTCTGAACATTTTGTATCCATAGAATCATACAATATATGGTCCTTTGCTTCTTTCTTTCACTTAGCATAATGTTTTCAAGATTCATCCATGCTATAGCAGGTATCAGTACTTCGTTCCTTTTTATGGGTGAATAGTATTCATTTGTGGGATTTACCACATTCTGTTTATGCATTCATCAGTGGATGGGCTATTTCCACCATCTGGCTATTGTGAACAATGCTGCTACTGCTTGTACAAGTTTTGTGTGACCTTAGGTATGTACCTAGGAGTAGAATTGGAAATTTACCGGATCATGTGATAACTCTATGCTTAACCTTTTGAGGAACTGTCAAACTGCTCTCCCCAGCAGCCATTCTGCATTCCCACCGGCAACGGACAGTCCAATTTCTCCACATCCTCACAATACTTGTAAGTTTCCTTCCTATTTAAAAAAAGTATATATATCATTGTAGTCATCCTATCAGATGTGAAGTAGCATCTCATGGTGATTTTGATTTGTATTTCCCTAACAACTAATGATGCTGAGCATCATTTCATGTACAGTACACTTTAGGTTCTTGATATTACGGAAATTGAGACAAAAGATATGAAATCTTGGGCCTCTTTTCTTAAAATGAAGGAGTAGGCTTGGTGCACATGCACAAAGCTGACCTACATAGAGACCACAGCAGGGAAACTGAATAATCAGCAGACAGGTTCCTTTGGTCAGTTCCCATGTGCAGCAAGCAAATGGTGGCCCCAGGGCTAGGGCGGTATTTGGAAAAACTGCACTGGTCCTCAAAAGCTTACACATCCATCTGGGCTCACCCTGCTCGGCTTTTCTGGTTATTGGGTCACATCTGTCTTTTGTGGCCTTCTTGGCTTTAGAACGGCAGCCCAGCCTTGGAGGTAGGACTGGCAAGAGGCTCTAAGATGCTCAGCTGGTGGGCCACTGCAGGCCTGGGAAGAGCCCAGGAGCTAAGCATATGCCACAGGGCGGCTCCACCTGGGAGGCTAAGGGAGCAGATGGCCCCAAATGCCAGCCAATGTCAGGGCTGGGCACTTCCAGAAGCAAAACCCTTCTACAGGGGCAGAAAAGTGGTCCCAGGCTGAATGACATGTGAGCTTGTAAGCCTTTGAGTCACTCCGCCAAGAGTGGCGGCAGAGCACAGCTGGGCAAGCGCCTTTTGGAAAAGAGGCCACTGACTGCCACCATGCATGATGGTTATCCAGGTGTGAGTGTTTCAGGCCTCAGCTTCCCTCTCTATTCAATGTTGCTTTCTGGCCATTTCATCATTTTTCAGGGCGTTCACAGACATAGGAGAGGGAAAAAAATCACCACTGTGCGCCTCCACAATTCTTGTAAAAAGGTATGGCCCAGGCATGACTGGAGCCAATGGATTCTTACTCTATAGTTGTGTAATAAAATACCCCCCAAACTTTGTGACTTTAAGCCACAATTTGTTGCTACCTCTCATCATTTTATGGATTGACCAAAGTCAGCTGGGCGTTTTCCCTCAGATCAGATGTCAGCTGAAGCTATAGTCACAGGAAAGATCTACTGGGCTAGATGTCCAAGATGGCCTACTGCATGGCTGGCAAATTTGAAGCTTGCTGTCAGCTAGGGGTGTCGACTGGAATGCCTACAGCACAAGTGGCGTGGGCTTCTTACACACGGCAGCTGAATCCTAAAAGTTAGCATCCAACACTGCGTGTTCCAAGAAACTCCAGCTGAATTTTCGAGGCTCCTACGACCCAGCCTCAGATGTCACACAGTGTCACTTTTGCCGTATTCTTTTGATCAAGAGGGAGTCACAGGGAACTCTCTCCGACTCTATGAAGCCAGTATTACCCTACCAGACAAAGACATCATAAGAAAACTAAAGATCAAATCCCTTATGAACATAGATATAGAAATGCCCAACAAGAAACCAGCCAACCAAATCCAGCAATATATAAAAAGGACTGTACACCACAAACAAGTGGAAATTATCCCAGCAATGCAAGAGTGGTTCAACATATAAAAACCAATCCATGTAATTTACCGTATTAACAGAATAAAGGACAAAACCACATGATCATCTCAACGGACACAAAATGCATTTGACAAAATCCAACAACCTTCATAATAAAAACACTCAACAAACTAGGAATAGAAGGAAACTTCCTCAACTTGATAAAAGGTATTTATGAAAAGCCCACAGCTAATATGATAATCAGTAGTAAAAGACTGAAAGCCTTCTCCCCAAGATTAGAAATAAGACAAGGATGCCTGTTCTTACCACTTCTATTCAATATTGTACTGGAGGTTCTAGCTAGGACAATTAGGCAAGAAAAATAAATAAATAAATAAAAGGCATCTAGATTGGAAAAGCAAAAGTAAAACTATCTGCTTACTGATAACATGATCTTATTTACATAGAGAAAACCCTAAAGAATAAACACACACAAAGAAAAACTATTAGAGCTAACAAACAAGTTTAACAAGGTTGCAGAATAAGAGAACCTATATAAGAATCAGTTGTATTTCTCTATGCTAACAATCAGCAAACAGAAAATAAAACTAGGAGGACAATTCCATTTACAACAGCATCGGAAAAATAAAATCCTTACAAATAAGTTTAACCAACGAGGTGGGAGATTTGTACCCTGAAACCATAACCATAGTTGACAGAAATTAAGATCTAAACAAATTGAATGATATCCCACATTCATGCACTGGAAGACTTAATATTGCTAAGATGGTCCCTACTCCCTAAATTGATCTACAGATTTAATGCAATCTTTGTAAGAATCCTAACTACTTTTTGCCGAAGTTGACAAAGTGATCCTAAAATTCATATGGAAATTCAAGAAAATTCCCAAGCCAAAACAATGTTGACAAAGAATAAAGTTGGAGGACTCACACTTCCCAGTTTCAAAACTTTCTATGAAGCTACAGTAACCAAGACAGTGTGTTACTGGCATAGGATAAATAAATATACAGATCAATAGAATTGAAAGTCGAGAAATAAACTCTTGTATTTATGGTTAACTGATTTGCAACAAGAGTTCTAAGACAATTCAATGGGAGAAAGAACAGCCTTTCAACAAACAGTGCTGGGGCGACTGAATAGCCACATGAAAAAATAATGAATTTGGGTCCCTACTTCACACTATTAACAAAAAAACCCCAAAAACCTCAAAATGGATCAGAGATCTAAAAGTAGGAGCTAAAACTATAAAACTCTTAGGAGAAAACCTAGGACGCAGGAGTAAATCTTTGTGATCTTAAATTCGACAGTAGTTTCTCAGATACGACAGTAAAAGCACAAGCAACAAAGGAAATACTCGATAAATAGGACATCATCAATATTAAAAGCATTTGTGCTTCAAAGGACATTATCAAGAAAGCAAAAAGATAACCCACAGAATGGGAAAAATATTTGCAAATTATATTTCTGATAAGAGACTTATATCCAGAATATATAAAGAACTCCTACAACTTAAAAAGAGAAATAGTTTAATAGCTACTTGGGAGACTGAGGCAGAAGGATCACTTGAGCCCAGGAGTTTGAGGCCAGTTTGGGTAACATAACATAGCAAGATCCCATCTCATGGTGGAAAAAATGGGCAAAGAATTTAAAAAGCATTTCTCAAAAGAAGACGGCCAGTATGTGCCAATGAGCACATTAAAAGATGGGCAACACCATTAGTCAGCAGGGAAATGCAAATCGAAACCACAATGAGATACCACTTCATACCCACCAGGATGGCTATAATAAAAAAGACGGACAATCACAAACATTGGCAAGGATGTGGAGAAGTTAGAGCCCTCATACACTGTTGGGGGAAATGTAAAATGGTGCAGCTGCTTTGGAAAACATTTTGGCAGTTTCTCAAAAAGTTAAGCATGGAGTTGCCATGCGATCCAGCAATTCCACTCCCTGGTTTATACCCAAGAGAACTGAAAATGTATGTCCACACAAAAACTTGTACACAAATGTCCACAGTAGCACAATTCACAATGGCCAAAAAGTACGAATAACCCAAATGTCCGTCAACTGACGAATGGATAAACAGAATGTGGCACATCCTACTGTGGAATAATATCCAGCCATCAGGAAGGAATGAAGCACTGATACCTGCTATGACATGGAAAAACCCTGACAACGTATTATGCTAAGTGAAAGAAGCCTCACATGAAGGGCTACATATGGTATGACTCCATTGATATGGAATGTTTGGAATAGGGCAATCCATAGAGACAGAAAGCAGATCATTGGTTGCCGGGGACTGTGGGGAGGAGGGAATGGTGAGTGACTGCAAATGGTAACAAGGTTCCTTTTTGGGGTAACGAAAATGTTCTGGAATTAGATAGTCGTATGGTTGCATAACTTTGTGAATATACCAAAAATAAAGAGTCAAACACTTTAGAGGGGTGATTTTATGGTATATGAGTTATATTTCAATCAACTATTATTGAAACACACATATACACAAAAGCGAGTTATAGGGTTGGCCGAGCGTCCCTTTGGGAGGCACAGTCCCTGCAAGGGCGTCTCTGAAGACAGTCACCATGTGCTCCCCGACTTCCTCCTCTATCTTAAGGGGAGAGAGAATTATGAGTTGGCCATAACACTAAGGTTTGGATGGATCTAGCTTTACCTTCTGATCCTGAAATTTGGGAGCTAAATCACATCCTGGTATTTTGGGGGCAAGAAAACAATCCGACAGGACCTCTGGGACCAAATAGAAATCATGCAAGTTGGAAGGGCTAGAGAATAGCACCAGCTGAGAAACCATGACCAGCAGTAAGGGCAGATAAAATCGGGGATGGAGTGACTTTTTTAAGACCACAGGTCTGGATGTGGATGTAGCTGAGGAAGACCTGACCTGTAAAATTATCGTTTACTTCAAGAACGAGAGCTCGGGACTGCAAAAAACACATGGGTGGTAGAGATGGGCAGATCCAGGTTCAAATCCTGACTCTGCCACTTTTAGCTGTGTGATCTTAAGCAAGCTTCTTAATTTTTTCCTGCACCAGTTTGCTCAGCTGTTTGCAGTGTGATAGGATTGAAAGATATGCAAGTACAATATGCAAGTTCCTGGTATGTAATAATGGTTCAGGAAATGGTAGTTTTTATAATATTATTAGTACTGTCTTGTCAGTATAATTATTAACACTAATAGCCCTTGCCAGCATTCAGTAACACCCACCATGTGGTTTGGTGATTATCTGGGAACTTCTGTTTTCCTAGCTACTTTGGTCCTCCAGGCAAGATCAGAGAGGGAATTTTTGAGCATTAAGATTTTCTAAAAACCATGTGACCCCAATATGACAGACATGGTAAATTAGTCTTACTCTATAGAGGATTCTTATAAAACAATGAGAAAAAGATTAATAGACCAATAGAAAACTAAGCAAAAACCATAAAAAACTACGTAAAAACCATGAAAAAGTAACTCACGCAGCAACATACACAAGGCTAACAAATACATGAGAAATGCTCAACGTTATTAGTAATCATGAGAGTGCAAATTTTTTAAAAAGATAACATTTGAGCTTATTAAATCATCAAATATCTGAAAATCTTTGGTGAGATATTGGCCAGAGTTCAGAAAACAACCACTCTCATATACTCCTGATGGGAGTATTAATTGGAACAATATTTCTAGAGGGCAATTTAGCAATAGTATCAAAAGCCTCAAAAATAGCATACTCCTAGACTCAGCATTCCACTTCTAGAATTTATGCTTTAGAAATAATCATGAGTGTGTGCAAAAATTTAGCTACAAGGATAGCCATTTGATTGCAATATTATTTTTAATAATGAAAAACTGAAAACAACCAATATATCCAATGATAGGGAATTAGTTAAATAAATTATGAAACACATATACAAAAGAATATTTAATAACTTGGAAAGGTATTCACTTGGAAAGGTAATCAACACAATACAAAATTATCCCATTTTTCTAAGTTATGGGGGGGAAAAGGTCAGCACTGGTTAATTCTAGGTGGCAGGAGTAGAGGGTAATTCTTTTCTTCCTTTGTTGATGTGTATCTTTTACAGTGATCATGTATCACTTTAGCATTAAGAGAGAGAACACTAAATAAATGTACTCATAGAAGCCCTGACCCTCCAGGGGTGCCAGCTCAGTGTGCCAGCCTACAGCCCGCTGCTTCTGGGCTCAGGGACCATGTACAGTTCCAGCCCAGAGCTGTCCTCAGGGCTGGGTCATTGCCTGCTGCTCCTCTCTGGGGCCTCCCCCTGCACTGCATGAATCACCTCCTCCCTGCATTCCCCCATCTGCAAGCCCCACGACCTAGTACCTGCCCTCCCCTCCGACACCCAGCACACAGCACTCCAACAAATACAAATGCTCCACTGGAAGACAGAGGGGACAAGCCATCATCAGCTCATCATCACCTGAGAGGAGCTGAGCAGTCTCAGCACAGCCTGGAGAGCCTTTCCACTTCCCTGCCAAGGAGGTGGCAGAGGGCTGGTCACCATCACCCAGGCACGCTCCCTGACAAGGCCACGACTGTCCAGAGGCCTGTCCCCATGTGGCGCTATGCAGGTGGGAGAGAGGGCAGGGCAAACTTCCTTGGCAGGAAGACGGTAGCTGGCTCAGACTCCTTCTGACAGACCCGAGACACGCCAGGAATTTTTAAGGGCGAGGCTGGTTGCCCCCCCAAACACCAAAACATCACGGCTGGGACCGCACTGGGACATGTGCTGCCCTGTGGGTCACGCGGGCTGTACTGCAGGACCCTGAGTCACAGGAAGCAGCCTTTCTTACCGGGTGGTGACTATCTGTGGTTCCCGCCCTTTTGGAGGTAAGGCCATTGTTTGCTTGGTTTCACCTCCTCGCCTCCTGAAAGCGCTGTATGTGGATTTTCCTCCTGCGTGAAGTGAACACAAACCATTCTCCAGGGGCCCTGAGGTCACGGGGACTCCCTGAGGATGTTCAGGTCCCTGGATGACAATGGATGCTCTGAAGTCTGGGCCGTTTCCTTCCCTCCTGCTTCCCATCTGAACCTGCAGGGAGATCAAGCCCCAGCTGCCCATAACCCTGTAGACAGGGGTGGCAAGCTCACACGGGCCTTCACATTCTGGGGCTACACCAAGAGCTTTCCATGTTTCTTAAAATTTCGTGCTTTATCTTAAAAATGAATGTAAATTTTGCTTTGCACTCTATTTTTACCCTACTGTATTTTATTAGTTCTAAGCTGTAACATCTTTAAAATCAGGATGAGTCTTAGAATTGACACTGGCTGTAGTTTAATTGGCTGTTTTTTTCTCAGTGTTATATAAAATAACAATGTATCTTATGATAAATGGCATTTTGGAGTTGGTGAAATATAATGATACAAAAATAATACTTTCCCTTAGAGTCAGAGCAGAACTGATATTCTAAAAGATGTGGCAGGTTTGCAGCCTCCTGGCTCCCTGCCTAGGGCCCCGGTTTAAGGGCTATTTGTAGATGGCATTTCCTCATGAGCTGTCATGTCCCATGGCATCGAGAACAAGGCCCTCACCGAGGTGTTGTGCCCATATGAGAGGATGAACTGGAAGCCTTGTTCTGAATGACACCCCCAAGTCTTCCCTTCTGGGAGATTCTCAATGGCAACAAAATGGGCTAAAGGCCATGTGTCCACTTAATTTAATCTTTATGACAACCCCATGAGTACCTGTGATCATCCCATTACACAGATGGGAAAACTGAGGTGCTGAAGGGTTATGTGACTTCCTCTGCACTGAACCCAGGTCCCTTTGACTCCAGAGGACTGGCACTGACCCCTGTGCCTCCTGAAGAATGAGCACAGAGCAAGTGCGGGCTCCTGCTGTCAGACACTGAACGTCTCCCTCTGTCTGCAGAAGGGGACTCATAACCTAGGTGGCCTGCCTGTTTGGAGAGTGCCCTCATTTACCTGCAGGAGAGACCCTCTCGGGAGCTCCCAGCCTCCCCTCCTGGCTCCCCAGTCTCTGCAGGTGCCCTGGGCAGGGGAAGGCCCTGGTGTGTAGGGTGAGCTGGAGGACATGATGGCCCAGAGAGAACGAAAGTCAACATCCAAATGGGCAGAAAGCCAGTCTCTGCCCCCTGAGACCCCGAGCTTCAGTCCTTATTCCTTCCCATGGCCCCTTCCTCATAACTTCACTTAGGCGCTTCCAAACTCAACTTCCCACAGCACCTCCCTCCCCTTGCTCGCACACTCTGGCTGGCCCTTGCTCATCCCACAACTGATGCCCAACCCTGCAGTTAACCTGTGGAGACCACTGGACTTGCGCCTGCACCGCCACCAGGCAGTGATAACAGCTGCCATTTTCTGACCGTCAACGGTGGGTCGGCTGGCGAGTGATCCCTATCCCTTCCTGGGACTGGCCCTGTTGTCCAACGGAGCAAGCTGAGGCACAGGGAGGCGAGGCAGCCAGCCTTCAGCCGCACGGAGCGCAGGCGGCAGGGCTGACGCATCTAGGGTCTGCCTGCCAAGCCTGTGCTCTGCGGGCCACACCGTCACGCTCCCCTCGTGCCAACACCACACGGGCTGGGATTTAAAGGTGGCTTCTCCAGCTAGCACGCCGCATCACCTGTCTCTCTTGCTATCTCTGCCGGCCTGTCGGTCTGTCCCCAGGTAGAACCCTGGACACCATCATGTCGTGGGGCTAGATTTTGAACTGGTTATCCCCACCCCCCACCCCAACCCAGGGAGGGCCCTTCCTCAAAGGAGAGTCACAAGCGTCACAAACCCAGCACCAAAATTCAACTTTTAAAGTCGCACACACGTGCCTTCCTTGTCCTCATCCCCTTCCCATGTGGCTGGCTCCCTTGTTAGATCAGGGCACATGTGTGTCCCCTCACAAGCTGCAAATTTCTGTAAACATCGTTTTTTTTTTTTTTTTTTTTTTTGAAGGGGAGAGAGAGTCCCATATCTTCAAGGAGCCATAGCAAAAGTGCGCACACACAAAATACGCCCTCGCGCCTCCACGATTCTTTGTGCAACTGGAGAGCTTCACAGGTCTCAAGTCAAGAATCACAATTCTGTGTCTCTTATTGCACCCTGTATGCAGTAAACGTTGAACAATTTTAGCAAGGAAAACTGTCACCGCTTCTCTCTCTTCCTCCTTCTCCCACTGTCTTTGGTCAGAAGGAAAGTAGCTGTTTATTGCACCACACTTTCTATGAGCGGCTTCCCGGGTTCTCCCTTCTGAGTTCTCTGTGCCCCCCTCCCTTGTTCTCTGTGAAGTTCCACCTTCTTGTTCTAGGCCTTGAGCCCCATGTCATCCACACCCTGTCCCCAGAGAGGCCTGGCCCTGCCTCTCTCCTCTCCCTGACAGATTCTGCTGGCTCTTTGTAGCATCTTCCCCACAGGTGGCCTGTGCTGCTGGCAGGGCCCTCGCAGTGCGACCCCTCATCTCATAGATGCAGGTCACCAGGCCTTGCTCTGTGGCTGCCCAAGGTTGTCCTGTTTCCTGGCAGAGGGAGACACTATCCCAGGAATCTTGAACCAGTTGGTTTTGCCTTCCTAACCCTTGCCACATGCCCTCTGTCCAGCAACGGCACCTCCTCCCCAGAAAGCAAAAGTCCCAGCGGCCCTGCGTAACCCTGGCCTCTCAGATGTTTGGCCCTGGCAGGGCTCCTCTGGACCACAAAGTACCTTTGAGTCAGTAAGGAAAAGCCACCTCCTCTGGACAGACGCAGCCCACAGGGTGCACAGTGGCAAGCACAGTGCCAGCCCTGACCGCTCAGCCAGCCAGCCCGCACGGGGCCCTCCCGCACACGCACTCCTGGCAGCTTTCATGGAGGAGTGCGTCCACCGTGGAAGGGCTGAGGAGTCATCCAGACAAACCTGTTCTCTCCAGGCCTCCATCTGACCCCCTCAGAAATGGAAACAGGAACACACACCCCTGTTCACAGCAGCATCATTCACAACGGCCAAAAGGCAGAAACAACCCCAATGTCCAACAGGCAAGTGGATAAACAAATTATAGGCTATACATATGATGAAATATTATTTAATCTTATAAAGGGAGGAAATTCTGGAATATGCTATGACATGATAGGTCTTGAAAATATTATACCTGGTAAAATAAACCAGTCATACAAGTACTGTGTGATTCCCCTTACATGAGGTGCCTAGAATAGGCAAATTCATAGAGACAGAAGGTAGAGTAGAGGGTACCAGCTGAGGGGAGGGAGGAATGTGATGTTATTGTTTAATGGGTGTAAGTTTCTCTTTGGGATGATGGAAAAGTTCTGGAAATGGACAGTGCTGATGGTTGTACAACATTGAGAATGTTCCTTCATACCACTAGATTAATGTTATACATCTGTTTAAAAGTTTGAAAGTTAAATGTGTTCTATACTGTGACTTTAAAAAGAAAAGAGGCTGGGTACAGTGGGTCAGGCCTGTAATCCCAGCACTTTGGGAAGCTGAGGTGGGAGGATGGCTTGAGACCAGCCTGAGCAATATAGTGAGGCCCCGTGCCTACAAAAAAATAGAAAAATTAGCCGAGCATGGTGGCTACACACCTGTAGTCCCAGGTACTCGGGAAGCTGAGGCAGGAGGATTGCCTGAGACCAGGAGTTGGACAATGCAGTGAGCTATGGCGATGCCACTGCACTCTAGCTGGGGTGACATAGCAAGACAGTGTCAAAAAAAAAAAAAAAAAACCTAAACTAAAAAAGGAAACAGCAGCCTGTGTCTTTACCTCTCCTTGAAAAGACATGAGGATTTATTATACTTGCCACAAGAGCTGCACACGCCAAGAGCATTACCTCAGTACCTGCTTCCCCAGGGGCCAACGCCTCCAAAGGGGCCTAACACCCTGGGACACGTGGCAATTTGAGAGCCCACTGGATATAAGCAGCCACATAAACTTAAATATCCCCTTCTGCCTGCCCGTCCCTCCACCCAGAGACTCCGTCTCCACAGGCAGCTGGTTTCTCCTACGAGGCTGCGGCAGCCAGGCCCATTCTGGGTAGGCAGAAGCTGCCATCCTGTTATAAATCCTTTCCCACAAAGCACTGGAGACGGGTCCTCTCACTGTGCCAAGAAGTCTTTTTCTGACCATCTGTAATCCATTCAAAGGCAACCGGCAGGAAATGGCGGCAAGGAAAACCCCGGCAAAACGCAACTGGTGGGACCACCTCTTCTGCTGCTCACAGCCAGCAACAGGAAGTCAGCCTTTCTTGGGACACAGAACATCTGTGGGAGTTCTGGAAGCCGCTGGGCGTCTGTCAGGGGCTGAATGGGCTCGAGACAGATGCTCACAAAATTTGGTAAGAAAAGCATGCTGTATTGGGTTTTTAAATTAGCTCTGAAGAAAACTCATTTGAAAAACCAAAACAAACCCCAGACCCTAAGAGAAGGGGGGAAAAAAACCCATCATATAAAAACTAACCTCAAAATTGCTTTCTTCTGATTTCTATGGACAATTAGACCACAATTTCAAGTAGCTCAAACCCTTCTTATTGTGCCTCCCCCTCCAATCTGGTATTGTCAGCTGCTTCTTCCTAATAGTGACAACTTCATTTTTTGGCACTGGAAGCTGAGGCCCTCAGAGCCTTGCAGTGGTAAGCTAGAGCCGCCTTGTAAACTCTCACAAGAGCTGATTGTTAAATTTTCAGGAATTTGGTGAACCAATCATTAAATTTTAAAAAATCATATAAGCTTACAATTAAATATATTTAAAACAAAGAATAAATACTCAAAACTTGTCACTTCCTGTTTATCTTACTACATTTTACTATTATCTATGCTTTGAGCAGAGATTAACAACTTTTTCTAGAAAGACCAAGGTAGTAAATATGTTAGCCTTTGGGGACCATACTATCTTTGTCTCAACTATTCCAGGTGGCTGTTGTAGTGCAAAAGCAAACAGAAAATACATACATGAATGAGTGTGGCTGTGTTCCAATAAAACTTTATTTACAAAAACAGGCAGCAGGCTGGATTTTGCCAGTGGGTCATAGGATGCAACTCCTGCTCTTGAACTCATTTATAGCCATTGCAGAAATCCTATATAACCAAGTGCCGATGCACATCTCTTCCCAACTGGGAGTTCAGTGATATCACGCTGATGGCCTGGACAGCAGTGGTGGGAGAATTTACACCACAGAAATCATCAAGTGCTAGAAATCAGGGCTTGAATTATTCATTTATTTTTATTATCTAGATTTAAGAAAGTGATGGAGAAAATTTTAATAACCCATTAAATTTAAAAGTACAATTTGGACCTCCATATCCATGAGTTCCACATTTGCAGATTCAAGCAACTGTGAACTGAAATTATTTAGCAGGGGTGGAAAGGATAGTTGTGTCTATACTGAACAAGTACAGACTTTTTTCTTCCCATTATTCTCAAACAATATAACAACTATTTATACTTACATGGCATATACATTGTATTGGGTATTATAAGTAATCTAGAGATGATTTAATGGTACATGGGAAGATGTGCATAGGTTATATGCAAATACTACACTATTTTATATAAGGGACTTGGGAATCCATGGATTTTGGCATCCATGAGAGGTCCTGAAACCAATCCCCCTCATATACCAAAGGACAACTGTATATCATGTCTATAGCTGTATTATGAGTAGCACAAAAAATGGCATATTCTTTCAGTACTTAAAAACTATTATCCAGTTCAGCAAGGAAGTCACTCATGTAATCAACAGTTGAGTGAAGTTCTAACATACATCTTTGTTCTTTTACTTTCAACTGAGTCACTGACTGAAATGAAAATATCAGCCAACACTTATGTGAGATCTACACTTGTTTGTCAATTCAAATCTTAAGTTGGCCAGGAGATACAAGAATTTGGCAAAAATCAACAAAAGCATTTGGTGAGAATCTACTGACTGTAGGAAATTTATATAATAATAAAAAGTATTAAATATTTTATTATTTAGAAATTGAATGCTAGACAGCCTTTTTATCAGTAAAATTTATAATAAACATATATATGTATACGTGAAATTTTTTGAGAGAGCAGATTGCTAAACATTTACTAGTACAACACTGATTATAATAGAAAAGAACTTACAAATTAATTGGTCAGCGAGACCTAAAAGGTGTGTTTTTGTGTATGTGTGAGAGAGAGACAGGAGAGAGAATAACCTTCTCCCCAGCACCCCAACAGAGAAAGCAAAACACACACAAATATTATCAAAGAAAAAAAAAAAAACGAGCCTGTTTCCTGAAAACTCTACTTTACAAAAGACTGCATTGGGCTGGGCATCAAATGAACCTACAACAGGAATAAATTAGAGCTGTTTCTCTTTAGTATTGATGGAGTTTTACCATAACTTTTCTTTTCCAAAAGCAACCTCCTGGGGAACTCATAGACCTTAAGACCTTTGTTTATACTTTTCCCTCCCTGTGGAATGCCCTGAATGTCCAAATTCAGCCATCCCTACTGCCTCTGCACGGGGCATCCATTCATTCTGCAAACATTAACTTGGCTGCTCTATAAACCCTTTACTGTGTTCTATATAGAACCACAAACCAAACAGCCCCTGCCCTTAAGCCAAAGGTCTCAGACTCAGGTTAAAGGTCTCACCTGGAGCAGACTGAAATCTCCTCCTTCCCTCAAATGCTCCAGGGCATTGGAGCCACATTTCATTCTCTGTGCAGCATTACAACTCCCAGGTGCTGCATGGTGAGTTCTTGGAGGGCAGGGGCCACTGTTCCACCTCCACAAGCCACACGGCACAGTGCCTTCCACATCCTGGATGTTAGGTCACTTTCTACTGAGTCAGGGATGCAGGAAGTTTTGCCCAGGCTTCGAAACCTGCAGAGCATCACTCATGATGGTCTGCAATTTAACTTTAGCGGTTCTCCCACACAGGCTAAATGCTGGGCTCCCTCTGGAAGGTAGGAGAAGGATTACCGTGTTTCCCCGAAAATAAGACAGGGTCTTATATTTATTTTTCCTCAAGAAGATACCCTAGGGCTTATTTTCAGGGGATGTGTTATTTTTTTTAAGTACAGTACAACAATCTACATTTATTCAAATATAGTTAAGTAGTCTTCTGGAACATCCTCATAACTCTCCAAACCCCGGATTCTATCCTGAATTTCTTGCAACTCTATTTCCTTTAGAACCACAGGCCCCAATCTCTCATGTGGAGCAACAGAGTTCTCACGGGGCAGATGAGAAGGGCTGCTCATCTTCTTTACCACTCCGTGATGAAATGCATGGGTTGTGCAGATACACTGCATAGCCACGCCCATCACTAGGTCTTATTTTCCGGGTAGGGCTTCTATTGCACAAATGCTTAGAAATCCTGCTAGGGCTTATTTTATGTAGGTCTTATTTTGGGGGAAACACGGTATTTTAAGTGTGATTATCTTCTTCCTTCCCCACATTAAAGTAGAAGGTCACTTGACTGTGTGGGATAATGTTTCTCAATCTTTTTAAACTCATGCTTTACCAACCAAGACTGGATCACACTTTACTGGATTATACTTTGGGAAGGAGGATCGCTTGAGCCTAGGAGTTCAAGACCCACCTGAGCACCATACTGAGACTCCATCTCTACAAAAAAATACAAAAATTAGCCAGGCATGGTGGCACATGCCTATAGTCCCAGCCACTCTGGAGGCTGAGGCAGGAGGATCACTTGAATCCAGGAGATTGAGGTTGCAGCGAGCTATGATTACATCACTGCACTCTACCCCAACAGAGCAAAATCCTATCTCAAAAAAAAAAAAAAAAAAAAAAGACTAAAGAGAACCAAATATAATGCATGAACCATGACAGGATTCTAGTTTGAAAAAAGCAGCTATGAACTTTTTTGGGGGGGTGAGGGGCAACGGGAGAAATTTGAATGTGAACTGGATATTCCATGCTATAAGGGAACTACCATTAATTTGGTAAATGTGATACTGGTATTATGATTATGTTGAAGAATGTCTTTAATTTTAGGAGATGTGTGCTGAAGTATTTAGAGATGAAGTGTCATGCTGTCTGCAACTTACCAAATAGTTCAGCACAAACACACATACATATTTATAGTAAGATGAGGCTCTGAGAACTTGAGTGAACAGCTCAAGGTAACACAATCAAGACGTGGCAAAATGATAAATATTTAGAGGTGAAGTGTCATGATGTCTACAACTTAATTTCAAATGCCACAGAAATATATGTATAGTCATGTGCCATATAACGATGCTTTAGTCAACAAGGGACTGCATAGTAGACAATGGTAGTCCCATAAGAATTATAATAGTGTATTTTTTCTGTATATTTGCTAGGTTTAGAAAACTTTAGAAACACAAATACTTCACACTGTGTCACAAATGCCTACAGCATTCAGTATAGGAACATGCTGCACAGGTTTGTAGTCTAAGAGCAATAGGCTACACCATACTGCCTAGGTGTGTAGTAGGCTGGACCCTCCAGGTATCACTCCAATATCTGCACAACAACGAAACTGCCTACAGACACACTTCTCAGAACATATCCCCATCAATTAAGCAACACATGTTTGTATATTTCTTTATAATATATAGACATATCTTTAGAAGAAAACAGATTAGACAAAATGTGAACTAATGTATAATTCTAAGTGGTGCATATATAGATGATTGGTACTATTGTTTCAACTCTTTTATATGGGTGAAAAATGTTAACATTGAGTTGGAAGGGCAAGAAAGAAATAACAGTGCAGGGTTGGGATTACCATTGCATAATGAACGAGAAACTGCAGGTGCTCAAAGGTGTCTGAGACTCTGGCCCCTAATGGTAACACTTCACTGAATTTTCTCTGCTGACCTAGGAGCCCATGGAGGGACTAATGCACCAAGGTGAGCTGGGCCCTTTTGCAAATACTCAAATATCCACCTGAACAGAAACTTCGGGAGTCCTGCCAGTTCTTAGAATCTCAACAACTTCAAAATATCAGGTGGTGAATCAAAGAAATTCAGAGGCCATCTCCAGACTGGTTTTTTAAATGAAAACACAAAAAGGGACCGTTGTTTAACAATTATGGAATTTCAGTTTTGCAAGCTGAAGGGTTTTAAAGATTGGCTGCACAACAATGTGAACGTACTTAACACTATTGAACTGTACACTTAAAAATGGTTGAGATGGTAAATTTTGTTATCTGCATTCTACCACAATTTTAAAAAGATGAAAAAAAGAAAAAGGAAAATACAAGTATCTCAACACATGTTCCTGAAAAACAAATAAGATGCTTAGCTGAACTGTAACACTCTGCTGGTTGAAAGATAACGTAGGAAAGAAAAGGGGACAATATGGTTGCTCTTCCCCCACCCCCATTCCAGATTCTAATGCAGTTGTGAAGACAAGACGCAGGTAGACGATGGGAACAGTCTGCAGCAGTGCGAGGAGGTATAAGATTGAGGGGCAAAGTGCACAGTGGGCACGGCCAGCGGCACAGGGTCCAGAGAAGGACCAGGCTGCACGGCCTGAGCGCCAGGGAAGGCTCCCCCAGAGTGTGGGCTGGCCCTGGGAAGGAGCAGCGCAGGGTGGGAGGAAGGAGAAGGCAGGAGGGGCAGAGGGCAGCGGAGGCCAGGACCTGGACAGGGAAGGAGCATGGCTTGTCCAAAGCGCTGCAAGGCCACCTGTCGGGATTCAAAGGGACCTGGAATGCCGCATTAACCATAGTCGATGGGGAAGTACCGAGACGTTTTCATTTGAGGAACAACCTGATAAATGTGAATTTTAGAGAGATTAATTTTGAAGTGGTGTGCAGGGAAGATGGAGACAGGAAGACCAATTAAACAGCTATTATAAAAATCTAGGTAGGCTAGGAAGCAGGCTAGCCTGGGGTGAGGGTGGGGAGAGGTGCAGGGAATTGCTCTGGAGAGAGAGGGAGGAGGAAGGGCGCCCGGAAGGGGGAGAGGGAGAGGGAGAGGGAGAGGGAGGACTTTCTAAAGATAGTGGGTAAGGGAAACAGCAGGCTTGGCTTGCACTTGGCCTAGGGGAGTCTGGGGGAGCATAAGGACATCCATGAGGGGCTGGCAGGTGCATGCGGGGGTGAGACGAGCACGCTGCAGAGGAGAAATCGGGCCAGGTGGCAGATGTGTCACAATCCCCACATGGAGGGAACCCTGAGGTGGGTGCAGGGAGCCAGGGTCATATCCAGAGGGCAAAGCTCGGGCTCTGGAGGGAGGAGCTGGCAGAAAAATGGGCGTCACGAAAACTTTTGTGCAGCAAATATGGTTTTCATATTTAGTAGGGCAGTCTACTATTTAAAGAAATCCCCAGTAACTCCAATTGGAAAGCAAATGGCCCCCTAATCTGTTTAAACCTGGAGTATCATATATGGGTTTGTATGTATTCTGCCATTAAGGCTTTCATCTCAGCCACTGAAAGAGGCAGGACTCATTTGGGTTCCAAGTTCTCTTTGGATCTCGCCCTGCTTTCGCAAAAGAGGACGAGGAAGGACACAATGGTTGAGGGAGCAACTGGGGGGAACAGAAGCCCGGGGCCTGGGGACCTGGGTAACGGCTGTTGTTTGCGGGCCGCTGAATGGAGTCAACCTTGCCCAAATGTGACCAGTTCCTCTTTCCTGAAGTTTCACTCTCTCCCTGCTGGGCTGGGGCAGGAGGAGGACTCTGTCCTGTCAAGTGCAGAAGGTGCTCGAGCCCACGAGCTCTCGGCTCTTATCTGAAGAGTGGGGTCTGGGGCCCATCAGAGGTCACTCGAATGCCCACACAGAGGGGGCGACCAGGCTGGAGAGGGGGACGGCACTGAGGGGAAAACAGACGGCACGGACTCCCCTGGTCTCCAAAACCACCGAGAGAGGGGAAGGAGGAGGGAGAGAACACCAGCTCCTCTGGGGCAGCAAGGCCACCACGTATGAATGCCTAGGTGCCTGGCTAAGGAAGAGCGACGCCCGGTCCTCCTGTGGGGGCTCCTGCTGGGCCTTTCTCGGCCGCTCCAGTCCAAAGAGTCCTCTTTGTCACTGCCCCTCAGAGCCAGGGACAACTAGGACATCACTGTGGCTGAAGAAGGCAAAGGACTTTCACAGCCACTTAGCAGGCGTACTGCCCTCAAAGGGACACCTCCAACGTGGCGGGTATTGAAAAGCTATCTCGCTCCATCATCGAAAGGCTCGTGCCCTTCATGAAAATACTAACAATTCCCACGCCAAGAGGGAAACTGAACAGCAGCCGAGAAGATGTTCAAAAGGGGGAAGAAAAGAGAGAAATCATCCCTGCAGATAGATGCCCCTGGAGTTGCTTGGCAACCATCTTTGCTAACACCTTCTCCCAAAAAGGAACAGTTTGCATCAGTTCTTGCGATTTCCCTGAGGCCAGGACTTTGACCACAGAGGCCCTAAAGCTTGAGCCCTGGGATGAGAAAGTGTTTCCCTGATGGGGAGGCCCAGGGCCCTATCCGCAGGCCACTGGCTTACCCACCCGAGGGGGAAGGAAAACTAGCCCATCCTCACCATTTTGCTTAAAGACTGTGCTCTCCTAGGCAGGACAGGGCAAGGGTGAGACAAGCCCAGTGCCCAGGGGGCAACATTTATGGAGGTGCTCGCTCTGCACCTGCAGGAGCCCCTGTGAGTGCCTCTGTAAACGTGTGTCCTGGGTGCCCGCTTGCCACCTTAGTCCTAACCCTGCTCTCAGGACAACAGACATTATGACGCAATGCTTAGAGGACAAGTACAGCCTCTGGAATCAGCCTGCCTCTGGGTTCAGGAGTCAACTGTATTACTTCCCAGCTGTATCACCTTGGGTACATCACTAGACCTCTCTGAGCCTCAGCTTCCCCACCTCTAAAATGGGCTGATAATAGGATTTGCCCCGCAAGGTGGCTGTGAGGATTAAATGAGAAAATTCGCATTTGGCTCCATGCCTGGCACCTGGTCAATGCCCAGTAAATGGGAGCTAGGATTGTTATTTAAAAAAACAGATAAGCAGCTCCCCAGACCCCATTCACCAGGACCTATAGAATCAGAATCCCTGGGGTGGGACTGGTGTTTTTGCTTTTAAAAAGTGTCCCATGGTAGGTAGAGTTGAAAGTCACTTCTCTCAACCAATGAACAGTAGTTCTCAAAGTTCAGTAAACAGCTACCTGAGGAGCCCATAAAAAAGGGCACATTCCTAGTTCCTATGCTTCACATGCTGCAGCCTGGGGCTGGGTGCTAAGTACCTAGGGGACATCGTAGCAGGGTCCCCACAATGACCACACTTCGTAAAACACTGAAAAGATTCACACTTGAAAACTTACAGGACAGGGACGCCATTCTAACTTCTTTTGTTTTTATTCCTGGCATCCTTAAAGAACCAGGGACACAAATGTTGACAAAAGATGCCTTGGGCAGTAAGGACACAATCTGTCCCCTGGAAGTGGAAGCTCTAAGGCAAAGAAGAAGAGGACTCAAGTGCCTAATAAAAATAACAAGGATCACAGTAAGTGCTCACAGAACTGAGTACCTACTGTATGCCAGATAGTATCTCATTTATTTTCACAACAACTCTGAGAGGTGCATTATTCTTATTCTGAAAAAGAGGAAATTGGGGCTTAATTTACTACACAGTCAGTAAGTGGTTGAGTTAGGATTTACATAATGCTCCATGAAACTCCCAAGTCTGCAATGCCAATGAACTTTTTAAATATGCATGGTAAAATACACATAAGATACAATTTACCACTTTAACTGTTTCTGAGTTTACAGGTCTGTGGCGTTAAGTATATTAACAATGTTTTGCAACCATCACCACCATCTATCTCCAGAACTTTTGTGTCCTTTCCAACTGAATCTCTGTATCCCTTAAACATTAACTCTCTATTTCTTCCTTCCCCAGCCCCTGGTATCCACCATTCTCTATAAATTTTACTACTCTAGGAACCTCATATAAGTGGAATCATACAGTATTTGTCCTTTTGTAGCCAGTACACTTTCAAAAAGAGCTAGACACTGCCTTGGTCTGAAGTGACCAACCTGGGACCAGGTCTGCACCATCTTCCATAGCCCTGGAATGCTGGACTCACCTGTGGTTAGTGTCATCAGACTGGGTATCCTGCCTCCCCATCCTCAGCCCAGGACACTATTGGTGCACTGGGGCAGGGTCACATGGTTCCCACTACTCACCCGCCACGTCCCCTCTCCCCAGCCAAGGGTGCCCTTTCACTGTTAATGTTCACAGATTCACAATTAGCTTCACAGGAGCAGGTATGTTGATAACCGCTTCTATGTTCAAAGAACCCATCACTGACTCACTTTTATCTTCTCCACTATGGTGACCTGGTGCCACTTTGTCCTGTGCTAGAGAGTATTTACTTGGTTTCCTTTTCTTCTTCAAGTACCCAATCCCTTAAAACTGGCAAGCAGAATTGTGTTATGAAACCACAGGTACGAGGATAAAGTGTCTCCATAAAAACAAGTGCTGTCCCCACAGCAGAATCCCAGCTTTACCGACAAAGAGCTGAGGGAGCCAGGGGTAGACACTGGACACCAAGGACCCTACTCCGCAGCCTCAGCCCGCTGGCAAGAAGGGATTTCCTGAGCTCTCCTTATTAGTTCAAGTGCCTCAGTCTATTTGGTGGTCCGAGCCCTGCCACAGGACAGAGTAAGAGAAAGCCAGCCAGACGGCGACAGCTGGGAGCCCCCCACCAGCACGGTACCATACCGACAGTTTTAGGAGAGAGACACAGAGAAGTCCGTCTTTGCCACTCAGTTTCTACAACATTCTGAAAACGTCCGACCCACTGGCTCACCCGCTCCCTCTCCATCATGGCTACTTTGAATTACTGCAGTCACTCAATGATCGCTGTTTCCACATGTGAGCGCTGGGCCGCCTCAGAGGGTGGGGTCCTTAGATAAAAGGGACTAGGACAGGGTCTCACTGGGTCAGCTACGACCATTTTATGTCTACTTCCGAGGGATGTCACGAGTGAGACAAAATGTCATCAATGAAAGGTTCACTCAAAGGATACACAGACCACCGACAAAGAACACATACAACCTATGTGGAGACAAACCTGCCTCACTTTCCCAAACCAGTTCTGCAGCAGAGACGGCAGGCCCCAGGGAACCGCCGGCTGGAAGAGCCAACAGCCGCGAGGTCCTAACCGAGGCCGCGGCCCACCTGGCACACAGGTCACTCAGGACTCAGACCCGCCCCTGCCCTGCGCCATTTCCAGTCCTTCACGTGGAAACCCTGAAGGCGGCCGCTTTGCCCTCACTGTGAGCATCCCCATTTCAGACACGTCCCGTGGGCAATCAGACTGCAGAGAACGCCAGTTGTATTTCCAGCCCGACTTTAAATATAAACTGAAATCCTTAATGCTGCGCCGTGGTGGTGCTTCTCACATCAGGGGCCACCGTTATCAGAATGGACGCTTTGGGGTCTCTCCACCCACAGTGAGAGAGGCTGGGCCACCCAGAATTGGAACCTGCATCTCACCACTGTCACCACGGATCAATGAATGGAATCCAAGGTTTGGAAGAGTCACCTTGGAACCCATTGGAGGAGAGTTCCCAGGGAGGGGGGGACCAAGTCTTCTCTCTCTTTAGATCCCCCCAAATGCAGCCCAGCGCCAGCGGGTGGTCGCAGTCCTCACTGGTCTGCTGAGTGTTCCATAAGGCTGACTTACAGGGGTGGTGGGCCTAAGACATCAGCGGATGTTAGCAGAATATTTCTGTGTGCAGCTTAGTCTATTTTTCCTGTGTTCTTACCTCTGCAGCCTCGCCTAATACCAGTGACTCTCTACCAGGGTGATTTTGCCCCCCAGGAGACATTTGGCAATGTCCAGAGACACTTTATTTGTCCAAGCTTGGAGGAGGAGAGGGAGACACCCCTGGCTTCTCGTGGGGAGGGCCAAGGACGCTGCCAACCCCCTCACCAAGCACAGGACAGCCCCCACCACAAGCAGCCAGCTCAAAGTGTCAGTAGCGCCACTGGTGAGAAATCGTACGCTACTCTTTGCTTTGCTGTCTTCGCTCTGGCAATAAGACTTCTCAGTCTCTAGAATAGTCTACATTTTCTGGCACGTTGGGTCTTTGCTCTAACTCCACGCTGCCCAGCTCTACACATGGCTAACATCTACGTATCCTCCAGGTTTTAGCTTACATAAAATTTCCTCAGGGAGGCCTTCGAGGAACCCCTAACCCAAATTAGGGCCCCTGCCGTGCCCTCCAAGAGCACGCGGTCACAGCACGCATCACGGTCCCCGTGACTTTTCAACCTTTGCCGTGGCTGCTAGGCTGGAAGCATCCTGAGGGCAGGGGCCTTTTCACCGCGGTGTCCGCAGTGTCTAGCCCGGTGCTGGCACGCTAGCAGAGCTCCGTCCTTGTCAAATGCATGAAGAAGGCTGACAAAGCAGCAGATATTAAAAATTAAGCAAGACGCCCAGAGGCTTAAGCTGTCATCCTACTATGCAGGCACCAAAAACAGAAGGTGGCGGCTCCTTGTGAACTGATACAGACAGCTCTCTGAGATAAATGGCAATGGCAACACACTAGACAACAGCTTTCTACCACTAGTGTGAGAACAAGAAGAGACAATTATATATGTATCTACTTGAACACACACACAGAATATCTTTGGCAGGTTACATCAGCAACTGAGGATGGGGTGGGAGAGAGACTCACTTTCCACTTGTGTATCCTTTTGAATTTTGCAACATGTGAACGTTATTTAAGAAAAATAAGTAGCTTTTAAATGAATGTGTGTGTGTAACAGTCTACATCTTCTAGCAAGAAAAAGAATTATTCTCATAGAAGGACACAGAAGGAGACCTGGCACAGTGTCACTTGCATAGATAGCAGTATCATGAGCAGTGTTTCGAAGGATGCCCATCCTAACTTCCTGTTTTGGAAGGAGCCAGAGCCACATTTTCTCCACATGGGAACACAGGCGCATGGAAATAATTGTATGTATAAAGAGATATCCACGTTAGAAGCTCTGTGTTTTCCAAACTAGATGATTGTGATGCCTTTTCTCAGCTTGGCCATCTGGGTCATGGCACACCCCAGCTCCATCAGTTGGACAGGACATACCTGTAGAGTTTATTAACTCTCCAAGCCCTTACTTCTCCTTCTTCGTTTTTCCTCCACCTTTAAGCTGCTCCATCTCTCCTGCCCTTCCATCCCAAATGCTGGGCAAGAGAGGAGAGATGATAATGAAACGCCAAAGTGAACAAATGTTGCTGCTTGTTAGCAAAAGGGGAGGAAGGTAGGCTTAATAGGGAATGAAATTGAAATTAATGGTGAAAATGAGGTTTATCTGTGTAATCTCTGGGCTTCGCGTCTTCCCATCTCCTATTAACATAGATAACAGAGTTGTCTGTATAATGATAAAGGGAAGCGGTTCACAGTTTCCCATAAATCTCCAGGGCCTGTCACTGGCTTCCCTGGCTTGGATTCTAAGAATACTTCGCTCTCACCAAGTCAGTTGCCATTCTCTCCTCCAATTTGTTCCCATCCAGCCATAACTGCAAGACTCCTAAACCTGAGCTGAGTATGTTCCCATGTTCCCTGTGTCCTCCTATTGGGTTCCAGCCCAATTCTACCAGCATCTCAGAATAGCAACTCTTATAGTCAGAGAGATCTTACTGGTCCCAGCACAATCTTCAAATTGGAAACATTCCATAAATTTACCTACATCAAATCAAAACATGTGGGAATATTTAAAAAAAGACAAATGCTCAAAATGACAAGTGCAGGCTTCCAAAAGACCCAAACAAGTCCTATTGAGGACTTCTTTTTTTCTGAGTGATAAAATAGCTTACTTTTTTTTGTTTGTTTGTTTGAGACAGAGTCTCGCTCTGCCGTCCCAGGTAGAGTGCAGTGACATCATCATAGCCCACTGTAGCCTCAAATTCCCGGGCTCCCTGCCTTAGCCTCCCAAGTAGCTGGGACTACAAGTATGTGCCACAACGTCCTGCTAATTTTTTTATTTTTAGTAGAGATGGGGTCTCGCTCTTGCTCAGACTGCTCTCAATCTCCTGAGCTCAAGCCATCCTCCTGCTTCGGCCTCCCAGCATGCTAGGATTACAGGAGTGAGCCACCACACCTGACAATCATTTTTAAAAATTATTTTTTAGACCTTCTGGTCCCTAGAAAGAACTTTGTATAAACTCTTCTTAGCCCTAGGCCATAAACTGCCTAAGTATTTTTCTCTAGCTCTTGATAAAACTTGACCACTTGTTAACTGCACTCCATTAAAAACATTGATATCCATAAAAGTTGTTTTTTTAAAAATCATTTAAAATCATTAAAATTATGATATAATAGTTTACTCTAAAAATAAATTTTCTGTTATAGTATCTTTCCCCTTAATCACAGATTAGTTAAAAATCCTAGTTAATTGGAATAAAGATTTCTAGAACTAGCTTCATTAATAAATGATGGTGATAATCATAATAACAATAAAAAAAACAATAAAAGCCAACAGTCATTAAGCACTTTCTGTGTGCTAAGCCCTTTCATATCATCTCATTTAATCCTCACACCAACCCTGTTCTTATCTCTGTTTTATAGTTAAGGTCATTTATGAGCCATATGAACCATGCTCCTTATCTAGGAAGTGGCTTTCTTAAAAAAAAAAAAAAAGTTCAGGTGAGGCAATTAGAAAAGGGGGACATCATTCTAAATCACTGGAAGCTTTTCCCAATTAGCTGGAAAAAATTCTTCAGATAAATCTACCAAGCTGAAGAGAGAAAATTATTTTAAAAGGTTAGCAGAGAAGAATGGCCATCCCTGGAATTTTCTATCAGAAACACAGTTCACATCTTAGATGAGGCTAATAAGGTTTCTGAGCCCCCCTCCTCTTGGGAGATCTGAATGCTTGATTTATGCAAGCTGACGGAGGTCACATCGCTCCCCACTAGGGGGAAGGCACCACCCTGGGGTTTAGACTCAGACCCTCACTGTTCTCAGAGCACGGACCACCACGTACCATTCACAAAGTACTTGCAGTAGAATATGCTTGTAAATGAGATGCAGTGATTTCTGCCACCAAAAACTTGAGAAAATAAATGCAGCTATTTTCAATATTTTTGAAATAGTTTAAGATATTTTAAATGTGATGGATTGATTTTTAAGTTTTTTAAGAAACAGCTTGCCTGGTATAACCACATCTCAAAGGTGGTACATTCAATAGAGGAGCTTGGGTTCAGAGGTCTCGAAGGGATCCTGAATGACATTTAGTCCCACTGGCGTAGAGATGAGATAATAGACTCAGAGAAGGGAAATGACATTCCCAAGGACACACATCAGAACTTAGGAAGTCAACTCAAAGCTTTCTCTCCTGCTCTTTCACTACTCAAGCTGCCCTGGATATAACCCCATGTGCACATAGCCAAGCATGAAATTAGCAACACCCTCTGAACCGAGGAGATGATCTGGTGAGGTTCAAAAGTATTTGCCAACTTCCTCTTGACCATGATTTTAGCTACTTTTAGATGAAATAATAACTGATATTATGGAGATTTCAAAGCATTCAGTTAACATTTCATACCTAATATAGGTGGAGAAAGGAAGCAGAGAAAGATTAAATGGGTAAGGAATGGGGAAGGAACTATACTACAATAAACAGGTTATTCTAAAAGGCTTCAAGTCCTTGCTGTCTTCCAAAGCTGTGCCCAGATAGAGGCAGAGGCAAAATGATTTTTATTTCACATTTCCAGCCCAACTTCCTTTCCTGCACTTAGTCTATAAAATATATCGTATCGCACCAATGTTCATAGCAGCATTATTCACAACAACCAAAAGGAGAAAACAATCCAAAAGTCCATCAACAGATAAATCGATAAGCAAAATGTCACATATACACACAATGGAATATTATTCAGCCTTAAAAAGGAATGAAGTACTGATACACGCAACAACATGAACGAATCATGGAAATATTACACTAAATGAAAGAAGTCTGACACAAAAGGACACAAATTGTATAATTCCACTTATATGAAGTATGAAGAACAGGCAACTTCACAGAGAGTATAGTAGAATAGAGGTTATCAGGGCTGAGAGAAGTGGGGAATGGGGAGCTATTGTAAAATGGGTACAGGGTTTCTGGTTGGGATGATGGAAAAGTTGGGAAATGGTAGTGGTGATGGTTATAAAAGACTATAAATATACTTAGTGCTACTGAATTGCACATTCAAAGTCATTTAAATGGTAAATTTAATGTTATTCTACTATTTCATGTATATTCTGCTACAAAAAATTATCATATTGAAATCTGAATCAGATCCCTTTATTTCTCAATTGGAATTCCTAAACTTTATTTTGTTCATTTCTTGCCATTAAAGCCCAAATTTCTTCTCAAGACCTGTTTACTGTCAACAGCATCCTGGTCAATCTATGTATGCTTATACACAAAGACACGCATAGTCACACACAGGCCACTTTGTGTCTTGCAGTGACCCATCCATAAACATGTATCAACCCCAAGACCTTGTCGATAGCTCCAACAGGAAGGCCCATGGCAAGACTAATGCAACCAGCCTTGCTGGAAACCGACACAACAAAACACCCTGACAAACACCCTGTCGCAGTTCAACCCTGAAATTCCTCACCATGGGGAAATATATATATTTAGTATATGCAGATCTTTTCTATAAAGAAAACAGTATGCATATTCCAGAAAGACCACCAGGAACTGCTCACCCAAGTGTGCTCCACCAGACCTGTGAACAAAAAGATTTCAGCCCATACATGGCTTATTTGGTGAAGTCAGCAGTTGCAAGTTACACTGAACAGTGGGCGTCCTTAATGCAAATGCATATAATTAGGAGCTAAATCTTTGTACCTTTACAGGACAAAGGATATAATAAGCAGGATGTACCACTTGTGACTTCTAAGGAAAGGAGAGCTTTTCATTTTTCCTTAAAAGAATCCATTTCTCATGAGGCAAAGAGAATCTGAGAACAGGAGTCTTTTGAAATAGAAGCAGGGAGTTGGGGGGAAAGGATTTGAGTTTTGTGTGTCATAGTCATAATCCATCACCCAGACCTGAGAGTTGCCCATTCTGTGCCATATCATGTCCTTTACTCAACTTTAATTTAAAAATTTTCACAACTTCATCATCTTTGGTGGAAATGTTGCCGGTAGCCTGATAACCAAGTCCTGTAAGCGTTTAAAGATCTCAAGAGTTTGTGAAGAAAAATAATCTCTAGGGTTCCCTCCCATTGCCAACACACATGGACATTTAGCATAAATAAGCTGCCACTTGTAAGAAGTCCACTTGACATCACTCCCTCGTGTATCCTGAAGACACATGTCAAGATCACACTAAGATATTTAGAGGCAAACATCTTTAGAATAATGTTTTGTTCCCAAAGTGCTTAATTAGCAGAAACACTATGCTGGAGAACCGTCCTTGAATATGCAAGCATTTTAACCTCCATGTTAGTGTTTCTGAAGCACACATTTTCCTCCCACTGGATGGCCAGGAAATGATTGGGCACAGAAAACTCACTGTCTTAAGTGTTGAGCCACAAAATGAGTTCCATCTTTCCAAGCAGGTTTCACTGCCTTGCAGGGTGACATCCCCTTTTATGAGGGGGACCATTCTTTGGAGTCCAATGGCCTTTCCCCCATTCATTTTAGGTGACCAATGCTCCTGTGGCCTACTTAGGTCTGAACTCTTTCAACACTTCCCACCAACCTCTTCTGACCCCATGTGCCTTCCTCCCACTCCCAACTTAGGCCAGTCACATTTACAAGACATCAGTTAGTGAATCACAATTCAAATGAACCCATCCATTTGTTCAGCAGAAAGTGGCTTCTGGAATTGCTCCATTTGAAGCCCACAGGCCAGAGTTACATACGGCAGGCTTGCAAACATAAACAGGATATGATTTATTTATGATGACCATGTGTGTTCGATGCCTAGTTCAGTAGGCTGGGGCTTCACTACATGTCATGGTCTGGGATGACCCATGTACTCACTGTGTCCCATTTCATGGACCGTATTTCCATGCTGGGAAAAAGGAGATGGGCGACTGGCTGGGGGGCTGCACATACAGGTGCCACTAACCCTGCCCACCACATAACAATCTGTGACCAAATGCAAAGTGGGCCAAATGGAACTTGCTGCCAAGGTTTACCATGTACAATGGTTTTCAGTGGAGAGAGTGGAGAAGTAGCTGCTGGAATGACTGACCATGTGGGGTTCATTAAACTGTTGTGCATTTGCCCACCAGGAAGGCCGGGATGCTTGTGAAGGTAGCCCCACTCCTCATTTCAGAGATTTCAACCCCCCACCATTTGGCAATGGTGTTCCAAACGAGAATGGCACATAAGCATCAGAAGGTTCAAACGTGGGCTCCAGCTGAAGTGCAGTAAACTTCTGCCTTCAACAGTCTCCCCCCTTCACCCCCCCAGTTGTATTTATACTTTGAAAGAAGTTAACATGAAGCAGTAGTCACCTGGACGTGCTCAATTTTTGACAAGCCTTAGTCACTCTGTACCCAGCAGAACAATTCACATTATATTCGAAATCCTGTGAAGATTCTGCCACACATGCTAACACTAAAATGCCAGTAGCTCCACTTACCTTCTTTATTAAGCCTCATAACCTCCCTGCTTTTTCCACCCTCTTTTCCAGCCTCTTCTAAATCTACATCTGCAGATGAAAAAGAAAAGGAAAAAAGAAAATAAGGAAAAAAGGGGGGAAAAAGCCAAAGTCAAGGGGGGAGGGAGAGTGTTTATTTGCAAACAGATCGATATAAATACTGTATATGAAAATCTTTCAAAAATTGACAATGCAACATTTTCTCCCAAGTCCGGGTTTCCATCTACCTGGCCCAGATAGGTACCAAAAAAACTATGCAAGCAGCAACAGAGTAGCCTTTTAACCAGATAACACCGTGGGGCTGCGAAAGCCCACCCCGCGGGCTGCCACGGGGAGCCGGCACAGACAGACAGACAGACAGCCCTGGCAGCCGGGCCTCTCTGTGTGCATTGATGATCTGTCTCTGTGTGTATTTATTTAGAGAGAGAGGGAGAAGCATGGAGGACACCGGGGGCCACTCTCTCTCTCACACACACACTTTTTCCCAGTGGCTCTAGGTGAATGGAAAGGTTACAGGATAATAAAAGGAGGAGGAGGCGGTGGGGTTCTTACTGTCGGAGCAGTGTAATTTGGCGGCGTCGATCCAGGAGGACCAGGGTTTGCCCAGAAACGCCTCCGGACTGGGCACTTTGCGATCCAGTGTCGCCATTGCTCTTCCTTCTTGTTGCTTTTTCCCTGTTCCTTCGGCAGCAGCAGCCGAGAGACACGGGATTCGAGAACGCTCCGACGTCATCTTCGGAACGTTCCGACATTGAGTGCTCTGCGAGGGGGAGGGCGGGAGGCGGGAGGGGAGGAGGGCGGAGGAGGAGGGAGCGAGGAGGCGGCGCGGGGAGGAGGGGCGGCGCGGCTCGGCGCGGCTCGCGGCGCGGGCGGCCGCCGGGGGCAGCAGAGAGGCGCCCCGCAGCCCGCGCCCGCCCGCGCCCGCCCGCAGCCCGCCCGCCGCCGGCCGGGGAGGGCGCGCAGAGCGCCGCGTGCCGGGAGCCGGGCCGCCGGGATGCTGCGGCGCCGCGCGAGCCCGGGGCGGAGCGGCCGCGCAGGGCCGGGCGGGGGGCGCGGGCAGGTGCGCGGCCCCGGGCCGCAGGAAGGGTGGTCTCGCCCCCAGAGTTGCCGCCGGAGGACAGAAAGTTTTTGCGAGCAGCCCTTGCAGCGCGGCCCCCCTCTCGCCGGGTCCCTGTCGCCCACGGTGAGGCGCCCCTGCGGGGAGCCTGGCGGCTCGGTGGGGAGAAGCCGAGCAGGTTTGCGCCCCCTGCCCCCACCCCGAGCCAGGGCTGAGGAGACCCTGGTGGCCTCGCCTCCCAGCCGTCACCCTCCGCACCCCGTTTTCCCTTTCTCGGTGGACCTGGACCGTGCAGATTCTGCGGATGCCGCTGGGAGCTGACAGCAGTGGGTAAATGTGGATGTGCAAAGCAGGTGAGTTTGGGGCGAGAGGAGCCGCCTTCCCATTTCAGGCCGAGGGGCGTGCAAAACTCAAAACTCAGCGCCCCGGCGCCCCCGCGTTCCCTGCGCGGCGCGTGTCCCGGGCTCCGGGAAGCACTGCGTAGGCTCTGCTGCAGGGTCGCCGGCCGGAGGGCGAGTTCGCGGCTCTGCCAAGCTGGTGCTGGCGGGCCTAGCCCCTCCGCAGGTTCCAGCGCTCCCTACCGAGAGACGAGGTGGCCCGCATTGGCGCAGGCCACCTATGGCCAGGGATCTGGTTCCTGGGAGGATGCGCTTCTGGCGTAACTGCTCCAGCCAGCTCGAAAGGCAGTGCTCGATTTCCTCTGCTTTTGGGACGTTTAGTGCTTTAGTTTAAATCCCCCCACCCCCAAGGGTAGGCAACAAGACCTTAAAACGTCTTCTGTTATTTCTTTTTTTAAAAAATCCTTTTGTTTACGAGGAATTACTAAATTATATGGACACCCCACACAACACAATCGATGTATTTTTCCTCTCGCCCCAGCGCCCGTCTAGTCGCCGCCACTCCTGTTCCCCAGGTGCGCGCTTGCCCCTCAGCTGCGGCGCCCTGATTGGAAGTTGCCCGGTGCCCATTCAGTTCTGCCCTGGCTGTGCCATCGAATGTCCCTGCACTTGGCAGCCTGTGCCAGCGTCAGAGTGGGCGATGAAGGGGGAGCTGCAGATTTGCCTTCAGTTGTGATGTTTGTGTGAATGGGCTTGTTTATGTCAGCCCCAGATAAATCTCGTTTGCCTCTGCTCTATTTGGAAGGGTTCCCACATGGCTCAGTTGCCGCTGGGTGGAGAATTCCCATGTTGAGGATTGGTAGTGTGAACAGACGTTTATTACTCATTGACCTCTTATGATATGCCAGACAGTGCGCTTTGCATTTCCATCCATCCACCCATCTCAAGTCCACCAACACTGCCTGTCATGGAGCGGCTGCCCTACCCAGAGGTGGTCGGAGGAAACCCATCCCAGCCCTCACGGAGATGCGGTCTGGTGGTCTCTGGAAGAAGGAAGGTGTGAAACATCCACTCCGGAAAACAGGGCGCATGCACAGGAACTGGCCTGCGCAGTGAGTGGTGTGGCTCTCAGGGCTGTACCTGTTCATAGCAGGAACGGAGATCTATTAATAGCCATCAGAAAATGTGTGACAGGATGAGATCTGCTGCATCTTGGCAATTGGCAAGGATTTATAATGGTAAGATGAAGACTGGTCTTTGGGTGTGGGGAGTGAGGATGCCAGCAGTCTTCAAGTGGAGCATAAACACCGTGTGTTTGGGAGCTGAGGACAGTTTACCTGGGATGGTGAGTTGTTACCGGGGGCTGGGTGATGAGTTTGGAGAGCCAGGCCTGGGTCTGGACAGCACTGAATGGCAGCCTCAATAGTCTGGATTTTGTTTGACAATGGGGAGCCACTGAAGGGCATTCTGCATCATAAAGATAAGTTGAAAGTGTGACGTAGAAAGATTGGAGTATGGAGACTGGTTTGGAAAGTAGTGGGGCAATATTCCAGGTGTGAAGAGATGAGAGCTTGAGCTTTGGTCCTGCCATCCGTGCAGGTGGCGAAGAGGAGACAGGAGTGAGAGACCCTAGGAAGAAAGCACCCCATCAGAGGGTGTACTGTTTGGCAGGATTTGGGGAGAAAGGGGGCAGGAGGAGGGGAGAGTGCCCACAGGCGTAAATAATTGGATGCTGGAATATTTTCTCTTCCTCTTCTGCTCTCCTGTTTTTCCTCTATTTCTGATCTGTTTGGGTGTTTATTCCTTTATTGTTGTTCATGCAAGGAAGGTGTAGGCAGCTTCCAACATGGTCCACAGTCATCCCCACCTCCTGGTATTCGTGCTCTTGTGTGATCTCCTCCCCTTTAGTGTGGGCTAGACCTAGTCCCTTGCTTATAACAAATAGAATATAGCAAAAGCAATGGGATGTCACTTCTGAGATTAGCTTGCAAAAAGACTGTGACTTCTGTCTCACTCACTCTCTCTTGCTCTCCCTGGCTCTCTAAGGGAAGTCCACGGCCATGTGAGCTACCCTGTGGAGACTCCCATGTGGCAAGGAACTGAGGGAAGCCTCTGGCTCACAGTTAGTGAGAAACTGAGGTCCTCAGGCCTACAGCCCAGCCAGTGGGAAGTGGGATCCTGCCAATAGCCACCTGAGTGAGCCCACTTGCTGGGAGTTAGCCACTTGAGCTTCCAGAATGCAGTCTCCTCTCCTGGGAGCCACTATAAACCCACTAAAAAAAAAAAAAAAAAAAAAAAAAATCAAAGATAGCTGAGTGTGGTGTGGCCTGTAGTAGTCCCATCTACTAGGAAGGCTGAAGTGGGGGCTTCCCTTAAGCCTGGGAGTTCGAGGCCAACCTGGACAACATAGTGAGACCACCTCTCTCAAAAAAGTGACTTATTACCAGAACAGAAGTCAGGGTACCTCAGTTACAGAGAAACGAGTCAATAGTTCCATATTGTAACATGAGCTTACTTCCCCAGCTGAGTCTCTCGGGTGGAGGTTATTATACAAGACTCTAAAGATGGTATGATAGCCGAAATATTAATTCCCTCTAGTTGAGACAGTGTTACTTGGCAGCATAATAAAGCATGGGCTGGATTCTAAACTTGATTTAGCATCTCTGCAAAAGAAGACTTTGTAGACATGCCTTGTTTAATTGGTAACAGAATACATATACGTTGTTGCAGTTAGAGTTAGCTAGAGTGTAATGTAGAGTTTCTTCTACTCTAAAGCCTTCCACAGTTTCTCCACTGACTATAGAGATAAGAACACTAACTTTGTGAGACTATAAACCACTTAAGACTTTGTTGGATAACATAGCTGTCAATTAAATTGCATAACTGGGAGCTAGAGAATAACAAAAGCATTGCTCATCAAACTACTAGACTTTTACACTTGACTTTGGGTGGAAATCGAGGCCAGTGGAAGTAGTGTTCAAGTTTACAGGGTGCATCTGTGTTATCATATACGTATCTTTCCTCATATGTCAACTATGTATGGCAAATTTATTATAGATTTGGATTCCTTTAGGCAGTAAATAATTACAAATACTGTTAGAGACAACAAAATCTTATGCATTCTTAATAAGAATAAAGTGACCTGTAAAACAGTAATTTAAAGCACGTTAGTATAATGGCTACATGATAAAACTATCTAGCAAAGGCATGAAGCCCTCTCTTTCCCTCATGATTAATGTTTAGGAAGATAAAATGGACATAAATATTTTTATTGTTTTATTATCTTTCTCAGAAAAATGACAGAGTGGTTGGTTTAATTAAAAAGGAGACTTCCATAGACCAAATAAAAAAAAATCTGTTCTACAGAGATGACAATGGAAAATACCTATTTAATTTGAATAACACCTGGTTCTGTAGAAATGTGCATCTCATATGCATCCTGCACTCACTTAGTCTGATTCATGTGCTGTTTCACCCCATTATTGAAAAGAAGAGAAGAGGGAATATTAGCTCTCTCATTTGAGGATATTAAACTCCTGCTGGGGTTGAGGCACTGCGTGAGCACCCTACTTCCTACCTAGACTGTTGGGAGTTACCTGGAGGCAGCAAGGAGAAAATGACATGTTCCATTAAAATGAGGCATCCCAGAATTGTTTGATGTTCTTTGCCTTAATTGAATCCATCTATCCCATCTGCCACTCTTCTCTCTAAATTTATTTCCCTAACCTACTCTCTCTGAGAATTGTAATTTTGGGGGAAATTTGTTACATACGTTGTTACCTTTTATAAAAGCTCTCCGCATCTGGAGGGCAGGTGTGCCGTCTACTTTGCCTTGTTAGACAACTTTGCCTGCCTCTTTCCTGCGTGTCACATGCTGATGGATTAAAATCAGGACTGGGATAAAAGACCCCCAGTAGCAACAGAAGTAGGAAAGAAAATAGAAATTCCAGGCGTTTCCTTATTTGGTTTCCATATAGAGCCCTAGCCATGTGTCAGGTCTGGATATGGACTCTATTAGGAAGTATAACTACAAAAACATGAAAGTTGCATTCTGATGGGGGCAGAAAATCTGAAATATGAGTGTGTTATCTTGAGGTAAAGCTGCCTTAAAACTCCCGGCTGTTCATCTCTGACTTTGGTCACTCTGGGCTCCCTGGAACCACTCCGATGCTGTAAGTTGGGGAGACTTCTGTTCCCCAGGACATGGCAGGGCCAGGCCCATTCCTAACCACTGCCTTTTCTCAAAGGTTAGACAGCAGAGGCCATACCTTCTCTTTACCATTGTTGTAGGAATCACTTTTGGTCCTTAACCTAAACACAAATAAATATAACATTATGTACACATATTAATTTGACCGAAGCCCACCCACCATTTAATAAGGTTGGGGAGGCAGTACAGGGTGGAGGCCAGAGCACAGCCTTGACATTGGCAGGTGTGGAATTAGAACTGCCCTTAAGCCATTTGCTAGAGAACCTGCCTTAATCCATCAGAATCTCAGTTTCCTCGTCTCTTAAATGGGCACTAGGCCCTTCTCTTGGGATTGTTGTGAGGATTAAGTGAGATTCTGGGTACTGGGCCCCGGGTGTAGGACTTGGCACACAAGATCGGCAGGACTTGGGCAATTGGCTAAGTGTTCACTGTGATTATTACTTTAGTTGCAATGCGCCGTTTAGACAGCAGCTGCCAGTCAGAAACAGGCAGACACTCTGATGCTAGGAGTGGCTCATACGGTTGCTTCTGACAACCATCCTTCTGCTTAGAAAGGAAACTAAAGTGTCTCTCTCTTTTACATGGAGCTACTGCCCTGCATCAATTGTGCAGAGACCTCTGTCTGAAACTTCTGCCCAATACGCATCTTGACATGTACATCACGGTAGAGTCAATATCCTTTTGTTTAGGAAAGACCCTAAAAGACCATTTTGTTATAGAGAGGAGTCACAAAATCCAGTTTGGTTGCCGGCAAAGCTGCTTGTGCATAATGATGTAAATAATTGTCTGAAAACTAAGCAGAGTGGAATTTCTGCAAATTATTCTTTTCTTTGAAAATTAAATTATTCTTTTCTTTGAAAATTTTATTTTTTTTCTGTAAAAGAAACTCAATAGTGGATTTTTAATTGGCCAATTCATTTCTTTCTATTTTTTTTTTTTTTTTTTAGTAGAGACGGGGCCTCGCTCTTGCTAAGGCTGGTTTCAAACTCCTGACCTTGAGCGATCCTCTTGCCTCGGCCTCCCAGAGTGCTAGGATTATAGGTGTGAGCCACTGCGCCCAGCTCAAATTTTAAAAATCATGTATAACATAGTAAAACAGTAGACATGAGGGATAAATTCCCATTGCATATCCCCTCCAAAGTAGTCACTCCCCTACCCTCAGGTCTGAAGGCATTTTTCATGCCATTTTCTATACATCTACCTACATATATCTCTGTCATTACAGGTGTAGATGATATTGCTGCGTGGGTTTTTTTTTTCCTTTTTAATGTGAATAACATCATTTTGTGGACATTTTCCTATAACTTTTGTTTCATATATGCTGTTACATGTCATCACATTACATTTTCATGACATATGGAAATAGTTCTTTCTTTTTGACTGCTGCATGGTATTTTAGAAAATGTTCCAGAATCTATCTATTACCTTATTGATGGACATTTAGGTTTCTGGTTTTTACAAAAAATAGGTGGTCAAAATAATTTATACACACACACACACACACACACACACACACACACACACATACACACATACACACACACACACTCTTTCCAGGCTGATGAGGGATATTACTACCCAGAGGTAGAATTGTTGGGTATGTACACTTTTTATTTTAATAGTTCTGCCAGATTGTCTTCTGCAGTAACTTACTAATTCACACTTCCACTAGTAGTATGGAAATGTACCCGTTTCCTCACTCCCTAATTAATGCTCAACATTTTCAAACCTTTTAATTTTTGCCTATATTATGAGTAAAAATACCATATTTAATTTTTATATATTTTTAAATTTTAAATATTTAATTTTTATTTCCCTCATTCCTAGAGTATTTTTGAGCATTTTTTTCTTAAGTTCATTGTATCTGTACTCTGTAAATTGCTATTAGTATCTTCTAATGATTCGTCATTGGTATTTTTAGATCTTCTTATTGATTTGTAGGAATTCTCTGTCCGTTCTAGATTTGGATCTTTTGTCTGTTTGAAAATAATGTAATTTTCCAGCTTGTTGCTTTTCTTCTTTTAACCTTGTTGGTGGCACCTTTCCCACACACATTTCTTTCATTTAGATGCAGTTGACGTTTCAGACTTTTCCTTGAGGCCTTTTGTTTTTTGTGTCTTGCCTGAGAAGACCTGCTCTTCCCCAAGGTCATGAAGTATTTTCTTGTATTTTCTCTTTGTGCTTTTATACATTTTTGTCTTTACATTTAGATCTCAGAATCTTTTGGTTAGTGATGTGAGGTAAAAATAAATTAATTTTTGATCTTTTTCCAAACAGTTACCATTTATCCCCAGACCCATATGTTGAATAGTTTATCCTTTCTGTAGAGATCTATCACATACTCACTTCCCAAACACAGGGGTCTATTTCTGGGCTCTCTTTTCTGCCGCATTATTTGAACTGTTTTTTTTTTTTTCTGTACCAATTAATTCCTCTTTTTATTAATATAATATGCATTGTGGTTTTTAAAAAATTTCTATTATAGATTTAGTAAATTCTATCTCTAGAAAATATGTTTTATTCCTAAGAAGTGTGTTATACATGTGTTGTTCAGCATTTGCCACAGGACACTTCATGACGGAGACTGGGCTGTGTTAGGAAGATCGCCCGCCGGAATCTGAACCTCGCTTTATGGCCATCGACCTGCCTGATGACAGCCAGCTTGGATCTTAGCGAAGCTTCCCCTCAGGTGATTTCCAAACCAGATACCTCAGAGTTAGGGAAATGGATTATTGAGATGTATTGTTTTCAAAGTATCTAAGACCAACGCTTTTGAGGGGTGGTTGGGAATTTCCTTCAGTGATATGGACACTCCCATCTGTCTGTCATCCTGGAAGGTAGAAAATGGAGCCATGGACAGTGCAGGCTGGGGAGAGGGAGAAAGCAGCCTGAGACAGGGGCTGGGCCCCCAAGCGTCCAGAGAGGAAAGGACTGAAGGTCAACTCAGGTGGTGGGAGAGAGGCAGGTACACCTTGTGGGCTGGGAGCTGGGCCAGGCAGCCCCTGGTAGGAGGCCTATCTGGGACAATCTAGGTGTAGCTCTGGAATCCCTTAAACCCAGTACTCAGTTGTAAGGTTTTCTGTGTTGTCATTTCTTTTGTATCACCCGTGTTTTTGTTAATTGACCTGGCCTTGGATAACTGCTGTGGAGAACTAAGTTATGGGTTTATATGCCCATGGGAGCCACAGCAGGAAGCTTAAAAGTATCCAGCTTGACTTCATGGCAGCCCTGGGTGGTAACAGCACCTTTATTCAATAGAAGGTGGCAGTGCTGGGGCCCCAGGAGGTGGCCAGCTACCAAGAAGTGAGGAGAGGGAGTTGCCTCCGGTCAGCCCTCACAGTCCCTCTCCCCTCCCCCAGCCCTAGCTCCGAATACCCTCCAAAGGAGGAAATCCTGGGAGGGAGAGGCCAGAGTTAGAGTTTGGATTTTATTTATGTGACAGGAAATAGAAACCTTGAACCTTTAAAGTCACAACACAGTCATAGTAGAACTTAAAGTCCAGGTGTCCTTTGGTTGGTGGCCAGCTAGCTCCTTTCCAAGAATGATGCTAAGGACATAAATGTAAATTTCCATGTAGCCCAGTGTTTTTCAACCTTATGCAATTTTGCCAGCCCCTCCTCTGAGAGGACATTTGCCAAGGTCTGCAGGTATTTGCTGTTGTCCTTCCTGGGGGGGTGAGGGTGCTACTGACATCTAGTGGGTAGAAGCCAGGGATGCCGGTTAACTTCCTGCAGTGAGGTGCACAGGACAGCCCCACCCCCACCCCACGGAAGCAAAGATTTACTTGGGTCAAAATGATGGTGATGGGATTGAGAAACCCTGATCAGGCCAATTAATTTTAGGTTTTCTTTTTCATTTGCAGGTAATGAATGCCTAACCCTCAGCAACTACTTGGCCATTGTGGGCTTCCTTGCTCACACAGACATCTAGCAAGAAATCCTGGTGGGGGCTGTGAAATCCATCATCACCACCAAAAAACCCAAGGTCTTTCCACTTTCAATATATGAAGACCCAAATTATATTATTGGATGGATGGTATTTGTAGACTCAAAGAGAATGTGAGCTCTCTTATAGATATAATTATTATGTGATAATCAAGTAATGTGGGCTTGTCTTTCTTATCATTTGAATCATTTACAGACTGTAGCTTTCCAGACTGTAGCTTTCCTACTCCAGTGAGAAGGCTGACCAGGGCTAAGACACTGATGCTAGATAGTTTTTGAATATTCTCAATTTATAGATGATAAAATTGATGGTCAGAGGGAAAGTAAAATAAAGCATGGCTCCCTCTCACTGGTTTCTTATATTCCTAAGTTATCAAACACCTGGCCCTCACTGTTGCATAGGTTGTGTCCTGCACAATTATACCACTTCTGAGGGATCACCATTCAAATCACAGACATCATATATTTATTATGACAGATGGCCATAAAATGGCTCATGCTAACAAATTCAGGAATATAACGACTTTTCTAACAGATGGAAGTAAAGTTTCTTGAAGAAAGTGTACCTTTTCCTAATGCTCACTAAGGTGCTGGGTGGACTAGCAGAAGGAATGTTGTTATTGGCGACTCTTTGTATTTGTTACCAATTCAGCTGAGAGTTTTACTTCTTGATGAAATAGGAGTCACCCTGTCTTGCTGCTATGTGTGATTAGATGTCAGTATTTTAGAGTGATACAGATTACAGGTAATGCATTTGAGTTGGCAGATTTTCCAAGATACCTCTTGTGTATGAGAAATACAGTGTCTTGTCACAGAGTAAATAACATGGCCTTGGTATCTAATTTTGGTTGTTCACACTTCAGTTAGGGCTTAAGTCATCCTAAGTTTGGCTTGGAGAAAGAGACATGGACGTGTATATCAGTTTAGTAAATTTGGCATCAAGGAAATACAAAGAATGTTTCAATTACAGATTGACCCATGATTGATTTATTATAGCAATGCGTGTTGCTTAGGTTGTGATCGATCCAAAGTCATGACAGGTGCTGGACTCTTAGGAGGGTGGGGGCAAATGTTGGGAAATTGATCAATGACGAGCTCCGCATTGGCCCTCTACAGGGAGAATCACAAGTGAAATATTGTAGGATGGGAGTGATAGTATTGCACGTGTTAAGGCAGCCTGACCAAACTTCCATCCCTCGTACCTATGCAGCCACCTTTAACATAGGGGATGCTACTGTGCAACACAGCTGCTCTGTTCTAACTTTGTTCTGAATGTTTAGTGTGTATCATTTCATGGTGTTTTAAGGGGGGAAAGGCCTCCCCAGTTGCTTCAGTGGAGAAAGCTTTAATTTTTTCCACTTGTGGAAATACCCTGGTATTTAGGGACTTTGGCTAATTAAATCATTGTTTCTTATAATGCTTAGTAACTACCCCAATTTGAGTTGGAGGTGGTACATAAAGGAAGTACAAGCCCTCTTTTATAATCAGAATAAGAGAGGTTGACAGACTTACCTTGGCTGGGTGTGTGCCAAGTGCCACGTGGTATAGACTGAGAGCAGTTGCTTCTCATGAGGGGCCTACAGTTTAGTTTGAGGGAGCTGTGTGTGCAGTCAATAATCGGGCAACAGGATAGCCTGTGAGAAGGTGCTGATCTGAAGTGCGGGTAATAAATGTCACAGGAGGCTGAGCAGGACAGGTTGCTGTGGTGGGCAGGGAAGGCCGGGGACAGGAGAAACTTGAGCCGGGCAATAAAAGGCAGGGAGGATATAAATAGTTGGTGGGCAGAGTGACCCAGCCCTGAGGGATGGGAACAGGGGCCCTCTTAAGTAGGAGCCTGAGGTCACATAGATAATAGTTCCTGATATAAAGCCCTTAGTGGAGATCAGGTAAGTCTCAGGGAGTGTGGAATCAAGAAGAATTTAAAAGAGTTGCACAGTGTTTCCAAGATTAAAATCTGCACTGTGAGATAACGTAGCGAATAATACAGTGTGTTCTCAGTCAAGTGGTATAGTTCTTGGAGAAATACTTTTTATCAAGAACAAATCTCCAAAATTAGGGCTCTGATGATCCAAATGAGCTAATTAGGTGAGAAAGATGAACTTTTCAAGATTCTTTAACCATCTGGTAGGCATGTTTAGAAACTACACCCAATCGTACTGATAAAAACGTGTCTCTATGTTTGTGGTCTGCCCTCTAACACTCCGGCACTGGCTCATTTTCAGAGACGGGGTCAGCAAAACCTGCATTTTAAGTAGGCTGACCAGACCGCTGAGCTTGCCTAGGGAGTCCTAGAGTATGCTGATCGTCCCACTAAAATTATTAATAGATTCCTCTTTCAGACTCAAAAGTGTCCTGGTTTAGATGATAAATTATATGACTACCCTAGTTCTAAGTGAGGCACTTTGGACTTTTTTGTTTACTCTGTGAATCCTCAGTGGCCGAAAGGCATGCTCCTGGCTTAGGGCTGTTTGCCTATGTGTGCATCCCGTCTTTTTGAAATGGCCGTAATTTTTTCCTTGCATAGAAAGCAACTGTTGCAAAATATTCAGAAGAAAATAAAAGGTATAAATAAAATCATTATCATAAACCTAGAAATAAGGGTTAATATTTTAATATATATGCATGTATATATCTATGTTTCTCTATATATTATTTTCCAATGATATATTTATATACTTTTAGGTTCCCACTCTCCAAACCAAGCCATTTTATATATATAATAAATATATATTTATATATTATACATCTAGAACTATATAACATAGTCGATATAGATCAATATAATCACTTTTTAGTAATCACTTTTAAAGACTGTATCTAGTGAATGGTTGTTCTTAAAGTATAATATATATTTAATTCTCAATTTGGGACATTTAGGTTGTTTCAATTTTTTAAATATATTATTGACAGTGCTGTAATGGATATGTTGTGTAGCTAAACCTTTTTGCACATCCATGATTATTTCTTTAGGATGCTTTTCTATAAATGAAATTACCAAGTCAAAGGGGATATGCATTTAAAATTTTGAAATCGACAAACTTCGCCAAAGTGTAGGAGAATTCCCACGTCTTCATAGCCTCAATGTGTGCTATATTCATCGTTCTTTTTCATTTCATTCTGAGGACAGAATTTCAGTTGTGTCTCTGATTATTGATGATTTATATTTCTTTTTTGTAAATTGCCCATTTTTCTATTAGGGTGTTCAACTTTCACTTATTGAATTGTAAAAGCTCTTTATATATTAAATAAAATAAACTTTATTTATGATTGATTTATATGTGGATTCACAAGTTTTTAATTTTTTTGCAGTTATATCTGTCAGTCTTTTCCCTCATAGAGTTACATACTTTTTTAAAGGATCAGATTTACAAATAAAATTAACCTGTGAAATGCTCAGAATATTATCTGATGCTCTCAAACATCTTGAGCTCCTTGTTTCAAACTTTATAGTATGGGCATTGTAGATAGAAGAGGTATAATTTTGTTGCCATTTCTGTTGTTTAGAAAATCTCTTAGAAGGAATTTAGTCAGTTTACAAATTCACAGAGAAGTCACTGCAAGTAAGAACTAGTGATGTGCATTCTTTTCCTTGACCACAAAACATATGTGCCTCCATTCTTGTTGAAGGCTATATTGGGAGTTAGAAGGGATTAGTTTGTTTGGAATTTTGCTGAGTGTATCATATTGTCCCACTGATGTACTTTATAATAGCACTGATGTGTTCTCAGGAAAACTGTGGCACCAACCCAAGATTCTAATCCATAGTCAAGAAAATGCCACAGCCGGTTGTAGCTACCCAAAGCAAGCAACTTTCCCTGGAATGGTGTCCCTGGGCTTCATGGCAGAGTTACTACACCATGGTAAGGAGGGCATGCCAGGCAAATGCACGTTCAGTTCTAGCTGGGACCATTGCTGGGGAGCTGGCATCTGGGCTCCTGCGTTGCTGTGCTGGGTTGAACCACATGGGAGCCTCAGACACTCCCTCTTTGTCGTTGTTAGATCTGAGCCTCCTACTTTCTCCTGGGCCCTCTCAGTGCTTCCACTAGGAGGTCCCATTCCCCCACCTACAGACCTTATGCTAGTCCGCTTGGTTGTCCTCGGCCCCACCCACTTCCATCAGAGAACCTTTTCTTGCAGGGCAAGGGAGGGGAGGTCTTGAGCACCATCTGAAGCCGAGTGTAAGGTTGACGACCACCACTGCCATGATGCTGAGACAGGGCAGCCTCCCTCTGCTCTTGGCTTTCAAAGCCTCTTCCCGTTCTCAGCAAAGGGACTGTGGGGTCCCACCCAGGTGCAGTCCCAGGGTGCCAAACCCCACGAACTGATGCCTTCCCAAGAGAACTCCATCATGGGTGGGGGTCTGGGGAGGGGGCCCAATATTCCATATCAGTAGGTCTTTAGTCACTGATTACTCCCTGGTTGACGAGGAATTATTAAAGAGCAATAAATTTAATAACTAGAATAACCTGCTCCAACAGCAGGGCACCAGGTTTATGATACGACTCTGGGGGCCAGGCTAGGGGTTAGACAATAGTTTTTGCTATGAAATGACCCTGTTGTGGGTTTGAGTGGCCCCTCTCAGATGCTATACTTGTGTATGAAGTGCATCAGCAGTCCCCTCTGGGGAAGATAAACTAATTTCCTTCCTATTCGCTGCCATTTGGTCTCCCTCTTCCCATCCTCCTATTCAGTTATCACAATAGCCAAAGAACTCATTTGACTACAATATGATCCTCCTCAGAGTGCTGGGGGAGAGAGAAATCAAATACTAGCAAAGCCCAAACCCTCTTTTGAGCAAGGCTCACTTGCAAATCACATCAGTCTTGTCACCTGGTCACTAATCCTCCACCCTTCCCATGGGTATTGGCCGCATGTCAGAAGGCCTCCCCTTAGGAGGAGCTTCCCCATTCCCCAAACCCCTCTGGCCTCTCCAGGGTCTGTGACTGGGGAGGCCAGTTTTACTAAAGGGATTATAGGCCCATTCTTTTCTCTCTTTGAGGACTGGGTTGGAAAATGGAACAATATCTTCTATTCATTCAAGAAGCATTTACCAACCTCAGGTGGAAAAGAGAAATTCTGGACACATTATATGTCTCAATTTTGCAAAAGCATTTCGCAAAGTCGCTAATGATCATCTGTTGGAGGCTGAGTGGTGTCCCCCAAAGATATTCAGGCCGTGATCCCTGAAATCTATGAATGTTACCTTATATGGTAAAGGCTTTGCAGAGGAGATTAAGTTAAGAACCTTGAGTTGGAGGGATTATCCTGGATTATCCAGTCCGGTTCCTAAATGCCATCACAGGTATCCTTATGTAAGAAGGCAGCAGAGAGAGATTTTATGATGCACACAGAGGAGAAGGCAATGTAAACGTGGGGCAGAGGAAGATGCAGAGATGCTGGCCTTGGAGACTGGAGTGATGCAGCCGTAAGCCGAGGCATGCCGGCAGCCAGCAGAAGCTGGGAGAGGCAGGGAACAGATTCTCCCCTAGAGCTTCTGGAGGGATCCTGGCCTTTGGGGCACCTTGATTTCAGCCCAGTGAAACTTCTCCAGAACTGTGAGAGAATTATTTGTGTTGTTTTAAGCCACCAAACTGGGAATTTGTTACAGTAGTCTCAGGATCATCTTTGCAGATAAAACAGAGAGAGGGGTCCAGAAGACACTGTGGGTAGGTGGAGTCTCTGCTATCTGACCAGCTTGATCTATTTATTCAGTCACTTGAAAAATATTTATGGAGTGACTATGGTGTTCCGGGCACAGGAGCAGTGACTAAGGCAACATCTCCACTGACACTGAGGTGGGGGAGGGAGCAGGTGATAAACAGGTAAGTGAAAAATGTAAACAAGGTGACTTTAGTTGCTGATAAATACTTTAAAGAAAACAAAACAGGGAAATGTGGAGTTGGGGGGAGATCATTTTAGACTGGGTAGTAGGAAGCCCTTTCTGATGAGAAAGTCTTAGCACTGAGTCCTGAATATCAAGGAGTGGCTGGGCGCAGTGGCTCACTCTGTAACCCGAGCACTCTGGGAGGCCAAGGCAGGTGGATTGTTTGAGCTCAGGAGTTCAAGACCAGCCTGAGCAAGAGCAAGACCCTGTTCCTACTCAAAATAGAAAGAAATTAGCTGGACAACTAAATATATATAGAAAAAATTAGCCAGGCATGGTGGCACATGTGTATAGTCCCAGCTACTCGGGAGGCTGAGGCAGAAGGATCACTTGTGTCCAGGAGTTTGAGGTTGCTGTGAACTAGGCTGATGCCACAGCACTCTAGCCTGGGCAACAGAGTGAGACTGTGTCTAAAAAAAAAAAAAAAAAAAAACAGAAGGAGTTACCTTACCATCTGGAGAAGGAGCTTTCCAAGTGGAGGGAGCTGCAAGTGCAAAGGCCCTGAGGTCAGAATGAGCCTGCCTAATGTGCTCCAGAAGCAAACAGAAGGACCAGATACCTCTAAGCCTATATGGACAGCACTCTCTCATGGAGGGCTGCAGGATTCTGTCCTAGGCCCTCTCCTGTGCCATTTTCTTTTATGGCTAAACTGGAAGTAACTGTAGAGTCACACATATCAAGTGTGTGGGTAACAGAAAGCTGATAGGACCTAGTATTTAGTTAGAGTCAGGGATTGGGTTTTAAAATACCTTTATAGGTAGGAACAAAACCCCAAAGATGAAAGAGGCACAAAATGTGAAGCCCTGACTGGGGACTTAAAAAAATTATTTGCCTAAGTCAGGAAAGGGAACTGAACTTGAGCGCAGCACTTACGTGAAGGTCTGGAAGCTCAACATCGGCACATAGCATGATGTGACTGCCGTGACAAAGTGAAGCGCTTTTACAATTTCTTAAAAGTAGCAGGTACAACTCAAGGGAGGAGGTAAGCAGGGGTCTGTTTCTGGAGTACTGAGTGGGCGCCACACTTCACTATAGAAACAGTTCATTCATTCATTCATTCATTCACTTAATAAATATTTATTTATTTATAGCACCTGGCACTTACTAGGCTTTGGGGAAATAGCAGTGAATAGGATAGAAATATTTGCTGAACTCATAGAGCTTACATTCTAGAGAGAAAACAGACATAGCAAACTTAATTGTGCAATTATTATCTTTGCTGTATTAGATTTTTTCAGCTTATAAAATTATTTTACAGTAATAAAATAGCAAAATCAAACATTACCAAAATATATAACCTAGGAAAGAAAAATGCCCCTTCTGCTCATTCCTGCTTCCCAGACATAACCACTGCCAACAGGTTGTGCATGTTTCTCGAACTTTTTTTTAAGACAATGTCTCACCCTGTTGCCCCCTACTTGAGTATAGTGGTGTCATCATAGCTCCCACTCCTGGGCTCAAGCCATCCTCTTGCCTCAGCCTCCCTGGTAGCTGGGACTACAGGCATGCGCCACTGTGCCTGGATAGTTTTTCTATTTTTAGTAGAGATGGCATCTCATTCTCACTCAAGCTGGTCTTAAATTCCTGAGCTCAAGCAATCCTCCCACCTCGGAATCCCAGAGTGCTAGGATTACAGGCATGAGCCACCTTGCCCGGCCTATTTTCCAACTTTTAAGAATGTATGTGTAATATATTTTTAAAGCATAAAAATGGAATCATACTTTTCTGAATTTTTTTTAGCTTAATATATCTGGGATATCCTCTCACATAAACACAAAGAAATCCACCTCATTCTTTTTAATGGCTGAATAATATTCCATGCTATGAATGTACCACAGTTTTTTTTCATTAGAATCTTAATGATATGTGTATTGTTTCCACTTTCACTATTATAAATAATGTTGCAAAGAAAATTGTTCTGTATATTTTTTTGTATAGCTTGTGGGCATATTTCTAAAGGACAAATTGATAGAAGTGAAAATGCTGTATCAAAGTATGAAAATAATCGATACCACCTTCAGGCTGTACCTGAGCGAGAGTGCAAGTGTGAGTGCATGTTTCCTTGCAGCCTCAACATTCCAGGCAGTGAGTGGCAAGTGCAAAGGCCCGGTAGGGAGAGGGGGCCTGGAGTATCAGCAGGACTGAACAGATCCCCAGGGGCAGAGACAGAGAGCCAGGAGGGGGGTGAAGATGGAGGCAGGGGTCAAACCTCATGGGGCCTTATAGCTCCTCTTAAGCATCTAGGCCTTTCTTTCAAGAGAAAGGAGAAGCCCACTGAAATTTCAAGCAATCTGACATGATCAGATTGGTATTTTGAACAGACCCCTCTGGCCACTGTGTGGAGAATGGAGACTGGGAGAGGGGAGAGCAGGTGCAAAGAGCACATGTGAAGGGGTGTTTATATGGGGAGTCCAGGTGAGAGAGGGGGTAGCTTGGACCAGGGTGGAGGGCCATGGAGAGAAATGGCTACAGTTAAGAGTTGTTTCGGCTGGGCACGGTGGCTCACGCCTGTAATCCTAGCACTCTGGGAGACCGAGGTGGGAGGATCGCTAAAGGTCAGGAGTTCGAAACCAGCCTGAGCGAGACCCCGTCTCTACTATATAGAAAGAAATTAATTGGCCAACTAATATATAGAAAAAAAAATTAGCCTGGCATGGTGGCACATGCCTGTAGTCCCAGCTACTCGGGAGGCTGAGGCAGGAGGATCACTTGAGCCCAGGAATTTGAGGTTGCTGTGAGCTAGGCTGTCGCCACGGCACTCAAGCCCAGGCAACAGAGTGAGACTCTGTCTCAAAAAAAAAAAAAAAAAAAAGAGTTTTTAGGCCCCAGAATTGATGGGAACTGATGCTTGAGTGGGCTTGGGTGGGGAGTGGAGAAGAGGGTGGTGTCCTAGAAGACATGGATGGGAGCTGCCATGGGGATGATGCCATGTCAAAGGAACAAGTGATGCTCGGCCCCAAAAAAGTGAAGATCCAGAGGGGACTCCTGCTTCAGAGAGCAGCCCTTGCCCACTGTCTTTTATGCCACTGAAGGCAAGCTGACCATGGGAGTCTGCCGCCCTGCCACAGCCAACTGGACTGGGAGAGCGCCTGAGCCACTGCCGTGGCGTGGCCTGTATGACAGCCTGCACATGAAGGGGACAGTGCCAGGTGGAGCTGGTGACACCTCCTTCATAGAGTTTGAAAGGGAACCCAAGTGAGTGACAATGTTGGAACTAAGGGTCATAGAAAGGCCGTACAAGAAGAAGGCAGATGAGTAAGCCGAAGTCATCAGGAAGAAAGAAGGAGAGAAGAGAGAAGCTGAGGCAGGAGAGGGGCTGGAGACACGAGGAGTGCTAGAGAGGGGTGGCTGCCCCTTGTCCCTGAGTGTGGCCCGGTGGCTAAAAGCCAGGCTTTCAAGTTGAGCACGTCTGAGTTTGATTTCCCAGCTCCAGTGCTGACTAGCTGGGTGACCTTGAACAAGTCACTAAACTTCTCTGAAACTGTTCATAGACATCTCAATATTTATATCTCAGGGTTGTTTTGAGGATTAAAGAAATTTGCATGAGAATGGGAGAAGATATTTGTGACACAAAACCACCAAACAATTGATAGCCAGAATTAAAAGTTGAAGGAAAAAAATCTCCTATAAATCAATAAGAAAAAGGCAGGCAACCCAATCAAAAAACAGGCAAAAGCCTTAAACACTTAACAAAAGAGGATGTTAACATGGCCAAAAAATATATGAAAATATGATTAACCTCATTAATAAATAGAAATATAAGGAGATTCCACATACGACAACATAAATGAATCCAAGAAACACAATGTTGAGCAAAAGAAGCAAGACGGAGATGAATGCATGTAGTATTTAAAGTTCAAAAACCAAGTATTAAAAGTACTATATTACTGCACACGCTCATCAGATTGACAAAATTTGAAATATCTGATAATACCAATTACTGGTGAGGATGTGGAGCAACAGGAAATCTACATGCTGCTTATGGAAATGTGGATTAGTGTAACCCTTTTGCAAAAACACTGTGGCATTATCTGATAAAGCTGAAAACATGCACATTCCCCAACCCAGCAATTCTGTTCTTGGATCTATATATCTAAGAGGAATTTCTCATGTATGCCAGAACATATGTACACAAACACGTCCATAACTTTATTGTTCATGATGGCTTCATATTAGAATGAACACAAATATCCCTCAGCTGTAGAATAAATAAATAGATTGTCATGTATTCACACAGTGGGGTACTGCACAGCACTGAGAATGAATGAACTATGCTATAGGGAACACCATGAATGAATCTTATAAACACAATGTTGAATAGAAGAAGTATTATATAGCATATGATTTTACTTTAGAATTCAAAAATAAGCAAACTAAACTATAAATTATGTAATATAGTTTATATTGTATAGTGTAGGTTGTTGAGAAAATTATAAAGAAAAGTAAAGAAGTGATTTATCACAAAAATCAGAGAAGGGGCTGCTTCTGGGGGGAGGAGAGGGCTCTGAGACCCAGAGGGAATATTTGGAACAGAGGCTTCTGCAGGGCTTGGAGGTATTTTATTTCTTGACCAATGAGCTCGTTATACAAGTGTTTGCTTTGTGATTGTTCATTATACTGTACATTTGTTTTGAACACTTTAATCTAAGAGTATTTTATTCCACAATTTAAACAGGTTTAAAAAAAAGATAGCTAACACTTGTAAAATGCTTGGCGTAGTGCCTGGCCCATATTAAGAGCCCAACAGATGGCAATTTTATTTACTGTTATAACCCAGTTGTTAGAGACATGTATCCTAAGCAACCTTCCAGCTCCTGGACTGAGCTCTAGTCTCCATGAGGTCTGGCTTTGAGCTTGAGATTCCAGCCCCGTCTGTTTCCCAGGCAGTCCCAAATAAACCCTGTTGCTGAAGGCAGTGCTTCTCCATGGATATGTGCTGCTTTACTGTATTGCTTCAAATGCTTCCCAAGTGTGCTGCCAAATTTTGGCAACATGTAAAAAAAAAATTTTTTTGGCACATCTCTGTTATGCAATTCTAGAAAGCCAGATTACTAAACTGAGCACCACGTGATATGGGGCAGAGCTGGAGTTCAGCTGCTGCAGGTCAGAGGTGAGGGGGCAGAAGTGGAACCTGATGGCAAGTTAGGCCAAAGAAAAGGGACCTTCTGGATTTGAAAGATGGAATCTATTGGGGAAGTAAAGACACACCGAACAGCAATGATGTGGAAGAGGACCAGGGGAATCCCAGGATAACGGTGGGTGCCATTTCAACCCTTCAAGTGTATAGCCCCAGACTGCCAACCCTTCAAAGACCCAAATTCTAGTATTCCACAGAAAAGTTGACAATCACTGACTTAGGTAATCTGAGAAAGTCTCTATTCCTTGGAAGCCCAAGAGAGGAGTTGCCATTCCATAGATATTGGAGGGGTTGCTGTGTACATAGCTAATTATAATACTAGCTAGTAATTGTGAAATGCTCACGATAAGCCAGGCCCTGTGCTAATATTTGATTCTCACCCTCACCCTAGGAGGTAGTTTCCATTTCAGCAGATGCAGCCAAGGCATAGAGCAGTTCAGTAACTGGCTGAAAGTCACAGAGCTGGGAAGTGCTAGGGCCAGAAAGAAGGATTGTTCTTATTCTCTGGTTCTAGAGGGAAAAGTGTGCCTCAGGATTTGAGAGTTAGATGGAAGCAGGTTTTGCTAACAATAAGCAAAAATATCCTAACAGGCCAATCCAACAGTGGGATGAGGAGTTTTGAAAGACAGCAAATTCTCTCTCTGTAAGCAACATGAATATTTAGAGATTCCTGCAATGGGTGGCAGGTTGAACTAAATGAATTTCAAGGTCCTTCCAAACAACCCAAAATTGAAAGCTTGGGTCTTGGTAGAGCTTAAGATAGGGATCTGGACTGCATGCTACTTTTTTTCTTTCTTTTTTTTAACTTTTATATTTTTTAGGGATAGGGTCTTACTTTGTTGCCCAGGTTGGAATGCAATGGTGCAATCACTGCAGCTTTGAGCTCCTGGGCTCAAGCAATCCTTTTGCCTCAGCCTCCTGAGTAGCTAGTGCTACAAGTATGTGCCACCATGCCTGGCTGATTTTTTTTTTTTTTTTTCTAGAGAGATGAGGTCTTGCTACTTTGTCTGGGCTGGTCTTGAACTCCTGGCCTCAAACAATCCTCCTATCTCAGCCTCCCAAAGTGCTGGGATTACAGGTATGAACCACCATGCCTAGCCTACTTTCTTTTTAAATATGAACTTCCAAATCCAAATGTACACCCTGATGCATAAGCTTTTAGGTACACTTTTCATGTTGATGTTTCTGAATTTCCTCAGAACTTGAGGCACAGTAAAATGATTTTCCCTGTGGGCTTGTTTTATTTTAGTCTTTTAGCTGATAGTAGTTGTTTAAAGTCTTTCTGACCATCAATAAAATGCCTTTCTAAGCTTTAGAAGAGAAACAATTTGCATAAGGTGTTCTCCCATACTTATTTCTTTCATTTCAGACCAGAGGCACCGGTCTTTCATATGGACTTTCCTGCTACACCTCGCATGGCATGTGCATTGTGAACTCTACATGTGCGGCATTGACAGTGGTGTTTGATAGCATGTGGGCTGTTTAGAATCTGCCCTTTATACAGAAATGATATGTCTGGCTTTGTTTCCAGGGTTACAGAAACTTCTTTGGTCTATTTCCATGACTGCGTTCAGTGGAGGCAAGTTCTTTCTGCTTTTTGAGCCTCTGCAATCAACTTCCAGGATATTGGAGGCATAAGGTGGTGTCTCTATTTAGAGTTGGCTTTGGTTGAGCCTATGCCTGGCAAAACCTGGCAAAATTAATTTGGTGGCGGTTGATTATTTGCCCTGAGGGTGAAAATAGAACCCTGCTGTTTTTCCATGGAGAGACTATTAGAACTGAGTTGCACATAGTTGCTTTTAAGGTCTTTGGATAACAATTGTTTTAACCAAATGCACAGTAGAGGCTTAGGGATTGCCGTATGTACAGATTAATTTATCTTGCACATACAAGTATTTCATTCAATATGTTGAGTTTATTGAACATATACTACTTTATTAATAAAATAGACTTTATTTTTTAGAGCTATTTTAGGTTCACAGAAAAGGTGAGCAGAAAGTACAGAGAGTGTCTACATCTCCCCTGTCCCTACACATGCAGACTCCCCCACTATCCACAGCCCCCACCAGTTACCTTCCCATGGAAGGGAAGAGATGTTTCTCAAAAACCCCCAGAAAACTCACCTCATGTCTCATTGGCTCAAACGGAGCCAGTCATGGGAAATGGCGAGTGCTGATTGGCTAAGCCCATCAGAACCCTCTCCTGGATGGAGGGCGGGGCTTATTTCCCCAGACACACCCCTGGGACACCTGACAGCCACATTGGATGAGAGAAGGGGGCAATGAATGTGAGTGCTCAGTCCCCCACCCACCCCCAGGCCTCTTTTCACTATGCTAAACAATTCTAGGACTTGTTACAAAACTCTAGACAAAAGTCTTGAATTTTAGATCCCTTCTTTTTCTTTATGGATCTTTCCTGAATCTTCTCCAATCTCTCCTGATCCACACCAGGTGCAGTAATAAGCCAGCAAATCCCTAAACCTCTCTACACTTTAGTTTCCTCTTCTACAAAATGATTAAGATCAACATGTCTACTTTTTCCTCTAAAGATTAAATGAGATGATGCACATATTCTTGGCACAGTGAGTGCTTGATCAAGGTTAAATCATAAACATAATAATACTTCCCGATTCTCAGACACTGTCTCCTATTTGTGTTTTCTCTACCGTGCTTGTTTCTTTACCTGAAACCTTAGGACCTCTTCTTGCCCGACTCCAGCTTCTGTTTCTTTAATTTGTTTTATCTTCCTTTAGAAATTCTTCTTAATAAATGCCCCTGAGTCTATTTCTGACCTCATCTCTAATTTGCCAAGGTAGTTTTCAGTGCCTGAAGGTATGACAGTAAGAGAAAGTGATTCAGGAAAGCAAAGAGCTGCAGGGACCAGGTGGAGGGAAAAGGTCCTGTTGGCCCCTCCCTGAAAGCAGGCAAAGCTTCAGCCCTTCTTGTTCCCAGGCTGAGTTACTTGGAAAAAGGAGAGGAATGTTGTCTGTTTGTTTATGTGAATTTACATAAGAAACATATCCTCAGTCATTAGGCCTTGAAGCTAATTCATCTACATAAAGCTGAGACTTGAGTTTGGGAATGTATTTTGTTTGGAAATTCAAATGAAGAGGCTCTCTTTCTCTTAAGGAGCTGAGAAGCCTCAGCTGCATCTAAGGTGGTTTGTATGCATTCTCTTCCTCCTTCTAGACCTCCCTCCTTGCTTCCTCTAGGAGGATTTGCACTCAGTTCCTCATGCAAAGAGCTACTCATGGAATTCCTGCCTTTGCACTTGCTGGAGGAGACCAAGGTTTCCCAGAGCGTTGCTTGCAGTTCAGTCTTCATAATCCGGTAGGAGATAATAGCTGATGACAATTGCCAGTCACTGTAAACATTTCGCATGTGTGCTAATAGTCATAGCTAACACCTAATATGGTACTTCTTATGTGCCAGGCATAGTTTAAATTATTTTATGTATATTAATTAACCTTATTCCCTCATACTCCTCTGAAGTAGTAACTACTATCACCCGCATTTTATAGCTGAAGAACTGAGCTGAGAAAGGTTAAACAACTTGCTCAGGGTCATTCAGCCAGTGTCAGAGCCTAGATTCAAGCCCTGATCATCTGGCTCTGTGCTCATAACTGGTGCACTGCACCGTCTCCGGAGGAAGGGGTTTAGTAGTATTACCCTGCCCATTTTGAAGATTAAGGGACTTAGGCACAGAGGGAGGAAGTAGTCTCCGATTCGCATGCAGGCAGGAGACTCCAGAGCCCGGGTCCTATTTGCTAAGTCACACTATCTCTCCCAGGGCCATGTGGAGACATCTCCACACCCAGCACTCCGCACAGGGTGTACCCTGAGGCCCACGTGAGATGACGTGAGTAAGCTGGAGTCATTTGTGGCATGGCCCAGGGTGCAGAGCTGTGCTTGAGCTGCCCTCTGACCCCCATCAGTCCTGATATTGCTTCTGGGGCTGCAGGGCCGTGAGGGAGGCTCGTGTGTGCAGCACAGAGGAGGGCTGCCCTGCGATCCTCACATCGTATGTTTCTGGCACCGGGAGCAGAATTCACTGGTGCTTTTGCTGCTCCCTGGTCTCTTCCTCCTTTTACCCCAAGGCGGTTGGTCAAGGTGTCCTGGGACACCCTAGGGGCTTTGAAGCACCAGACACCACAGTCATACTCCCGCCCCTTAAATACAGGAACTCGCAAGGGAAGATGCCACTTGAAATGTAATTTATTTATCCCGTGCCTTGCTCCTCAAAGCATCTATGATAGTTTACAGACATGCCTCGCATGCTGGGAGAGAGCATTGACTGGGCTCATGTGACAGTGTGGCCGGAACCCCAGGTCTCCTGGGCCCTTCCCAGGGATTGTGGACAAGTCCCATCATCTTACAACCACCGGGCTTCTGTATTTCTAAATCAAGCATGATGTCTTCCCGGTAGAATTCGGGCGGGCATTAATAACAGGTATGTAAAGTTCCTAGCACGAGCCTGGCCCACAGAGTGCCCTGTGGATAATTATTATCACAAGGCACAGAGTGATTTATCAGAAGGGAAATACAGGGCAGAGTCAGAAAATAGAGGCAGGAATGAGGCCCATACAGAGATGCCCACTGTTAAGTCGACTCACTTTCTCAGGGCCGGCGTGATGCGAGAAACCTGGTCGTCACATCACTCACGGTGTTCATGAGTGGAAAACAGTGGGTTCAGCAGAGGCACCTGCCCAGGAGAGTGGAAAGAAGGATCTCTCTAGAGTCCTTCTGAGAAGGGCACTGTGCAATGTTATAAACAGTGTCCCCAACTTCTTTAGAGTAAACCCAATGACAGGTGCCACTGGCTGTCCTTTAACAGAGGCTAATGGCCACAAGCCATAGCATAAGCCAATAGAAACCATTCCACTGACAGCCGACATGATGGAGCCCAGGCACAGCGCCCTGGGGGGCTGTGACTTATGGGGCCAATGACCCCTAGTGCTTACTGAGCAACACAGGGGGCCAGTGCAAGCTCTGAGCCCTCTGCATGTATTTCCTGTTGAGGTCTTATAACCGCCCCCCCCCCCCCCCCCCGCATGAGATTGGTAATATGGCTGTTCCCAGTTTACAGATGAGTAAACCAAGGCTCAGAAAAGTTAAGAAAGCTGCCCAAGGTCCCTGAGCTCATGAAGCCTAGCCAGCCTTCAAACCCAGCAGGCTCTGGAACCCGTGCCACTGCCCCCTCTGGAAAACTGGTGGGAGTGAACATCCTTGAGACAGTCCTTCATGAGAATGTCCTTGTCGGCCGAGCCTTTGACAGGCCTTGAGTCTGAGAACACGAGTAAATGCTGAGGAGCTCCTGAGGGGCAGACGTGGCGTGGGGCCAGCTAGCGTGGAGCGGTGCCTTGCCGTGAGCAGAGAAGGCAATACGACCCATGCGCCCTTGTTTGGGAGCTAACCCAGGCTGCTGCCTGAGCCAAAGGCCACTGTGACTGGGCTCAGAAAAGGGGTGGGGCAGCTAGGGAGGCAAGGCCAAGACCCACCTGGGGAAGTGAACTCTAGCACACAGATGGATGACAGAGGACCCCAATTCCCCAAGTATCGTGGCTGCAATGATTATAGTCTGAGAAAGTGTCACAGCAGTGAAGTTCGTCTCCGGCTATTTTTTTTTTTTTAAAAAAAGAATATACCCCACCCGTAGGATACTTAGTGCACATCCCTTTTCTTGTGATTTTTGTCTAATATTTTGGACCCCCTAAACTATCTGACAAGAAATAATCCCTCCACCCTGTAACCACCATCCCAGCAGAATGTTCCAGAAAGGCCAAATAGAGCACTGTGCCGGTTCTGCATGGTAGACTGGTAGACATGGCGTGGTTATAATTGTAACGCAAGGGGCATTCTCAGTTGTCCAGCCTTCTGGGCTCACTCTTTTCCTGTGTGTCCAGACTAACCTGTGCAATCCCGGCTCCTCTTCTGTGACAGGCGAGTCCTCCTCAGGCTTTCCTGAGATGTCCCTGAGGACTCCTGGTCCCTGCTCCAGGGTTGCCAGCATCCTGCCAGTGACTGCCCTGTCCCTGCCCGTGTCACCCCCTGCCATATAGCGCCCTCACTCCTTTATCTTTTGTGCCTTAGGCTGTGTTTGGCCTAGGGTCCAGGGTAGCACAGGCAGTAGCAGAAAGCCAAATGCCCTGTCCTTTATCTAGATGGCTCCCGTGTTCCCGTAGGCCCTGGCTTGCCGGGATCTTCCCAGGCTTGGCTCCTTCCTGGAAGCTGCCGTCTGCCTAACCAACTGCTTCCGCTAATCCCCAAATTCCGTCACTTTCCTACAGAGCACAAGACAGCTTGCTCCTCATTTTCCCCTTTACTCCCCCGGCCATGCCTAGAGCTTGCTTTTCTCACCCACGAAGGCCCCTCGAGGCTCTCGTGGCATGTTGCTTCCCTATGAGATAATTTATGTCCTAATGTGTGAAAGTGGCCACAGTCATGATTTTAAATAGAATCCCCCCCCCCTACATCACAGGGATTGGTGCTTACAGAGTAGGTGGGAATTGAAGTTTTATAAAGTAGGGACAAAGTACTAATATAACGAAAACGACCCCAACAGGAGATGGCTGGACAAGTATGATCGAGTAAAGAATGGTGGCACCACAAGTAAGGGCGAGGAAGAGGAGATGGCTGTGGGCTTTGCTGCGAGGGGTGGAGTTGGGTTGATCACCAGGCGTGGGCTGGATGTGACGAGTCGGGGACATCAGGAGGGTGGCACAGGGAGGAGAAGCAGCTTGAGCAGAGCCGTGGGGGTGGCCTGCCACCTGGCCCACAGGCTCGGAGGGGTGAGCAGAGCAGGCCAGGCTGGTGGGGAAGAGCAGGGATCCTCACCAGGCCAGAAGGAGAAGCAGAAACCAGACCGGGGAGACCCTGCCAATTGTTTTCTGGTAGCATTTCTGAAGTGAGCAAGTTGATAGTGGCTCCCCGCATACAAGACATTCAACAGTGTAAACTGCTAACATGCAGCTAACTCTCTAATTAAGTCTATTTTCCTACAACATGTGTTTGTTTATTGCAGAGAGCTGTGATAACTTGAGGGTGTCGTGTCAGCCTTGTCTCATGCACCAGCTGAACCCGGTGACACTAGCATCCTGGATCCCGACAGATGGGGGTGTTATTCCTGAAGGGAGGCTGCCCAGGGCTGGAGGCTGCTCTGCTCTGGAGCTGCTCTGTTTGCAGCGCGGGCAGACGTGACCCGAGTGGAGGCCGCAGAAATGTCTCGAGTTAGAGCCTCGTGCTAGCGTCAGCTACACCAGGGGTTCTCGAACTTCAGCCTGTGTGAATCACCTGGAGCATTTGTCAGAACACTGAGTGCTGGGCCGCCCCTCCCCTGTTTACAATTCAGTGGGCCTGGGGTGGGCCTGAGAGTCTGCACTTGTAACAAGACTCCAGGTGGTACGGGTGCTGCTGGCTGGGAGATCACACTTGGAGAGGTCTATTCAAGGTCTACCCCGTTGTTAACTCTAAAACTCTTCCTTCCTGGCTCATCTATAAAGCTGTGTCCTGAAGAACTTCAGATTTGAGAGAAGAGTGAATGGAAGTCAAAAGTTGGAAACCACCCAAATGTCCATCAGCTGATGAATGGGTAAACAAACTGGTATGTCCATATGATGGAATATTATTTAGTCATAAAAAGGAATGGAGTCCTAATACACCTACAACATGGACGAACCTTGAAAACATCAGGCTAACCTAAAGCAGCCATTTACAAAAGGCCACATACTGTGTGAGTCCATGTATGTGATATGTCCAGAATAGGCAAATTCACAGACAGAAAACAGATTAATGGTTGCCAGGAACTGAGGAAGGAGGAGGGATGGGGAGTGACTGCTTATTGGGTTTCCCTTTGGATGATAAAAAAATTCTGGAACTAGATAGCAGTGATGGTTGCAAAACATTGTGAATGTATTATACTTAGTATCACCGAATTGTACATTTAAAATGGTTAATTTTGTATTGTATGTATTTTACCACAATAAAAAATTAAGAGTGAATGAAGCATTGTTCTAATGAAATTGCAGTTCCAGTTGAAAGGTTTACAGGATGAAAGTTGGAAAGGCAAAGGACCTCCAAACCTGCGGCTTTCAGTCCTGATTGAGCAAAGAATCATTTGCAGAGATTTAAACCAAACCCTTGTCTTAGCTACAGCCAACACCAATTAAATCAAAATCTCTGGAGGTGGGGCCCAGGCATCAAAAATTTTAGATTCACCCCTGTATGATTTTAACACACAGCTAGGATCGAGAACACTAGCCCCAAACCTCAAGTGCCAGATGGGTGGATGACCTCCCTGCACACTAACTGCACCCTCATTGTGAACAATGTGCCTTTCATCTTCTCACAAACTTGCTTGGGATTGGGCTGCTGAGTAGACAAGGAGGCTGTTGGAATCAGATTGGCCAGGGTTTGAAAGTCGGCTCCCCTACTACCCAGCTGTGTGTCCTTGGGCAAACCACATAACCCTTCTGAGCTTGTTTTCTTCTCTGTAAAGAACACCATCTCATAGGGTTTTGTGAGTCATGCATGAAACAACCTGTTTCCCAGTTTTAAGTGGCAGACCCAGTTTTGTTATCGGCCCCCTCTTTGCATCTCCTTCTAGACCAGAAGGAAGAAACATTGTCTTCTTTGTGTGAAAGTTCTAGCACTGCAATATCTTGCACTGTGAGTTCAATTTTCTCCCTGCCCCTGAAGGGAGGAACATGTTCGAATTGAGAGTTGGTGACGATGGGTGAGCCCAATAGAAATTCTTTTTGCATTCATGCTCAGACTTCCTTTATGTGCCAAGCTTTATAATGATGTAAATATACTCAAAGATAAAAACAGATAAAATTCTCCTACACTTTCTAATAATAAATAAAACTGTTTGGATTTTTCTATGTTTCTGTTCAGCCCTTATTTGTAGGTAATATAGATAACATATTTTTATTCAACTACAATTAAGGCATAGATACAATTTTATACTCTGTGTTTTTCCCACTTAGTACTTTATCTTCTGCCTTTGTCATGTTTCTATAGTTCATTATTGACATTTCAATGGTATAGTAATACATAGTATTACTATAGTATACATAGTATTACTATACTATATATAGTATTACTATACTATATAATATATAGAAATACATAGTATTTCGTTGAATAGCCTTACTATAATTTATTTTGTTATTCCTCTATTGTTAAGCCTTTTGATTACTTAGGTTTCAATATTAGGAATTGTACTAAAATATTTTTGTATGTAACTTTTAATTTCCTTTGACTTATTTTCTTAAAATAAATTTCCCATAAATTACTGGATCAAGGGGTGTGAACATTTTGAGGCTCTTAAAGGCTTTCTCAAATTGCTTTGATAAAGGGTTGTACCAATTTACACTGTCACCAGCAGGGTGTGGGTGTATCATTTTCAACAACTTGCCAGCACTGAATTTCGTCCTTTGAAAAGGTTGACAAATTGTATATAATCTCATTTAATATGAGCTAATAAGTTACTGTGTCCAACTTTTTGGCAGGCATAAAATTCCTTCCTTGTTCCCTTTTTTGGTGGCATTCCCACTACTTTGTCACCGCTTGAGGGCAGTTTACAAACTTTGCCCACTGTAGAAAATCAATAATTGCTTTTTGAAACAATGAATAATTCAGGGAATCTCTCCTCCCAATAATTATTCAGTTTTTCTAACAGCAGGGGTTTTTTTTGGGGGGGGGGTTGTTTTGTTTTTAAAATAAACTAAATTACACTTTATTTCACTTATGTTGGCAGCCTCAGAGAACTCTGTTTGCTGGAAAAAATGTATGAAGATTTTCACTAGGTGGGAAGTAGACCTCTCCCACACAACAAAAAGAAAGATAAATCATTGCTCTTTTCTTCCAGCCTCTCTCTCTGCACTCCCATCTCGTTTCCTGTCTACTCCTGAGGAGCCAGCTCAATATGAACTAAGAAAAAGCTATTTGTAGAGTGCATGGGAGGAAAAAGAACACAAACAGCCCGTTCCTAAGCTATTGAGCTTAGCTTTCACCCTTTGCAGCAGGAAAAGGCTTGTGCATGCCCAGGCGATAGTACTTGTACTTTGGTACCCATCGATCAGGACAGTTCGTGCTGATGAAAACCTGCTGTGAATTCAGTAACGCTTTTAAATAACTGTGTATTTTATTCATTTTAGTGATGTCTACATAAATTTCAAAAACAGTAATAAAAATATTCATGAGACTAATTTATCCAGCTACACCTATTTGGTGCACATTTGCATTTTCAGATTCCTTAAGTGTCCCCTTCTGCATGAAGGTTGGGAAGAGTTGCTCTGACAATAAGCCAATGTTTTCTTTCAACTAGGAGACGCTTAACCAGTTAAGAGGGCTAGCGAAGTGCTTGTCGTTGTAACTAGTACTTTTCTGGTATTTAATAATGTAACTTGGCCCCACTAGAAGCAGGGACTCTTCCTCCTTTAACTTCAAAGGTGGTCAATTTTAAAAGCCCGTTCACCTTTTTCTCATCAGTGACAGCAACGAACAATTAATGGTGTTTCTTAAATGTCTTGCTGCCTGAAATAACATCTTCTTCTAATTAAAAAGTAGCAAAGGCTGCACCTCTCTCCTCTGTTCCCTTCAGTTGGCCGTAACATCTTGACATCTCCTTCTGTTCCCAGCTTTGTCTAAGACCATCCTTATCTGGAAACAAAATAGGTCAGATGTTTCTATTGGGGCAGGATTATTTGTGACTTTGGTTTTCAAAGAAAATTTATGCTGGTGGTTTGCAGAAAGTTGACATATACCTAGGGGTTCCCTTGTCAGAGGGCAGCAGGGTCCCCATGGGTCCACATCCTTGCCTGGACGAGGAGTTGTGTATCCTGGCCATGCTTGGGTGGCTGCAGGGACAGGGTTGCAGGATCACTTGTTCACACTCTTCCCTCGTCTCCGTTTCCTACAAAGACACCCTGGCCCTAGCTCTGGCTTCACTCTTCAAAATTCAACTCAGTGTATAGCAAGTCATAGATTCTAAACTCCAGGAAACACAAAAGTCATAAGCCAGTGGTTTCCAAGCCTGGCTTTTCAACAGTCTCTTGGTGAACTTTTAGAAAATATAATACATATTCTTGTCCCCGTGCCCATTCTGTTTCATTAAAACTGTGTGCCACCAGGAAACCTGCATTTGGAAAACCTCTTGTGTTTCTTTTCTTTTTTTTTTTTTTTTCGAGACAGAGTTTTGTTGCCCAGGCTAGAGTGAGTGCTGTGGCGTCAGCCTAGCTCACAGCAACCTCAAACTCCTGGGCTCAAGCAATCCTCCTGCCTCAGCCTCCCGAGTAGCTGGGACTACAGGCATGCGCCACCATGCCCGACTAATTTTTTCTATATATATTAGTTGGCCAATTAATTTCTTTCTATTTATAGTAGAGACGGGGTCTCACTCTTGCTCAGGCTAGTTTCGAACTCCTGACCTGGAGCAATGCGCCAGCCTCGGCCTCACAGAATGCTAGGATTACAGGTGTGAGCCACCACACCTGGCCAAGCTCTTGTGTTTCTGATGGTCAGTCCAGCTTCAGAACACTAAACCAGCCAGGCTCCCAGGGTGAGATCCCCTTGAATGTCATCTCTGGTAGATGGTTGTATGTCCTCTACTGGAATACCTCCAACCACGGGGCACTCACTACGTTTTATGATTGGCCTGAGTTGAAACATTCTTCCGTGTGGTGAGTGCAAAGCCATTTCCACCGCACAAGTTTTTACCTATTGGTTTCCATTATGCCCTTTAGAACAAGGCAGAAAAAGCTATTCTTCCCCATCACAACCTTTCACACACGTGAGCCTTCTGAACGGTTATTGTTTCCTTTCCAGGCTCCCTCTCTCTTCCCATTTCTAGACTCTTAGTCCTAAGTTCATAGAGTGTTGATTATGTACCACGTGCTTTAAACATATCTTTTGGGTCATATCTGAGAACCTTATGGTGTCACTACTTTTCAGTGTCAGAGAAGACCAGGGGCCGGTCAACATGACCTGCCCAGTTCCCACAGCTAAGTAGCTGAATTGAAATTTGAATGCTCTTTCTGACTCCAAATTCTATGTCCTTAATTAACATGTTATGCTTCAGATTTTTCCTTTCTTTGGTGTTAAATGCAAAATAATAGGTGCTAAATGTATATTAAATCAAGGTGTATAAATGTAAAACCCTACACTCTAAAATTCTACTCTGCAGGCTGCCCCTGTCCAATGGGCAAAGTCCCTCTGAAGCACACCACTGAGGGCTGGCTGTTATAGTCAGACAGAGGGGAGCTCACCCTCTCTTGCTCCGGACACCGTCTGCAATGACTGTAGCCTCCGCCTGCACCATGGGCTTGAAGCAGTGAGTTGGTCTCTGCCAATTTTGACCTTGAAGCAGCTAAACCCTGAGTTTTTTGTTGTTAGTTCAGATTTCACTCATTTTGCACCCTTGCAAATGGGTTTCTAGATCTTAAAAGAAGGACTTTATATCTATCTCCATTATTTTATTTGTTGCTTGTGACTCATCATTCCAACTTATATAGATCTCTTGGCTTTTCAATTGGATCACCCATTAAATTTTCTAGCTTAGTGTCATTCTCAAATCTTAATAGGTATGATGTCTTTCTTTGTATAAATCACTGATAAGAATTTTGTTGAAGGTAGGACTAAGGACAAATACTTTAAGCACTTGTAGGGCAATTAATCAATTAATTAATACTATGGGGCTACAGTTATTCAACCAAATGTGAACACACCCCATTGTATTACCATTCAGTCTTGTGTATAGGAACATAAAAGATTTGGTCAAATGCCTTCCTGTCCACAGGATTTTTCTGATGAATTAATCCAATGAGCTTATCCAGAATGGGAAGTATTCAATTGTATTCTTAGTGAACCTATGTGTGTTCCTACTTATCATCACCTTTCCCCCTTAGGGTTCAGAAAACATCTCTTTAATGGTTTATTTAAGAATTCTGCTGTAAATTGGTATTAACTGAACAGCACCTAAGTGGTCACATAGGTACTACAGTAATAGGGTATTGGGCAGGTGGGAGGGGGGAGGGGGGCGGGCATATACATACATAATGAGTGAGATGTGCACCATCTGGGGGATGGTCATGATGGAGACTCAGACTGTGGGGGCAGTGGGGGAAATGGGCATTTATTGAAACCTTAAAATCTGTACCCCCATAATATGCCGAAATAAAAAAAAAAAAGAATTCTGCTGTAGATTGATGCCACATTTACTTTTTGGTTGAGCTCTGAGTGACTCAGGAAGGAGCTGGGTTCAGGCTGGGATGTGTCCCAGTGGAGCGTGGAGTGGTGACAAAGCCACAGCCAACAGGGGTGGCGAATGAGGGCAGCTTCAGTGGTAAGGTGGGTGGGTTGGTTAAGTGCCCAGGTGTCAGGGCTGGCTATTAGAGCAGGCCATTGACTCGTGGTTAGTGGGGTGAACTGAGGAATCCACACAGCAGGGGCAGGGAAAGAACAAGAATGGAACAAAGGCAGATACTCCTTCAGGGAGTGGCCAGCAGGGCAGGGGAAGACTGGAGGCTGAAGTTTGATTGGTAAACACTGAGGTGGAAACCAACACAGCCAAAGGATCAGGGAGGTGCAGCTGCCATAAGTTAAGGTTGAGACACCAGTTGCACCTGTAACCCAGAGTTACTTGGGCATGTGGCAGAGACTGAATGCAGAGTTGACCCAGGGGCACTCCTTGAATATGCCCCCTTTTATTTTGACGTATCCTTTTAGAACTGCTAGAAGTTCTTATTTACAAAATGTAATGATGAGAACAAACTAAGAAAGGCACAGTTCCCCTATCCGGACGCTGTGTATTGTTAGATAGAAAGTGTACCTTGTGGTTGGCACAGTGGCCAAGCTGTAGGCATGGTCTGTGTCTTTTCTTGCTGCTCTCTGCTGGGAGAGGCAGAGATAGCAAGGCCAAGCTGTGGCAAGTTCCTGGGCGTTCTTGCCCATTGAGCCTGCTGCCTTGAGCAGGGCTGGCAGCCAGTCCTGCGGGCCAGAATATAAAAGCTGTGCTTCTGGACGCGCAGGATGCTGTGTATGTTGGTGTTGAATCAGTAGGCTTGGTGCTTAGTTGAGCACTCAGACTTCTGGCAATGCTTGAGTTTGCAGTGATTCATGCGGGGTGGCATGGAATGCCTGATTCTGCATCCCTCTAGACAGGCTCAACAAGATCAAAACATGACCTTGATGGCCCAGTTCTCCTTTTTCCAGAGGACCTAAATCTGCCCTGTCCCATACGGTAGCCAGTAGCCACATGTGACTGTTTATATTAAATTTAAATTAATTCATCAAAATTAAAAATTCAGTTACTTAGTGACACTAGCTACATTTCAAGTGCTCAATAGCCACATGTAGCCAGTGCTACTGTATTGAATAGTGCTGATTATAGAACATTTCCATTGTTGCAGAAGGTTCTATTGGGCAGCACTGGTCTAGATCTCTTTGAAGGAGAAGAATTGGTGCCTGGGGCTGTCCAGACTTCAAGGGGTATCTCCTGGGGCATGGTGTTGGTCCACCTGGATGTCACGCTTAAAGTTGCTATGGCCCAGAAATTTTTACTTTGACCTATTAAAAATGTGCTTGTACAGTTTTGCATTTAACCTGTAAATCCAGATGCATGTCAGGGCGTTCTGGACAGAGGGGTGTGAGAAATTAGCATATGCTTGACACCATTTTCCCTAAAAGATCACACATTACTCTACCCTAGGTGATGGTCCTGATTTATATTGTAGGCTTCAGAACATACTCTTCTTTTTTTAACATTTTTTATTTTTATTTTTTATTATGGGTACATAGTTGTACATATTTATGGATTACATGTGATGTTTTGATACAGGATACAATATGTAATGATCAAATCAGGGTAATTGGGATGTCCATCACCTCAAGCATTATCATTTCTTTGTGTTAGGAAAATTCCAATTCCAATCTGTTAGTTATTTTAAACTATACAATAAATTATTAACTATAGTCACCCTATTGTGCTACCAAATACTAGATCTTGTTCATTCTATCCGACTCTATTTTTGTACACATTAACCATCCTGACTTTATCCCCTCTCCCTACTACGCTTCCCAAGCTCTTCTACTCTCAATCTCCTTAAGTTCAATTCAAAACATTTTTAATTCTCACATGAGTGAAAATATGTGATAAATGTCCTCCAGTTCCACTCATGTTGTTGCAAATGGCAGGATTTCATTCTTTTTTAAGGCTAAATAATATTCCGTTGTGTATATACACCACATTTTCTTTATCCATTCACCCATTGGTGGGCACTTCATTGGTTGGTTCTGTATCTTGGTTCTTGTGATTAGTTCAGCAAATACTCTTTGACAAATAATTTGTTCTGTGCTGCTGCTAAGCCTAATAAATGAAAGATGGTCTTTTCCTTAAAAAGTTGAGACATATGACACCAATCTCATAAACTCTAATCTAAATCACGTCCTGCCAGTTACTAGCAGTGTGGTTTGGGGCAATTTATGTAAATCTGTCCCAGTTAATTCATCTCGAAAATTCAGATAATAATATGTATCCTGCAGGTGATTGTAAGAATTAGAAATAACACGTACGTCACAGCTTACATGCTGTTTCTCTCACTGAGTATGTGGATGTATTCTCAGGAGTCCGAGAGTTCTCTACAAAATTTTTACAAGTTCTTAACTTTTGTTCTCTTACACACACTTTATTTTTTAGAGCAGTTTTAGGCTCATAGCAAAACTGCAAATAAAGTACAGAGAGTTCTCATATAATCTTCCCTGCCCCACTGAGCCTCCCCTACCATTGAGTTCCTACACAAATGGTACTGTTTGTTACAATAATATTGACACATCATTGTCACTCAAAGTCCATAGTTTACATTAAGATTTACCCATGGTGGTGGTGTACATCCTATGGGTTTTAACAAATGTATAAGGATGTATCCATCATTATTGTATCATACAGAACATAGGCATACCTTGGAGATACTGCAGGCTTGCCACTACAATAAAGAGACTAGCACAATAAAGTAAGTCACCCAAAGTTTTGGATTCCCAGTGCCTATAAAAGTTATGCTTACACTATGCTTACACTATATTGTAGTCTGTTAATTGTGCAATAACATTATGTCTTAAAAAAGTATTTGCCTTAATTATTAATAAAAACACTTTATTGCCAAAAAATGCTAACAATCACCTGAGCCTTTATCAAGTGCTAATCTTTTTGCTGGTGGAGGGTCTTGCCTTGATGTTGATGGCGGCTGACTGATCAGGTGTTGGTTGCTGAAGGTTGGCATGGCTGTGGCAATTTCTTAAAATAAGACAACAATGAAGGTTGCAGTGTTCTTTGACTCTTCCTTTCGTGAAAGATTTCTCTGTAGCATGCAATGCTGTTTGATAGCATTTTACCCACAGTAGAACAACTTTCAAAATTGGAGTCAATATTCTCAAACCCTGCCACTGCTTTATCAAGTAAGTTTATGTAATATTCTAAATCTTTTGCTGCCATTTCATCAATGTTCACAGCCTTGTCACCAGAAGTATATAGGTTCCATCTCAAGAAACCACTCCCTTTTCTCATCCATAAGAAGCAACTTCCCAACTATTCAAGTTTTATCGTGAGATTACTGCAATTAAGTCACATCTTCAGGCTCCACTTCTAATTTCTAGTTCCCTTGCTATTTCTACTACATAGAAGTTACTTCCTCCACTGAAGTCTGGAACCTTTCAAAGTCATCCGTGAGGGTTGGAATCAACTTCTTCTAAAGTCCTGATAATGTTGATATTTTGACCTCCTTCCATGAACCGTAAGTGTTCTTAATGGCATTTAGAGTGCGAATCCTTTCCTGCAGGTTTTTATTGGCTTTCACCAGATCCATCAGACTATCTATGGGAGATATGGCCTTATGAAAAGTATGTCTTAAATGATAAGACTTAAAATTCAAAATGACTCCTTCATCCATAGGCTACGGAACAGATGTTGTGTTAGCAGGCATGAGAACAACATCAATCTCCTTGTACATTTCCACCAGAGCTTTGGGTGACCAGATGCATTGTCAATGAACAGTAATACTTGCAAATAGTGGGGTTAAAATATTCAGTAAACCATGCTATAAACAGATGTGCCACCATCCAGGCTTTGTTGTTCCATTTATAGAGCACAGAGTAGATTTAGTGTAATTTTGAAGTGCCCTACGATTTTTGGAATGGCAAATCAACATTGGCTTCACTTCAAGTCATCAGCTGCATTACCCCCTAACAAGAGAGTCATGCTGTCCTTCGAAACTTTGAAGCCAGGCATTGACTTCTCCTCTCTAGCTAGCTGAAAGTCCTAGATGGTATCTTCTTTCACTAGAAGGCTGTTTCATCTATACTGAAAATCTGTTGTTTAGTGTAGCCACCTTCATCAATAATTTTAGCTAGATTTTCTGGATAACTTAATGCAGATTCTACATTAGCACTTGCTGCTTCACCTTTTATGTTAAGGAGATGGCTTCTGTCCTTAAACTTCATGAATCAACCTCTGCTAGCTTCAAATTTTTCTTCTGCAGCTTCCTCACCTTTCTTAATTCATAGAGTTAAAGAGAGTTAGGGACTAGCTCTTGATTATGCTTTGGGCTTAAGGGAATATTGCAGCTGGTTTGATCATCTGTCCAGACCACTAAAACTTTCCCCATATCAGCAACAAGGCTGTTTTGCTTTTTTATTATTTGTGTTTTCTCTGAAGTCAATTTCCTTGAAGAATTTTTCTTTGCATTCACAACTTGGCTCTTTGGCATAAGAGGCCCACCTTTCAACCTGTCTTGGCTCTTGGCATGCCTTCCTCACTAAGCTTAATCATTTCTAGCTTTTCATTGAAAGTGACAGATGTATGATTCTTTCTTTCACTTGAACATTTAGAGGTCATTGTAGGGTTACTAATTGGCCTAATTTCAATATTGTTGCATCTTAGGGCAGTGGTCCCCAACCTTTTAAGCACCAGGGACCAGTTTCATGAAAGACAATTTTTCCACAGACCAGGGAGCAGGGGGAAATGGTTTCGGGATAATTCAAGGCCATTACATTTATTGTGCACTTTTTTCTATTATTATTACATTATAATATATAATGAAATGATTGTACAACTCAGCATAATGCAGAATCTAAGGCCGCTGATGATCTGACGGGGGCGGAGCTTATGTGGTGATGCGAGTGATGGGGAGCCGCTGTAAATACAGAAGAAGCTTCTCTTGCTCATTTACTGCTCACGTCCTGCTGTACAGCCTGTCTCCTAACAGACCATGGACTGGTATTGGTCTGTGGCCTGGGGTTTGGGGACCACAGTCTTAGGGAATAGGGAGGTCTGAGGAAAGGGAGAGAGACGGGGAATGACCAGTCTGTGGAGCAGTCAGAACACACACAACATGTATTATGTTTGCTGTCTTATATGGGCACATTTGTGGTGCCTCGAAACAATTATATTAATAACATCAAATGTCACTGATCACAGATCATCATAATAGATATAATAGCAATGAAAACGCTTGAAACACTGAGAGAATTACCAAACTGTGACACAGAGGCATGAAATGAGCACATGCTGTTGGAGAAATGGTGCCCATAGACTTGCTCAAGGCAGGGTTGCCACAAACCTTCAATTTGTATAAAATGCCGTAACTGCAAAGCGCAACAAAATGCTATATCCTGTAGTTGTGCTGCCCTAAAAATCCTCTGTGCTTAATCAGGGTTTCCTCCCCTCTAACATTTGGCAACCACTGATCTTTTAACTGTCTCCATAGAGTCTTACCTTTTCCAGAATGTTACACAGTTGGGATCATACAGTGTGTAGCCTTTTTGGAGTGATTTCTTTCACTTAGCAATATGCATTTAAACTTTTTTCATGTCTTTCATGGCTTGGCAGCTCTTTTTTTTTTTTTTTTTTTCTTTTTAGTGCTGAATAATCCATTGTCTTGATGTACCACAGTTTTTTTTAATCCATTCACCTGCTCACAACTTTTAATCCAGTGCTTTCCAAACTGGGGTCATTGGATTGGATCTCTGAACATGTATTCATTCTCGAGGACTCAAGAGTTTTTAGAATTTGGGAAACTCTAGCCTAGTGTGTAATAGGTACTCAATATATGTGACAATAGGTGACAGAATTATGACTAATGTAAGAGAAGCTAAAAGTGTCATGAAGCAGGGCTGGGCAAGGCCTGTGTTCACAGGATGCTTCCAGAGAGGAAAGGCACGTCAGCTGGATTTGCAGCCAAAGCTGCTTTCTGTGGGTAGAGAGGCTTTGAGCTTCCTGGGCAGCTACCTGAGGCTGCCCAGGCTGCAAGGGGCACATCCCTGGGGCAGATGCTGGGCACTGCGGTGGCCTGACAGTTTCTGACAGCCCCACTGAAAAAACTTGGAACATTTTCTCATCTTCAGTTTTCTGGCACCATTCCCTTGCTCTGTGATTTTGTGAGATTACAATGTGATTCCTCAATTACCTCTGAAAGGTCTTCCTGTTCCCTGGGCTGTAATTCAAGGGGCCTGGAGACCTGAACTCATTTAGAGCTGCTCGGGGCTCCTTGATGCTGTCTCCATCCATCTCTAGCTTCTGTTCCCTCTTAACCATCTGTGTTCTGCTCCACTGGTATTAAAGATGCTGCTTCCAGATGGCAAGGGAAGAGCAAAATCGCAGCTGGGCAGTGCTGTCATCTGTTCCACTGTCCATCTCAGGCCATCGCCCTCCTTTGTTCATCTTCTTGCCCCAAATACAATTTTAGGAGGTCCATGTTTTGCCATCTGAGTGTTGCACAGGCCTGGGGTGATTTAGCCTCTTCTGTCCCATCCCTGTGTGCTCCTCTCTCTACCTACATATTGAAATGTCCCCTACGCTCACACATGGGGGTTTCAACTACCTCCCTTGCACTGATTTGAATTATACCTTGTCGTATTTTCAGAGTTTCATTTTTTAGAGCCCTCTATTTTTCAAGTCATATTTCCTTTTAGTACAGAAGTTCTTGAACCTTGGTTGTACATTAGAATGATTGGAGCAACCAAATCTCTGGGTGCTTAGTTTCTCCAGATAATCATAAAAGAAAAATAAAAGTGTTATGATAGACTTCATCAAAATTAAACAATTCTGTTCATTAAAAGCTACTGTTAAGAAAATAAGAAACAAATCACTGGGAGAAATATTTTGCCACACATATAACTGACAAAAGTCTTATAACCAGTGTCTCTTAGCAATTCCTACAATTCAGTAATAAAAATACAAATTGCCCAGTTAAAATATTGGTCAAAAAGCTTGAATAGGCACTTGACAAAGGACAATTTGTAAGTGGCTAACAAACCACATGAAAAAGCATTTAATATTATTAGTCATAGGGAAATGGAAATTAAAGCCCAAATGAGATACCTACTAAATGGCTAAAATTAAAAAAAAAAAATGACAACACCAAATGTTGGCAAGGACACAGAGCAACTGGAACTCTCATTCTTTCTGGTAAGAGTAAAAAATGGTACAACCACTTTGGAAATTGGTCTGGTAGTTTCTAATAAAGTGAAACATATACCTGCTCAATGACCCAAAATACTACTTTTAGGTTTTTACTTAAGAGAAATCAAAATATACATATAATAAAAAACCAACAACTGAATAATAACCCCAAACTGGAAGCAATCCAAATGTTCCTCAACTAGAGAATTGATAAACAAATCGTGGTACATCCATCCAGTAAAATACTACTAAGTAACAGGAAGGGAGCAAACTACTGATTCACATGACAATACGGATAAACTTTGAAAACATGATGCTGAAAGGAAGAGGCCAGTACCTACTACATGATTCCATTTATATAAAGCTCTAGAATAGGCAAAATAAAATATGGAGAAAGAAACAGAGTAGAGGTTGCCTCTGAGGCAGGGGTCTGTGAGTGTCGGGAGAGAGCTTTCTGGGATGATGGATATATCCAATATCTTGATAGTGGTGTGGGTTACAAAGCATACGCATTTGTCAAAACTCATTTTCAAAGTGGGGTCTTAAATGTTGTACATTTAATATCTATACATGCGATTTATATAAATTATACATCAATAAGGAAAATTTAATTTGAAAAAAGCTCCCAGATGATTTTACTACACACTGAGAAGGGGTGAGAGTCAATGCTATGCTGTCTCAGTTCATAAAATGTCTCCATCTTTTCCCTGCAGTTTGAAAACCTTGTTTCCCAATATCCAGGCCCCTTGTCTGCTAGCACCCTATATTCCAGTCCCTTATAATTAGGAATTCCACAACATCATGATTACTCATCTAAGCTGTCTTTTTTAAATACACCAACCACACCTCCCTGTTAGACAAATTGAAGTCTAAAACACTGCTCCTTTCTGAGCAAGGTAGTTATCAGTAAGATAACTGGAAAAATGACTACCTGCTCTTCTTGTAGGAGAATGAACTTTTTGTATATGTCTGGGAGTTGAGGTCCTTTGACCCTGCTCTCTTATCTGTGTGCAGAGATTGATGTTTTCATATTATATTTTGGGAAAGCATCTTTTGTCCATTTCATCAGATGAACATCTTTTTGCTCCTGGGCTTACTGATTTTGATGTAGTTGAATGTGCTCTTATTTAAAGTGAAGTTCTATGTTTCTTTTTGTTAGATGTACTTCTTTTGAATAAAACATACTTTTAGAAATTATCATTTCCATCATAAATTTTCTCATGTCCCAAGGATATCTAGGAGAATTTCTTTTTTACCATAGTGTGTTTATATTTTCAGTCTACTTACTACCCATCTTATATCCCTCGACAAATTTTCTTATGTTTGGGAGATGCCAAGATCTGATTTAGTGTCTATTTTGAAGCACCTGTGTCAAATACCTGTGAGCAACTCAGAAGTAATAGATCACCCACTCAGCAGCCATAGCAGTCTGGGTCTCAGCTAATAACTAAAAGTAAGCCACAAAGAGATTATGAAGACCCAAAAGAGTGTCATAAAATCCATGTACTTTATTCAGAGGTGAGTCCCTTGGAATCTTACTCATAGTCAATCTGCTCTTACCTGGTGCACAGCTGTAATATCTTTGCAGCCTGGCTAGAAGCACCAAGTTAGAAGATAAAATGAAGGTGGCTATTATGGTGGGGTATGTTGATTGCTATAAAACAGGGGCAGCAGGCTGGGCGCGGTGGCTCACGCCTGTAATCCTAGCTCTCTGGGAGGCCGAGGTGGGCGGATCGCTCGAGGTCAGGAGTTCAAAACCAGCCTGAGCAAGAGTGAGACCCCGTCTCTACTATAAATACAAAGAAATTAATTGGCCAACTGATATATATATATATAAAAAATTAGCCAGGCATCGTGGCATATGCCTGTAGTCCCAGCTACTCGGGAGGCTGAGGCAGGAGGATTGCCTGAGCCCAGGAGTTTGAGGTTGCTGTGAGCTAGGCTGACGCCACGGCACTCACTCTAGCCTGGACAACAAAGCGAGACTCTGTCTCAAAAAAAAAAAAAAAAAAACAGGGGCAGCCTACAGGAGAGAAGAGATCACCCTCTTCACCTTCACCTTGTCCTATCAAAATAAAAAAGAAGTGGAGAAATCTAGTGGCCATTTGCTTTAGCAGCACACATGTAAAATCATTCTCCATAATGATGAGAGACATGACCGCAGTTGAGGTCAATGTAATAGAGTCATTGATGGTACTGCCTTCAAGTCATCAAGAAAAGGCTAAATGTTCCATGCACTGCTTTCCTTAAGGAAGCAGGGAAGTGTGTGATATGATTTAGAAAGGTTTCTATCAAACTGGGTGGAAATAAAAGTTTTGGCAGCTCAAGTGAGCAAGTTGCAGCATCTCAAACCATCTTGACTATCTTGGCACAGTGCCCTCGAGGACAGCTCTGGGGTGATGGCGATCGTAGAGCAGGACCGGACCCCTCCACGCTCCTCTGCAACAGGTCTGTGCCCCCTTTCTGGATAGCAAGTGCCCTGCGTGTGACCACAGCCATCCCTTGTGGCTCGGGGCCTCCCACCGGCCACCCTGTGTTTACGCAGCACCTGCTGCCTTTCCTCCACGCAGCCTCGGCCAGCTGCCACCCCGTCTCTTCCTCGGACCTCCAAATCTGGAAGACTCTGGGTATCTCTGGGTGGACTCTTCACTCTATAAATCCATCAGAGGCTCACCTCTTAATCCCACGAATCTGAAATGAAAACTATGTGTACCATGAACATAGAATTTCTGTGGGTGAGATTCCTCAAAGAAATAGACGTAGACTTACCATTCGACTCAGCAATCCCATTACTGGGTATCTACCCAAAGGTAAATACTTCATTTTATAAAAAAGACACCCACACTCAATGTTTATTGCAGCACAATTCATAATCACAAAGATATGGAATCAACCTAAGTGCCCATCAATTCATGAGTGGATTAACAAAATATGGTGTGTGTGTGTGTGTGTATACACACACCCACACAATGAAGTACTACTCATCCATAAAAAGGAATGAAACAATGTTTTTTCCAGCAACTTTGATAGAACTGGAGACCATTATCCTAAGTGAAATATCTCAGGGATGGAAAAACAAACACCACATGTACTGTATAATAACTTGGAGCTAATCAATGGGCACACACAGGCACAAAGAGATGTAAAAGTCATAGGAAATCAAAAGGGAGGAAAAGAGGGGAGAGGTAAAAGCCTACCTGTGGGGTACAGTGAACACTACTCTGGTGATGGGCACACTAAAAGCCCCAACTTAGGCATTATGAAAGGTATCCATATAGCAAAAACATTTGTACCCCCTTAGTATTTTGAAATTTAAAAAAAAAAGGAAAAAAAAAAAGACTTTCTCCAGTTGAAATGTTAATGATGCTTGGAATTTCTTTAAATAATCCAGCAGGGGCAGGGGAAGGAAAGGCACAGACGAGACATGATGGCTGGCCGTCGACATCTGTCAGGGCTGGGTGGCTGTGTTGAGGGGCACACCATGTCCCGTGCTGTCTTTGGGTATGTTGGAAAATGGCCATTGAAAAAGTTACAAAGAAAAAATATGATGCCATGCAACCTAATTTAAAGTTCTCACTCTCATTTTCATGGGTCGCTGGGCAGAGGGTGTGTAAGATCACTTTACCATTAGCCTAAGATCACTCAAAAGGAAACAAAATATCTGGGAGCTACTTGTTTCAGAAAGAATCTCGGAAGTGTGTTTGCCTCTTGCCGCCCAATGTATGTTATGGTGCCAATTACTCAGAGCAGCTTTAAAGTGTTCACACTGAGCGCAGCCCCATGGAGTTAGGGACAGAAGCCAAGGTGAAGTGCTCCTCCTTAGAAGATTTCTGGCTCCCAGGCCCACACCTACAGCTCAGCTCTGCCATCTGGATGTCAGGGAGGTGAGAGGCCAAGTTTGAATGCACGTGAACTCTGTGCATTTGGGGACTTGAATACTCAGGAAGTTGGCTCTCTTTGATGAGAAATTGTAATACTTCCCTCTCCTCTGCTAACCCAGCTTCCCTTCCCTTCCCTTTCCCCTCTTCTCCTTCCTCCTTCCCTCTCTTCTTTTAAATTACCACCACTACAAAAACCCATAGCACGTTCATGTCAGAACCTCATTGGGTTGTTACAAGGATTACGATACAAGGATGGGAGAAAGAAATTTAAATTGATTAGAATGATTTTGATCATCATAATTAAAAAAACTTTTTTTATTATTGACACTTTCAAACATAAACGTCTGGCTGATATAATGAACTCCCTGTATGTTCACAAATGGATAATCTCCTTTCATCTGTTCCCACCCTCCTCACCCCACTCCAGATTACTTTAAAAATAATCTAAGGCATGATATTCTTTCATCTGTGGACAATTCAATAGTATTTGTAAGAGATAAGAGTCTTTCTCTGTCCTCACCCTCCCCCCAACTTCCCAGAGTGCGGTGGCATCATCATAGCTCACAGCAACCTCAAACTCCTGGGCTCAAGCCATCCTCCTTCCTCAGCCTCCCAAAGTGCTAGGATTATAGACATGAGCCACCACGCCCGGCCTTCCTTCCTTCCTTCCTTCCTTCCTTCCTTCCTTCCTTCCTTCCTTCCTTCCTTCCTTCCTTCCTTCCTTCCTTTCTTTCTTTCTTTCTTTCTTTCTTTCTTTCTTTCTTTCTTTCTTTCTTTCTTTCTTTCTTTCTTTCTCTCTCTCTCTCTCTCTCTCTCTCTCTCTCCCTCCCTCCCTCCCTCCCTCCCTCCCTCTCTCTCTCTCTCTCTCTCTCTTTCTTTCTTTCTTTCAACATAGTCACAATACCATTGCATCTTTTTCTTTTCTTTTCTTCTTCTCTTTTGTGTTTTTTTTTTTTTTTTTTTGAGACAGAGTCTCACTCTGTTGCCCGGGCTAGAGTGCCATGGCGTCAGCCTCGCTCACAGCAACCTTGAGCTTGGGCTCAAGCAATCCTTCTGCCTCAGCCTCCCGAGTAGCTGGGACTACAGGCATGTGCCACCATGCCCAGCTCATTTTTTCTATATATTTTTGGTTGTCCAATTAATTTCTTTCTATTTTAGAGATGGGGGTCTCACTCTTGCTCAGGCTGGTTTTGAACACCTGACTTTGAGCAATCCACCTGCCTCAGCCTCCCAGAGTGCTAGGATTACAGGCATGAGCCACCACGCCCGGCCCATTGCATCTTTTAAAAATAACAATAACTTGTCAATATTATAAAATATTTACTTTTCAAATTTCCCTGATTATCTAATAATTCCTTTTTATTCTTGGTTCATTCAAATGAGAATCCAAACAAGATGCACATGGTACATTCAGCTGAAATGGCTCTTGCCTTTCATAATCTATAGACTTCCTTGCCTGCTTTTGTTTTCTTCTTGCCATTTATTTATTGAAGGAATTGAGCTATTTGTCTTGCAGAATTTTCAACATTCTGGATTTTGCTGGTTGCACCTTCATCGTATTTTATTTAACATGCTCCTGTAATTACCTGTAATTCCTGTTGGCTGATAGTTGTACCCAGAAGCCTGTCATTACTATTAATTATATCGGAGACTTCACTTCTGAGACTGACAGTTTCTACGTATGACACCTGAGCATAGCGAGTAAGGCAGGGTCCCAAACTCTTCTGAGGCAACATACAGAAGGTTAACTCTTTTCAGCAATGTCAAGTCTAGTCTCTGTTCACTTGACAAAATATATCTGCCTGTCATTAGCCCCACAAAGACTGTCAACTAGAATGTGTTAGGCCTGCTGTCTGTGCATGAGAATGAGCATGCCTGGGTGGAAAGAGCACGAACTTGGGAGTCAGACAGCCTTAGACGTGCGTTCTGACTTCACCTTTTATTAAGTAGACACCTTTGCTAGTTACTCCGTGTCTTTAATTCTCAGATTCCTTGTATATAAGGATAATGTCTATCTTACCAGGCTGCTAAGATGTTCCTGACATGTAATATGTGTTCAAGCACAGCTTGAAAACAGCTCATTTCTTTTCCAGCTTAGGATAAAAATGGGAATTGTCGGGGGAAAAAAAACCCCACAAATCCATAGAGTTTGTTTAGAGCCAAACACAAATATGGCATTTATTGGCTTCATAAACAATAGAAAAGATTTTCAAGCAAGCCTTAGGAAAGCACACTGAGAAAGGGGAAGGAACATGGGAACAGGAAATAGTGCTCTCTCCTTCCCTCGTTGTACTCAGAAAATTCAGGAAATTCTTCCCAAAGAAAGCATGACCCATTTCAGCCTAAAAATGTGCTATTTTCTGGATTGTGCTGGCTTGAGAACATATTTCTTTTACCAAAAGATGAGTTCACAGTAAATGACTCAGAAACATATGGGTGAAATTTCCCTTAAGCCACTCAAGGGATTAGAAATTAAGGGAAAGAGTGCTTGGCAAAATGCACTTGGGGTTTTGCCAAGCCCAAACCAACTGAGAAATAGTTAAGACACAAGGCAGATCTTGAAGGCTGCCAAGTTTGCCCATCTTAGCAGGACAGGGATTTATAATTAGAGCTGCTCAGAAAAGCACTGCCTTACGGGTGGCAAAGGACAAAAAAGCCTTTGTGCTCAACGCCTCAAGGTGGCTGCCGTTTCGCAGATGGACCTTTCCCGGTGTGCACACTCTCCGCGGCATCAGGGTCCTCAAAGCTCACCTCTACACCAAGCCCTGCCGTTCTCTCCAGACTGGGTGTTTCTCACTGTGAATTCCTGGATGAGGAAGAACACATCTCGATGACTGTTCCTGACTTACAGTGGAGAGCTGTAATGGGAATACATGACAAAGCAATTTCCTTCTCCCACATACGCTTTTTCTCCTCTGTCTCTTATCTTTGTCACCTTTCCCCGTTTCTCTGCCTTCCGTCTGTGGCTTTCTGTTTGTGTAAAATGAAGGGATTGAATCAGCTGTTTTCAAACTGTGCTACCTGGAGCCTCGTAAGGCCCTGGCTGGCGCGGTGGGACAGGGTCGGGGGAGAGTGAGAAGGGTCTCTTCAAAAGGCAGGAGGGGCTCCAGCATAACTAAGATTTTGAGTGAATTAAGGACTCTGGGGTTAAACAATTCGAAAATCACGAGTCTGGACGAAGTCTCATGTCCCTTCTGACTAAACAGTGCCAGTGTGGTCTCTCTCATTTCTCAGCCTGCATTCACTCAGCCAAATATCCCCTAAGACGTGCACCAGCTTTTCTCTGCAGCATTCATCAGAGTGCTTCTGTGTGCAGACACCCTGCAAGCACTGGGCACACAGCAGTGAACAAAACAGACATGGTCCCCGTCCCCACAGGGCTCGCAGACTAGTTGGGAAGACTGGCATTAAACAAATGAATACGAAAATCCAACTCAAGCAACACACACCATGAAAGACAAGATCATTGTCAAAGGTTAAGTAGATGGGGAGTTAGAAAGATACTATAGAATGTGTCCCGTCCAAAGCATCTCTCCTACCAGCCTGGCTGGCCATTGGACACTCTACAGGATAGCTAATCATTATTAAGTCTTTGAAGATTTAAATTAAAAATATACCTCTTTTACCTGACAGGGGAGGTTTAAGAAACCCAGAGCACAAGTTAGCTGATGGGTTCAGTTAGCTGTTATTGCAGAAAGCAAAGAAGATGGGCATGAGAGAACAGACTGGAGGCTTTAGATGGGTGAGTGTGAGAATGTTTATAGCTTGGTGGGCTGGGGAGTAAATCCAGATGCATCCCCTGGAGGGGTATAAAAAGCCCAGAGAGTAGGTGACCCAAAACAAAGTGCAAATGAAGGCCATGCCAATGACCCTCTTCATTTATTTCACTACCGTATCTGGAACTCTCCTTAATACCATTTTTCCATTCCTCACTGAGTTTAACATGCTACACACACAGCAAACGTTAACTCATTACTGACTCCTAATTCTATTGCTGTTTCTTTGTCTCTGCCTAACTCTTGCTCTTTGTACATTTTGTAAAGCGAAAAGGAAGTAAGACAAAAATGGAAACAGCTTCTGGAGACATCTCATGGTTCCTACCGTAGCTAAGGGCTCTGCTCTCCATGTCTGGCCTGGCCTTTCACCTGGGAGGGAGCTGAGGGAGCCAGGCAGAGGGAGACCGGCTATCTGCTTAAAGAGTTAAGACTCCTGCAGGGCACTAGGTGGCAACATTTCCCCAAATCTAAACGAGGGGAGGCCCCGTGGCCAGAAGGTCAACTGTGTGCAGTGGCCAACCCCAACACGGTCTATGAAACCCAAGCTACTGGGGAGGTGAAGACAGAAGCCAGGTCTGTAGAAGGAAAGACGCTCACAGTTCAGCTCTCAGGCCTGGCCCACAGTCAGGGCCCAGCAGTGAAACCTATTACCCCTCCCCCCACCACTGCTAACTGAGTCACCCACCTTGGTATCGTTTTTTGTTGGCGCTGAAAGTTAAAACTTCATTCAGACTAATTCTGGGAGGACAGATCCTGTTAGTGTTACGTATTTTTCCATTTTTTTTCAAATATATGCTAGAACTAGATTCATAAATTGCTGCCTGCTATAGAAACTTAGGAGACTTGCTTTGACGAACAGATAAGAATGACTTATATTTGCATACCAATGTTTTTGGTGGATAAGAAGTTGCTTCTTATCCATTTAAACAATATTTGAGCAAAGAGTGTTCTTCTATGTGGACCGAAAGTGTCCCCCGGAGTTGTGTTTGCCTTGGCACACTCTGCTTAGCAGCCGCCTCACTCCCAGGCCCCGTCCTTTTAATTAGTAACCTGTCACTGTATTTCAGTGTTTCCCTTGAGGCACACCACGGACCCACGGAAAGCCAAGACATAGCACTTCACGCAGAAACAAATATTTGCTGAACTTCTCGTATAATTGGACTGGTCAGATGAACCGAAGCTGGGGGACCAGAAGTTGAACTTATGTGAAAGAACAGGAATCGGGGTGTTCAAGAGGGTGAAATGGCAAGGGGAAGAGGGCGGCATGGCACAGTTATAGGACCAAAAGGTGACTGCTGGCCACGTTAGACCACCGCTTTTCCTGCCTTAAAGCCCCAGTGCTCCATAGCTGCCACCTGGCAGAGGTAGATACTTTGCTTAGTTTTATTCGTGCAGTCAATCAACAAAAAATGATTAAATTCAAACACGTGCCCAGCATGTTTCCAGGCTCTAGGGATACAGCCGTGAGCAAGGTACCTGCCTTATTGATGTTTACATGCTGGTGGAGGAGAAAAACGAAACCAATAACAAATTACTAAATATAATTCAGGTTTTATAAGTAAGTGCCCATGAAAAAAATAAAGCAGGATTCGGACATAGTGACAAGTAAGGGGATGTGTGTGTGTGTGTGTGTGTGTGTGTGTGTGTGTGTGTGTTTCCTTTGGCTACTTTAGTTAGATTCATCAATGAGGACTGCTTGGAAGAAATATCATTAGAACAGACAGAAATGAATGGCACCCTCAGCTAAAACGAAACCAGGTGTCGCCATTACTGTGTAAGTGCTGTGGTTTGAATGTATGTGTCCCTACAAAATTCGCATGTGAGAGCTTAAACCCCAAGGTGATAGTATTAAGAGGTGGGGCCTTTGGGGAAGTGATTAAGTTATGAAGGTTTCGCCCTCATGAATGGAGTTAATGCCCTTGAAAAAGAGGCTTCAGAGAGCTGCCTGGCCCTCCCACCCCTGCACCATGAGAGGACACAGGAGGAGGCACCATCTTGGAAGCAGAGCAGCCCTCACCAGACACCACATCCGCCAGTGCCTTAATCTCGGATGTCCAGCCAGTTAGGTTCTCGGTTTGGGGGTGCAAAATGTTTATTAGGGGTCAAACACTATAAAAGGAAGGGGAAAGAACCACTATCAGAAACAAATGTAAGTGATATGAAACCAATTAATATATAGGGCCAGCTAGTTCTGTTTTAATTTTAAAAAGCTCAAAATAATTGACTGCCACAGAAAGTATAGATAATTTTTAAACTCCATTTATACTCATTACACTTGTTTTCCCTTACCAGTTTATCAAGAGAACGATGCCGTTAGTTTATCTATTTTCATATTGATGGAGCATTATAATCTACAAATTGAAGGGAATTGTTAATGTCAAATAACTGCTCTATTTGCATCTTCTTCCATGAGAAGAAGTTATATTCTATAGAATTTAAGGTAAAGGGGGAAAAAAAGGGAAGGAATTCAGATTGAGTAGAGGGAAAAGTTGGACTATCACACGCATCTGACAAAGCCCCAGCTAACACAATGTTGAGCTTTGGGGTGAATATTGCCCCACCGGGGTAGTCTTGCATTGGGTAGAACGGCTGGGACTTTGCCCCCCAGCCAGCTCCACCCTGGATAGGGGCTGTGGGCCAGGGGGCTCTCTGTAACTGCAGCAGACCCTCTAGGAGCAGGCAGCACGAGACAGCTGCTGATGGCATGTCCCACAGCTGGGGAGCAAGCCCTTCCTTGGAGGGGGACTCTGGACTGCAACATTTGTGTACCTACCACTCTACTCAGGTAACAGTGAAGAATGTGATGTGCCTATACCATTTTAGCTAATCCGTACATCTTGAAGGTCTTCAATTCCACCAACGAGAGTCCATTTCTAATATTCATTGTACTTATTAACAATTAACTAATTCAAACAATAAAAATCCATTTCTGACATTCACTATGCTAATTAACAAAGCCTCAGGTATTCCGTGAGACATCGATCAAAGACGCACTTGAAGTGGCTGCCTCTGGAGTGTCCTTTCTGATAAAGTACTAGCTCACTACCCTGGAGTAGAATTTTCCATTAAAGCAACTGAGTGCCCTTAGAGTAAAATCTTAAATGAAGCAGCACACAGGTAATATCACTGTCTCTACCTCGCTGAAGCATTTTAAAGTAAGTCGCAGACATCCAAGCAGCCCTCTTTTAGGTCTGCTTGTCTTTGGGGTCATAGGCGCTTATTCTCTGATCTTGTCTGATCATACTGTCTTGGGGATCATTTGGCTACAAGGGACAGAGACCCCCCCAAACTAATTCCAGTTTAATGGGGGTTACTGTACATATCCAAGGATTCAGTAGGTGACCTCCAGGCACTGAGGTTGACAGTGTAGGCTCTTTGGCCACTCAGAGTGGAACTGGGTATTGGGAGCTCAGACTGTCCCTGTTTCTGTCATGGGGTCGCATGTTCTCCATCTGCATCTGCTCCTGTCTCCACTTCCTCTCTACCTTTTCCACTTCGTCAGCGCACTTCCCGGTCCCAATTCCACACAGCTGTTGAGTTGGAGCATCCACTGTCATTTAAATGTCTCCATGTCTCCTAGGTCCATGTCTTGAGAGCGACGAAAAGAGAAAGCACGACGGGCACAGCCTGCCCATGGCCTGGGGTCCCTTGGGTTAGGTGAGCGCCACGGTCCAGTCATGTCTCCAGGAGTATAGTAAATGAGATACCTTCTTCATCCAAGAAGAGGATGAAGATGGGGGGTGGGAGGCTCTGACCAGCATCACACCCTGGTCCTACTTACTGCAAGAATAGTGTCTTGCCAGAAAATTCCCTGATGTGCACACTCCTGTGTGTGTGTGCAAAGGTACACACATGCACACTGTTTTTTCAATTAAGCAAATTCAAGAATTACTGCCAAAGGCTATATATTTAAATTATGATATATTTAGGTTATGATATTCAAATGTATATATAAGGTGGCTTCCTTGATTCAGCTCATAAAGAAATGTCTTGCTATCTTTGTCCGAGACTTCATCTGCTACAAATGCCACCTTCTCGGCTGTAACTCAGGAAGGTCTTAGTTGCCTTCCCCAGGGATGGCCACTTCCACCAACCTGGGTACTGCCCAGTAGCCGTCGCTAGGATGGTGCAGTGTGTCCCCCCCAGGCCACACATCATCAAAGGCTGTGAGTCCAGTAGCTCAAGACCGAAACTCCAAGGAGATTCTGGCTTCTATCCCAATTGTAGCAAGTAGACTACAGCAAAGGCCATCAGCCCAGGGATTTGACTCATGACAGCAAAGCTGTCCTCCAGCCTAAGTACATAGAAACCCACATTGTTCTCAATGTTTCCTTTCACGTTTGTTTGAATCACTTAGCATTTCCCAGGGACACTGGTGTGTCAACTAATCTTATCAGCCAAGCATCCTTAAGCAGGCAAGGCAATAAAGCAAGCAGAGCCCCGCGTCCTGTTTGCAAGAGCGGGTCCCTTCTGCCTGGGCAGAGACAGGGCAGCCCCTGCCCAGGCCTGGGGGAGGCTCTCGGATCCCAGGGGCCCTTTCTTCTTGCCTCCTGTTAACAGGGGCAGAGACTTTGTGCCCTATGAGAACAGATGCAGAAAGTAGAGCCCCTCAGGCAGAAAGGAATGGAAACCTCAGAAAGGCTTGCTGCTCCTTCCTGGACCTCCTTTTGTGGGGTGAGAACAGGGGAGACCTGAGCAGAAACCTACTTTTACCCCCGTGCCCCTCCCCCTCCTCTCAAGTTAGGACGCCTAGAGAACTACTAACTTCAATGAATAATGCTATTTTTGCTAGAATATTCTCTCCCAAAAGCCTGTTGAAGAAATGCTCCAAACTGAGGGAACTGAATAAAAACGTTCTTCTTTTTGGTGGAGCTCAGTCTAACTGCCCTGGCAAGTTCCTTAGGCCAGCAGTACTGCCCCGTGCCCCCCGGCTGGGGCCCTTGACAACCGAGTCCCAGACACCGTGCCCTGTCTACAGCCTCCACCCAAGCCCCACCTCACCCCACTCTCCTTTTCTCACCTAGTTCTGATTTCCCGGGTGCCCACCCGCACTTCCCTGTGACGTGCAGCCTCACCTTCCCCTTCAAAGCTGAAGCTCTCAGCAGCTCTCAGGGAATTTCCCCTTACCTCAGTTTACACTCCCCCTGGGGATCATGCACTTCGGCTCCCCAGCGCTGCCTCGCTCCCGGAACCCCTGCCCTGCGACGGGACTGTGTGGCTGGCACGGTCTCCCTCCGACCCTCAGATCAGGAGGTGCATGTGTACCTATCTTTCTAACGTGGGAGCCCCCAAAACACCGAGAAAGCTAGAAAGCTAGCCGGAACAGGAAGCACGCCGGAAGGCGGTAGAAAGGAGGCGCTCTGGCACGTGCTGCAAGCTGTGTGTTCCTGTCTCCAGACAGCGCCCCAAGCGCAGGAGCAGAAGGCTGGGACTCGAGAGTGTGACAGTGGTGCTTTTTAATCTCCACTCAGCCTGGTAGGCCAGGAAATGAACCTTTGCTGTACTTGTTTTTCATGGGGTGGGGGAGGGGACAACAGGCAGTTGTGGTTTTGGGCAATATGTGTTCGTAGCCCCTGGGGACAATGGGGCAGCCCTCAGTGGCTGGGACAAACACGGCCGGGGTGAAGTGTGGGCTCTTGTGTGGCCCTTCTGCTGAGTGATGGTGGGAGAGCTGGAAAGTGGGGCCACTGGTATTCCAGGTGTGACCATCTCCATGACACTTGGGGTGCAATAATGTCAGCTAGAGCTGGCTTAGGCCGATTCCTCTGAGACTGGTGAGGCATTCACGTTCTGGTAGCCCTCCCCCTCCCACCCCCAGCTCGGCCATTTCCCTTAGGGGTCCTCTGGCCTGAGAGGCACTGGTCCGGGCTGATTCTGTCCTCTGCCTTCCCAGTTCCCTTTCCCAGGCCTTTCCCTAGGGACCCACCAGGGGTGGGGCTCCCACCTCTCCAAACAAAGCCCACAAAGCATTCATTCATTCTGCCTCCTTTTCCCACAGTCAGGCTGGATGGTTCATGGGCAAGTGCTGAGTGGCCCATTAGTGAGACCCCTGAGCTTAAAACACCAAAGAGCCTGTCCCCCGTCTCTGACAAGAGCATCCAGACCCCAGAAACACCTTCCATTCCTTCCTGCTGGCCAAACCCCTACCCACCCACCCACCGTGCTCAGTGACCAACAGCGAGACTTCTTGTTATAGCGGCGAACAAACGAAAGAACAAAATAGAACCAGATTTAATTCTTATCTCTGTAGGTTCTTCCCCTATGCCTCAGCCACACCTACCTTTTTCCAGGTACTTTTCAATCCAGTGAATGTGGGAGTAGGAATAAGAGAGAAGAGATGGTAGGAGACAAGGTCACCATTCTATTAATGAGGACAAGTGTTATTATTTATTTTAAGTTAATTAATGTTTAAACTGATGACAATTGGTATATATTTATCATGTACATTTTGGACAGATGTGCTATCGGTGTGTGTAAGTGCTCTCTATAGTGCAACGACTGGGCACAGAGAGGCTGCCAGTGAGGTGGTTCTGCACCCAGACTGGAGCCAAATTGCCTGCGTTTGAATCCTGCTTCTATCACTTCCTACGTTTGTAACCTTGGGCAAGTTACTGCATTTTCCTTGGCCTCAGTTTCCTCATCTGTAAAATGGGGGAGATAGCTCTCTCATAGTGTTTCTGTGAGGATAGCAGAGTTAATCTATGTTAAGCATGTAGAACAGTGTCTGACACCGTTAGAAAGCACTGTATAAATGCTTGCCTTTATTGTTATAGATAGTGATGATATAATATTTCTGTTTCTGTCACTATATACTTGGTTGTCCTAGCTTATAAGTGGGGAACAAGTCTAATTTATAACTTATTTATAATGAATACCCAGCTACTTCCAAAAAAGATTTAAAGTGGCTGAATAATGACTGTAAGTGGAAAATTCATCAATTAGGGTCTTTGTAGGCCTTGGGTAAAGAATAATAATTTTTAACTCAAGGGGAAAACAGCCCTTTTTTCTGTTTGTTTGTTTACACTTGTGGTGTAGTGGAACACATCCATCAACAGGGAGACTTTGACTATAATAATGAAGTGCTGTGGGTGTGCGGTAACTCTTTGTGGAATGCAGGAATACCACTGTGAGCACCTACTGTGTGTCAGAACTAGAAACTTCACACAGACAAAACCCCTTTTGGTCCTCATGATGAGTTCTGCAATGGAGAGGCACTATTTTCCCCACTTTTCAGATGAGGAAGCAGGATCCGGGAGCTTAAGTAATCCGCCCAGAGTCACAGAGCTAGTGCTTGGGGGAGCAGGGCTCAAGGCCAAGTCCAATGCCAAAGCCCTCGTGCTTCCTGCTGTGCCAGCACCTGCCTTGTGATTGGACAGGGCTCTGGACCACCTCAGCCTCGGGTTCTGCGGAAGAAAAATGAGAGTAACTGGCAGCTCCTGGCTCTTCGCATCTGGATGAGGAAGCATAGGCATTGCCCAAATACGAAGCAGTTGAACCCGATAGCAAGCCTTTTAAGCACATGGAATTCGTATCAATTTTTGACAAGCAATAGAGGCTGTAAACAATGAGCCTGACCTTAATTCAAACACTAAGTGATTATGTTTGACAAAGAAATGTAAACACGGCTTTAATTGATTCATGTGCTTACAACTGGTGTTTCGTTTGTTATTGTCTTCTCTGTAATAGCCTCCATCTGGGCCTGGGCTGCTACGCAGAGCCTCTGCCACTGGTTTGAGCCCGGGGACGACATTCCTTCATTGACTCATTCATTTATCGAACCAGTTTGTGGTGTTGTGGCTTGCATTGAGCTGCAGACGTGGCCCCTGCCCTCACAGAGCTCACAGTCAGAGGGGCTGCAAACAAATCGCCTCAGGAAGAAGTTCGTAGTGAAAACGTGTGGAAAAAACCGTGAATAGAGAGGGAAGGAGGGTGGTCGAGGGAGAATGATCACAAGTGGGGGGATGGTCAAGGAAGGTCTCTCTGAAGTAGGATCTGCAAGTTGAAAAGGAGCCAGTCATGAGGACGTAGGGGACAGGACGGCCCAGACAGAGGAAACAGTGCGTGCAAAGGCCCTGGGCTTGGTGTCCCTGAGGAGATACAGGCCAGGGTAAGTGGAGGGAGTGGAGGTGGGGCTGAGTTGTTTGGGATGGGGTAGTTAATAGAGAATGTAGGAAAAATAGAAATACCTTAATATTGGGGGATATAATTATTAAAACATAGACCATAGGATTATCCACAAGAAAACTGACCCAGTTTAACAACAAATAACAAATAATTTATAAGGGGAAAAAAAGGTGGAGGGGAAACCTATAGATTAAGGGAATTGAGAAGTCCAACCAAGGGTGTGGAGAAAGGCACTGAGCCCTCATACGTAGTTGGAGGGGGGCAAACTGGTCTTACTGGCAGGGACAGCCGTCCTGCAGTGAGGGGCCACTGTGCTGAATCAGTGGACATGCCCCACCATCCTCAGGCACGTCATTCCTTTGCACGCTAAACGGTTTCTGTTACAGATTGAATCGTGTCCCTGCAAAAGTTATGTTGACGTCCTAACCCCCCATACCTCACCTCAGTGAGGTACGACTGTGTTGGGCAGGCTTTTCCAGAAAAACAGAACCAGCAGGAGAGATAGATGGAGATTTATTTTAAGGAATTGGCTCATGTGATCGGGGAAGCTTGGCAAGTCCCAAATCTGCAGGGTGGGCAAGAGGCTGGAGACCCGAGCAAGAGCTGACATTGCAGTTTGAGTCCAAAGACAGTGCGCTGGCAGCATTCCTTCTCGCTCAGGGAGGGGCAGTCTTTGCTCTGTTAAGGGCGTCAACGGATTGGGTGAGGCCTACCCCCATTATGGAGGGTAATCTGCTTTACTTAAAGTCTGCTGACTTAAATATTGGTGTCATGTAAAAAAATACCTTCACAGAAACATCTACAATAATATTTGACCAAATATCTGGGTACCATGGTCCAGCCAAGGTGACACGTAAAATTGTCCATCACAATGACCTTATTTGCACACGTAAGTTAACGTGCACACATTATGGTTGGCATAATCCAATGTGACAGATGTCCTTACAAAAAGGGACGTTTGGACACAGAGACAGACACGCACACAGGGAGAGCTCCCTGTGAAGGCGAAGGCGGAGATCAGTGTGATGTCCGCAAGCCACCCGGAGCTGGGGGACAGGCGTGGAACACATTCTCCTCACAGCCTTGAAGAGGAGTCAGCCCTGCTGGCACCTTGATCTCAGACGTCCTTAAGAACTATGAGACGGCAAATTTCTGTTGGGTAAGCCACCTGGTTTGTAGTATTCTGTTACAGTAGCCGTGGCAAACTAATCCAGCTTCCCATAATCCAAACAGTGCGGAAACAGAGTGCCGAGATGCCAAAGCCCTGGGCTTCAAAGGTATTAACCAGGCGTAGACCTAGGAAAAATCTAAGAGATGAGAGCAGGCAGCGCCCCTTCCTCCCTGCCTCCCCTTCCTCTGCATCCTGCCTCCCTTCCAGCCAACGGACACAGCCCTCAACCTGCGCAGAGAGAGGGGGGCTGAAGTGGGCATAGGAGGTAGATGCGTATGGAAGTCGTGCATCCTTCCAACCCCCAGCAGCAGGGAACTCACAGATGTGGCGTGCCTGGTGAGGGCACACAGAGGAACGCCTCCAAATGAGAGGACGTGAACATGAAGGGACCTGTGCTTTGCTTCCTAGATGAACTCCAGGGAGGCTAGGTCTGATCCATCCTTGTGCAGTAACAGTCTGTAGAAATGCCAGCCATGGTGGGACGCACAGGGCCAGAGGCTAGCCTGAGTTTCCTGTACCCCTAGAGGGGTGTGGCAGCCATCTGAAAGTGCCCAAGGCTCCTGAATGAGGCACAAAGGATAGCTAGGGCTGGGCGGTGGCTCGCACCTGTAATCCCAGCTACTTGTAAGGCTGAGGCAGGGAGATCACTTGAGCTCGGGAGTTTGAGACCAACCTGAGCAAAAGTGAGGCCTCTGTGTCTGCAAAAAATAGGAAAAATTAGCTGGGCAAGGTGGCACGTACCTGTAGTCCCAGCTGCTTGGAAGGGGGATCACTTGAGCCCAGGAATTGGAAGTTGTAGTGAGCTATGATGATGCCACTGCACTCTAGCCCCAGTGACAGAGTCAGACTTTGTCTTTAAAAAAAAAAAGAGCTATCAGGGAGAGAGCAAGCTTGCGGATCCTACAGACCAGAATGTGGGGACCCCACATTGGACGTGTGCAGCCCATGGTCAAGACTGCAGGAAGCCTAGGAGAGTGTCCCAGAGACTAGCAGGTCTCCAAGGCAGGGTGGCATGTGTCACAGGCAGCAGGCCAGCACAGCAACATGAAGGAAGGGCCTTATCCTCCCTCTCCTACCCTTGACATCATAATGGCGAATGGGAATCCAGCAGGACATCAGGGTCAACCTCGGAAATGTGGAGAAAGAAGATGAAGAAAATCTTAACTGTGACTCGGTTTTAAAACCAGAATGCCTGGGAAGTCACTGAATTTGACTGGTGTACCTAAAAATAGCTAGATTAAGCTTTCTGCGTCAGTTCAAACGAAAGCTCAAGATGAAAAGTAAGCCCAGAAACAGGAAAAATCAAGTTATCTTTTGCCCACCTGAATCTGTGCTTTGTGAACTTAATATTTGTTACACTATTTGCTATTATTTTTTAAATGCCAACTTTTTACCAAAAAGTTTATATCATTAAATCAATGAATTTTAGGACATATATATATGTATATATCTAAAACTATTCCCATTTTATAAAATCAGAAAGATTAAATTAGCTGCTCAAGGTCACCCTGCTAGTATCAGTACAGCCAGGGTTTGATTCTGTACCTATATGACTTGAAACACACACATTCTTGGGATTGGAGGGAATTTGCCCAGTACAGTATTTGTGCCTTTGAATTTTAAACCACGTGACAGGAGACCAGCATTGTGCTTCCTCGCAGAAGCAGGACTCAGGACACCTGCCCAGATCTTCCCCTTCTCAGCTACCCTGAACAGTGTTTGTGTCATCACTTTGCTTTCTCACGATCATTTCTGTGATCTTGGCTTCAGTTTCTTCTCATCAGCCTGTTCTGTGCTCTCTGGCTGGAAGACTTTTCTGGAAGACAACACTGCAGCGCAGCTGGGCCTCCACTGAGAATGCAGCCACCTGCTCTTCCTTACTGCTTTCCTTATTTTATGTTATTATTGTTTCAAAATATACTGGGTCAAAATATCTGCCTGCTTGATCTATCCATTCTTGCTGTACTCCATTAGTTAATGTTTTAAGAATAGGCTTTGGAAAATACTAAGCTTCAAAACAACAGAATCCCCATAGTCAAGATTAGCATTCTCTTCTTCCCATAGGTCAATTTTTCCTGCTATTTTGGATAAGACGCATCCTGGACCACAGGTAAGAGCATACTTGGCTCCATTCTCTTTTTCTTTTTACTGGGAAGAGGGTAACGTTCATGTGAGCATGAATGGTGAGTGTTTGGGAGATCCTTCCACACTCTCACATACCCATTAGTGGGGGTATAAACTGGAACAACTTTTTTGAGGAATATTTTGGCAACATGTGTCAATAAGTTAAATGCACATTTCCTTCTATTCAACAATTTCCTTTTTAAAGAAGTTAATCTACAAATATGATCTCACAAGTATTGTATTACATATGTCTAAAGATGTTTATTACAGCATTGTTGGTAACAGGAAAAGACTGGTAACAAAGCAAGCATCTATCAGCGGGGTGCTTGATGAGCGTTATGTGGCACATCCATACATCGGACTACTGTGCAGTTATTAAGAAGAATGAGGCTGCTGTATATGCACTGATATGTTAGAATTTCCAAAATATATTAAGAGAAAAAAAAAACAGGTAAAATACAGAGTGTATTATCTGCTTCCATTAGTAGCATAAAGCGTATACTACGTTTCCATAAAGCCGAGGCCATGCAGGCGGGTACGCGTTTGTATCCGCATAACCTGTTTCAAGAAGGATCACAAGACTCCAACAATAATGGTTGCCTCCGAGGAAGGAAACAGCTTCTGAGGAAAGGGGGTAGACAAAAGACTTATTTTTCATTGTTTACTCTTTTGAACACTTGGTATTAATATTTTGTATCATGTGAATGTATTACTTATTCAAAAAAATTATTTTTTTTCCTTAAAAACTGAATTCCCTCAGGGGTAAGTGAGTTGGCAGAATACCATGGGGTGAGCCATGCTATTTCATACCTCGATGCTGTTACACCCTTTGATGCAGTGGCCTTTGCCCTTCATTTCTTCAGTTCACTCCTGCCCTTGGAAACCTTCTCTGACAGCCTTGCTCTCCATCTGAATCTTGTTCTACTCCCCACACTCTCCCAGGCCGCCACAGCCCTGGGCATGCCTTGAGCGCCGTCCTTGGCCCACTTGATGGCAACTGTGGGTTTACTGGTTTGTCTCTGGGCTAGCTGTGAGCTTCTTGATGGGAGAACCATGTCATAGCAGACTTTACAGTCTTGCACCCAGCAAGTCACCTGGTGGGGTTCAGCCAGAGCCATGGCTGGCCAACTGGATGGATGCAAGGAGGGTGCTTCTAGAGTGTCCCTTGCTTGGGATTTTCATCTCTGCTTTGTTCTCTGCTCTAATCTTGGCATGCACAACAGGGCTTGGCACATAGTATGTACTCACTATTTCTCGAATGAATAAATGAATGCCACCTAGAGGAAGAAGGGGGAAGAAGACTCAGCTGGTGTGAAGGTGTTCTGAGAGGTTAAGTAGGAGGAGGGCTGCTTAGTGCCAGGCCTCCAGGAAGACCAACTAAGGACACTGGGGAAGGAGCTGGCTTCAAAGCAAAGTATGACATTTGCCCACAAGAACGATCTGGTAGAGACACCAAATGACCTGGCAATTGTACTTCTATTTATTTCCCCCAAGAGAAATGAAAACGTATGTCCATGCAAAAACGTATGCACAATGTTCATGGCAGCATTATTTATAGCAGCCAAACTATAGAAATAACCCAAATGTCCATCAACTGATGAATGGGCAAGATTAAATGTAGCATATCATACAATGGAATATGCTTATGCAGCAACAAAAGGAAGTGCGGATCCACGCTATGACACGGACGAACCTTGACAACATTATGCCAAGTGAAAAAAGCCAGTCACAGAAGGCCAATGTATTGTTCCATTCATATCAGCGCCCAGAATAAGGAAATCTATAGATACAGAAAGTAGATTAGTGGTTGCCAGGGTGTGGTGGTGGGAGTTGGGAGAAAATTGGGAGTGATTGCTAAGGGGAAAAGGGTTTCTTTTCGAGCTGATGAAAATGTTGTAAAATTGATTGTGGTGATGGTTGCCCAACTCTGTGAATATACTAAAAACCACTGAATTGTACACTTTAAATGAGTGCATTGTATGGTATGAATTACATCTCATTCACGCTGTTATACGAAAAAATAAGAATGACCCGGGGTTTCCTGGAGGCGTGAACCCAGATGCCAGGCAGCCCAGACCCACACAGACCAGCACCTGGGCCTCTAGGGTCCTGTCCCTGGAGTCAGGGGGGCTGAGCCCCATGGAAGACATTCTCAGTCACTCTGACGCCCTTGAAGCCAAGGCAGGGGGCCCTACTAGTGGGTCCTCAGGGCCAGTCGAGGAATGTGTCCCTGGGTTTGGGAAGGAGGAGGGCTGTGGGACCTTATTTCCCTCCCTGCAAGACTGAAGGGCTGTCACTGGGTGGGAATTTGGGGCAGAGTGGTAGGAGAGGATGGCACAGGGCAAGGGAGTATAAACTAAATCCAGAAATTCCATAGTTTTTGAGCACTCACTATGCGACTGGTGCAGTGTTAAGTGTGAAGCAATTGGGGTGCAAAGCTGCAAAGAGGTATCACTGGCCTGGAAAACTTGCCAAGCCTGGCTGGAGACAGGTGTGTAAGCCAGCCGCTGACGTGCAGTGCCAAAGCGTGGCGCACAGGGACAGTAAGGGACTGTGTGTTTGCATCCCTGCACGCAGCTGTGCGCCGTCGCCGTGAGCGTGGGCCTGCCCCGAGTGCCCTCCCCCAGGGGCCTTGGGATGCGGGGTGCTCAAACGGTAGAATCGGGGTGTCCTGTCCTGGGTTTGGATTCCTGGAAGCCGCAGTTCCAGCGCTGAATGGGCGGGGACCGTGAACAGAACCGCCTCACAGGCACAGAGGGGGCGGGGTGCGGGCCAGCCCCCCAATGCCCACGGGGCTGCAGGGAGCCACTGCAGGTCACAGCCGCGCATGCGTCTCTTCTTACGTCTGCAGCGTTTCACGTGCAGTCACGTGTCGCGTAACGACGCGAGACGTTCTGAGAAGTGCGTTGTTAGGTGATTTTGTCATTCTGCAAACATCACGGAGTGTACATACACACACCCCACGGTACGGCCTAGGATGCAAACACCTGCACGGTGTGTTATTGTGCTGAACGCTGTAGCCCACGGTAGCACAATGGTAAGTATTTGTGCACCTAAACATAACTGCACAGAGAAAAACTACAGTAAAAATATGGCATAAAAGATAAAAAAATGGCACACCTGTATAGGGCACTTCCCATGAATGGAGCTTGCAGGACCTGGAAGGTGCTCTGGTCGAGTCAGTGAGGGAGTGAATGTGAAGGCCTGAGACGTCACTGTACACTGCTGTGGACTCCATGCACACTCGGGTTGCACTAAATCTATGAAAAATATTTTTCTTTCTTCAATAATAAAGTAACATGAGTTTATTGCCCCATTTTTACTTTATAAACTTAAAAATATTTTTGACTCTTATAATAACATTTAAAAGAAACATATACGACTGTACAAAAATACTTTGTTTATATCCTTATTCTGTAAGCTTTTCTCTATTATTAAAATTTTTTACTTTTTTACTAATTTTTAAAAATATTTTGTTAAAATCTAAGACATAAACTGTCGCGCCCGCCTCGCCAGCAAGGAAGACGCGGCAACTGGAGTTCTTCTGACAGTGCTTTAATGGGGTTCCCTTTAGACTTACATGATGCGGAAGACCCAGCCCGGCAGCGCGCAGGCCGCTATATACCCCAGAAGCACAACCCCTAAGCTGCGATAGGCCGCTCAACTGTCGAGCCACCAAAGCATTAGTCCATATCAGGACCCTTTGTTTGCATTCTCGCGCCACAGGGCAACCGACAATTGTGCCTGCGCTGAACTTGTTAGCTGCTCTAGGCAAAGCCGGAAACAGGCGCCAACTTGTAATGGCGTTGACACCGCGCCCCACAATAAACATTAGCCTAGGCCTACACAGGGTCAAGATCAAGGATATCACTGTCTTCCACCTCCACATCTAGTCCCACTGGAAGGTCTTCAGGAACAATAACACATGGAGCTGTCATCTCCTGTGATGACAATGCCTTCTGGAATACCTCCTCAAGGACCTGCCTGAGGCTGTTTTACAGTTAACTTTTTTTAATGAGTATGAGCACACTCTAAAATGATGATAAAAAGTATGGTAAACACATAAACCAGTCACGTAGTCCTTTGTTATCATTGTCAAGAATTACGTGCTGTGCCTAACGCATGCGCTTGACTTTTTTGACTGGCAGCACAGTAGGTTTGCTGACACCAGCGTCACCACAAACACATGGGCTGTGCTCCGAGGTCACTAGGTGATAGGAAATTTTCTGCTCCATTATAATCTTATCTGGCCACTGTCGCGTATGTGGTCTGTCATTGGCCGAAATGTTATGCGGCGCATGATTGTACGTTATAGATCATGTAAGGGTTTTAGGCTACTAACCATCCATCTGTAGGAAATCATGTTCCAAGTTCCAAGTCCAGAATTGTTTGGAATACACCTCTTTTGCTAGCAAATTAGACACTTGCAGTGGCTGATTCCCAGGAACGTCCTTGAAATACTTTAAGGGCCTGGATCGCCCCTGGGCCAGATAGGGTGCAGGGAAGGCTCGCAGGCCTTTTGCGTGAAGCTGCAGGAGCGCCCGCCCCAGCGTTCCTGGCCTTCCTGAGAGCTGCCCCGTTCATCCCGCCCTGCTGAGACCCTGGTAGGACCCGGACAGCTCAGCATGCCAGAAGGCAGAGGACGAGAGAGTAAGGCACCTCACAGCCTGTTCAGCCTCTGTGCGCTTCGGGCCCAGCTGGGTCCTGGGTGCCAGGACCACGTGCTTCCGGAACTGACAAATGGGCAACGGCCCTTGGCAATGGCAGAACCTACCTTGGGGCTGAAAACAGAAGCTGTAATTACAGGAGAAAATACCCACAACAAATTCTGAAATGTAACCCGCATGCTCCTGGAACAGGGACGGATGGGAGGGGAGACTTACACCATCCTGGTGCAAACAGGGCAACATGAAAAACACTGTGCAGTCACGCTGAAAATTAAACAGATGTGAATTTCTTTAACTCAAAGGTTTAATTATTCTGACGTTTTCCATAACTTAATCTGGGCCATCACTTCGGCTTTAATTATGCATAATGAAATGGATTATTTACGGTAACTAATATGACAGGAAAAATGGAGAGGTGAGAATTGGTAACTTGGCAACTGTTGTCTATTGCTTTTTTTACTCAGCCAATGTATGTTGAGGACCTACTATGTTTCAGCCCTTCCCATGGTCATCTAGCTGTCCTATTAGGAAAAAATAGGCTTGTTAGAGCATATAGTACAGGCCAGATTTTTTCACTTCATCATCTCATGTGCCGCTTACTGCAAGGCAGGGATTCTTTTCCCTGATTTATAGAAGTGAGTGGAGCTGAGATTCTGAAAGGTTAGGTCATGTGCCTAAGGTCACACTGCAAAACTCCATCTTTTACCATCCACCTACTCTAGAGAGAAACCTATAGACTAACGTTCCACATCTTACTACCCTTCCTTCTGCTTTACAGGTTGATTGTCATTTTGCGCAGGAAAGCGAACGATGGAAATTGTACTTCTGGGAAATTAACCTGACGGTTTCTGCAGGCTGGAGGTGAGGGCAGCAGGCCAGGTGGAGGCTGTCATCTGGGAAGGAAGCAGCGGGAGGCGCTTGGAGGCTGGAGGGATGTGAGGTGGGGAGCGAGGGGAGTCCCGCCTTGTCCCCACCCCTGTTTGGGAAGCAGGGGACACTGGCAGGCCGCTTGGGCTGGGGCAAGTGCGTACTCTCTGAGCCTTAGCTCCCCTGCCTGGAAGGGCCCCTACCAGCTTGCTCAGTCTCCACTCAGTGAGTGTGAACTGAGATGGTTTTATTTTTTCTCCATTCATGCAGCCGCCTCTGTTAAATTTCCCTTTCTTGCCCCTCCACATCTTACTTTCTTGTTAAGTTCCTAGTCCTCCACAGTTTAAAGCTTCCATCTGAAAACTCAACTTTGCCTGCCACCTCTGTCCCCTGAGGCTGGCATGGCTGGGGCAGGGGCTCAGGGTTGGGGCTGGGCTGATGGGCTGAGCTGGAGCTGCTCCTCCCTCTCCACCTGGCGTGGACAGGACAGAGGGACAGGAGGGAGCGAGAGAGGTTGTGTCTGCCTAGCTGCCCTGTTGCTGTCTCCCGCTAAGGCTCCTTCCGGTTCCCCTGGCTCGTGCTGACCAGCTGGCCAGTGGTGACCTCCGCATAGCAGGTGCCCAAAGCTGGTGCACTTGTGGAACACGTGTAGTTTGCAGAGCGCCTGTGGGGTCTCCCCACTGCTCCTGTCCCAACAGGGAGGTTCTGGCTCAGCCCTTCAGCCCCTCACTCCAACCCTGCCACCAGTCCTGGGCTGCTGGCCCCTCCCCCAGCAGCAGAGGGAGGGGGAGATGGTCCACGTCCAGCTGCCTCTGCTGGAGTCCACTGTGTCCACCCTGCTCACTGCACCACAGAGGGGGACAGGCTGCTCCACCGCCACCCTCCCTCTGCCCTGCCGTTGCCCCTTTTCTGAGTGTAGCCAGGGTTCGCCCACGTGCCACGCCTTGTGCCCTGGCACAGGATTGCATGGGGCATAAAAGCATCATGAAAGATAGTACCTGCCCTGTGGGATGGGCCGTCTCACTCCCCAGTGGGCAGAAGCCTTCCGACTCCCCTAATCTCCCTCCACAGGCTTCCTGCAGGGCGGGAGGGGCCGTGTGAGGGATGGAGTCAAAGGGCAGGGTCCACCACCATGAGTCAGCTTGAGGAGGGGTCTGGTCCCAGCTTTTGGCTCTTCTCTTTAGAACAAGCACCAGGTGGTTCCCAAGCCTGAGTCCTACTCATCCATTCAGGACACCACAAATCCCCACTTCCCCTGCTTGTGGGAATGACAGCGAGCCTGGACACAGGGCGACTGAGACCATCGTGGGTGTACTTGTCGCATGTCCGGCTTTTACAGTCGTCTCAGCTCTTTCTTTGCTCATTCGACTTCTCCTTTGGAGCCCTCTGCTGAGACCCATGGTGAGTGTGGACATTTAAGATGGACGCGGAGCTGACCAGGACTGCCTGGGTGGCCTCTTGGGTACCACACAGTCACAGAAGCAGGTAATCAAAGAACAAACAGTCCTGTGGTGTTTAGTGTCTCCCTTAGTTACCATCCAAGTCTCTGTTTGAGTTCTTGCATGGCAACCAAACCAGGAGGGGAAGCTGAGTGGCGTCTGGAATAAGCCTGGGTGTGAGGTGGGGTTCAGGTCCTGGAGAATGTGCTGGAAGCACACACAGACGTGAACCATCGAGTATGCAGGAAGCAGTCACCCTCCTGGTTCTCCTGGGTGCCCTGTCAGGTAGGAAGTCCACTTTGCTTTGGAGCCTTGCTTGGCCTGAGTGGTTTGCATGGTACTGTTGTATGGCAATGTCCCCAAAGAGGAAATTGCCTCTAGGAGGCCTTGCTCAACTGTGGACTTATCTGCAGTGAGCCCTGGGGGGCTGTTAGGGGTACCCCGAGACGCTGAAAGAGCCACAGTCCAATCTTTGTGTAGACGTCACTTTCCCTCTTGTGTTAACTGGCTCACACTGGAAGTCTTTCCCAGTCTCAGGCTGGGAAAACAGCTTTCATAGCAGAACTTTGTGTGTACGTCCAATCAGTCTTTCTGGAGATTCTGGTCCTTCTCTGGAGCCTTTTGGGGCAACCTGAGGTTTGCAAGTTATCCTATGGGGAAACTGAGGCACTGAGGGGCTATTGTCTTTGTCTTGTGCAAAGCAGATGTCTTCTGAGAGAAGGGCCAAAGGTTCAACCTAGTGATTCTTACATGCCCCTTCCTCATTCAAGAGCATCAAGAGTCTTAGATGATCTTTTTAATGTTGTCAGCTTGAATTATTGAAATTGAGCTTTTTAAATTAAATTTTATTTTTGAATAGGTAATATATGCATAATGCATGGAATTTAATTATGTTAAATTTGCAGATTAATTTAGGGATAATTTACATCTTTGATGAGTTATGTGGTAAGATCCTTAGAGGAACGTCTGGTACATAGTAAACGCTTAGTAAATGTTGGTGGTTATTATTTATGATGTTACGTTTTCCTCATCCAAGAACAGAGTTCTAGATACTTGTTCAAGTCTTCATTTGCTTTCTTCAGGAGCTTTTAAAGTTTCCTTCATATAGATTGTGCACATTCTGATTGTGATTACTTCTAGTTCTTTCTTTTACTTTTTCTTTTTTTTTACACTCATAAATGGAATCTTTTCTTCCCTTGTATCGTTTAACTGATTATTGTATGACATATGGAAATTTGTTAACAAATTATCTTATTATTTGTCATGATTTTTCAGTTGATTCTCATGCATTTTCCAAATTAAAAAAGATGAACATTTATATTCTTCCCCTCCTATTCTTATAAATTCTATTTCTTTCTCTTATCTAATTGCCAGGCCTACACCTTCTGAGCATCATTGAATAATGATAATAGTGTATGTTCCTGGCTTGTTTCCCATTGTAAACTAAAAATAAAATCTTAAGCCCCCCACCAACTGAACAGACTTCCTCTTGGCCAGAAAAGCCTTAAAACTGCGTTCCCAGGCTTAAAGGGAAGGGAGGTCAGACACGCCTCCTTATGCCCCTCCCTTTTGGAGTTTAGACTAATTGCAAACTGCACCCAAGGCCATGCAAGGCAGAGGTTAAATCGTGCCTTCAGGCCATCAATTTGCTTAACAGATCACTTTGAATATACTGTGGCTTGTTCACTGATGAACAGACCCCTTTATCTTAACGCAAACATTCCTTTCTACTGACTCCAAATCTTTAGACAAAGCTTTATTTCTTTAACCAATTACAAGTCAAAGAATCTTTGAACCCATCTATAACCTGTAAGTCTGCCCCCTCCCCCAAACCCTTGGAGATGCCCAGGTTTTTCTGGCCAATTTAGTGTATACCTTCTGGGTATTGATTTATGATTTTACCTGCAACTCCTGTCTCCCTAAAATGTGTAAAACCAAAATATAACCTAACTGCCTCAGGACCTCTTACTCAAGGCTTCTTAAGTATGGCTCCCTGGGCCATTGGTCACTTACATTCAGCTCAGAATAAACCTCTTTACGTTATTAATATTTTACAGAGTTTGAGTTTTTTCCTTTAGCACCATTAAACATGATGATAGCTTTTGGTGTGAGAGAGAAATGTTTTATATGTTAAAGAGGCAGCAGCTTTTATTCTTATATTATTTAGAGTATTTCTAAGTCAAAATGGATTTTTCAATCAAATGCTTTTTGAAGATTTATGGAAATGACCATTTAATTTTCCTCTTTGACCTGCTAATAAGAGAAGTAAACAACTGGGTTTCCTAATATTGAGCCCTCTTCCATCTTGGACTTTTAGACTTGGCAGGAGGAACTGTCGATGTGAAGTGGGCCTTGAATGGTTCAGACTCTCACTTGAGGGAAACATTTGAGATTTTTCCCAGAAATATGGGCTTTTAGGACCATAATCATTTGAGTTGAGGTGATATTTATTGTCACTGGGGAGAGAGTGAGGTTAGGAAGAACCCAATTTCTCATACTGAACACTATCATTTGGAACTTTATCATCAGATGTATGACAAGAACAGATCACAAAGGTTTGCAAGAAATACTTGAGATTTCTTATTTTAAAGAAAAAAAAAGCACATTTGAATCTCGCCTTCCCCCAAAGACCATGCACACTGTACCATGCTTTTGCTCCCATAGGTCAAATCCTACTTTTCAGAAGGGCTGCTGTGATGCAGACTGTTTCTCTCTCACCTTCTTTTGTGAGTCTGAGAACCTGGTCATTACCGTCACTCTCCAACACCAGGCTTACAGAGGACTCCAGTGGGGGCAGCCACACTAGCACCTGCCTTCAGGGTGTTAGAAGCAGACATCACCACAATAATCTCAGATAAAGTAACATATTCACAATATCCTCTTCCTTTTCATTTTGTCTAACTCTTACTCTTCCTTCAAAGCCCAACTCAAGCCCCACCTCCTCCATGGAGACTTCCTGGATTGATCTAGCTCTTGACGAGCCCTCTTCGTGTTGCACCTGGTAGCTCCTCTTGCCTGCACGTGGACTGCATGCCAAGAGCTTAGTACAATGCCTAACAAGTGCTCAGCCAAAAGTAGTAAGAGTTATCATACCGTAATTCATCTGTGATGTCTGTTATGTCTCCTCAACTAGAATGTCAGCCCTGCAATAATAGGCTTCATATCTCCTGTTGCTCTCTTACCCCTGAGTGCCACATACATAGAGCGTATCCAGTACATATTTGTTGTTTTTGTTGATCGTCATCCCTCTTTGAGACTGGTGGGCTTTCTTCCCACCACCTACATTTACTGATACTCTGGAAATGCAGGGCTTCCTGCTTAATATTGGCATTTAAATTAGCTACCATCCTCCCACCTCCTATGAAGATGAGGAAAACGAGTTTCTCTTTGTGACGGAATAGTGTCCCTTTCCAACAATGACTTACAAAGGAAGGCCCCACAAGAACATAAACTAGACAAAATTCTCAACTGTGCCAGGGGAAAAGAGCTGAGACAAAATAGTTTTCTGGCTCCATCAGCACCAAAGGATCCTGTGTAATTCCCAGAAGATGCAAGACCTAGCAAAGGTATATTTAAATCCACTGTACACAAAAGTTGCCTATGTTTTGAGAAAGCCTCTAGGGAACTAGCTTTTGTATTATTTTCATAGAAATGAAAAATGCCAAGGTGCTTAACGAAAGAAGGGTTCTGTGGGAGCTGGAAGATCCACACGAACATTCAAAGGTATACACTGTGGAAACTAAAGAAATAGGAAGACATTGCATATACCGAAACAACATTTGATAATGCTTTATAGTTTATCAAGTATATGCATTTTCTTATATGCTACCTGTTCTGTGAGAGTGAGTTCCCATAGGCTTGGTATTAGCCTCAGTTGTCTTGCTCATTCCTGCATGAAACATGTTGATTAACAGTGTTGCTTTGTAACCATGGGTCTTAGAAGTTTCCAAATGGTTTGTACCAGCTTGCAAGCATTTCTTATTGATAACAGTGAGATTGATGATTTCCACCTGGTCTCCATGTGGACCTCGATGGGCTTTACCTCTGAGGCTGATTATATAGCAAGAATGTGCCTACAGAAAAAAAGAAAAAAATTCCAGCAGATATTCCATTGTTCCAAGGAATTTGTGCATATGTTGGTGGGTCCTGATCCAAGTAAGTGCATACTGCCATCCTTTAGAGAAAAGAGGACAACAAGAGCCTGCACTTGGCCTCTGCAGAGGCCGCCTTCAGCTGTCACGCATATCCTTGCCTTAATTTTGTTGCTATACTATACCTTTTTTCTGTACTAAAAGTATAGATTCGTAAGCATTGTCATTTAGGTCCTGTGAGTCTTCTTTATCAATAGAACCCCATTAAACAGCCACTGTTAATGTAGCACCTCAGCCCCGAGAGATGGAGTTGGCAGGGATCCCCAAATTAGTCAAGGGACCCACCCAAGGTCACACAGTCAAGTAATAGCAAAGCTAAAGCTTGAGGCAAGGGCTCTAATGCCAGATGCCTTGCTCTTTTCACAGCACTCCGATGTCTTTCATTACTGTTCTGATTAGGTACTAGAGCGAGTGAAGAGGTATTACTGAGTGATGTCTCAGGTGGGTCCTGTTTGTGCATTGAAAGCAGAGCTGTAAGGTTGAGCAGATGGCATCACCCCACACCCTGGACCCACATCACCACTTTGGTGTCAGAGGCCCAGGGTGGCCAGCTTCCTCCCCTCTAACTGAGGCTGGGGAGGCCTTAATCATCCCAACGCAGGATTCCCAGGGCGGGCTCCACTGGTCCATTGCTGGAAAGGCAGTGATTCAAGGGAAACGTGCGAGCACATCATGCATCCAGTTCTCAACCACAAGTAAGATGTGTCCGTGGGCTTGGTGACTGATACTAAATCTTTTGCTTGCTTTTTCTCTTTCAAAGTGTGTGCTCCAAGCAATTCTAATTTAATTCTTAATTAAGATGCATGTGTAAGTCAAATTCGATTAAAGCCTCCTTCCTGCTCTCTAGCACTCAGACCACCAAGAAAGCCTGGAAGACCAGCCTGGGAAGGAAATCACACAGTGTCGTAGGGAGAGCCACCTGGGCCTCTAGTCTTCCCTGCGCCGCTGATCAGCTGGGTGCCTTTGCGCACAGCACTTAAACTCATCTGTATAGCAAATGGGTTGAACACTTTGTGAATAGTGTATTTTATTAATTGCTCTATTTTTAGGGTGTGACCTTAGACACTTATTATTATTGCTATTACTACTGCTACTACTACTACTATTACTACTCCCTTTTTAATAGCAAGGAAGCTGGAAGAAGAGGGTATTGAACTAACATCAGGAGAGCTCAGGTTGGCTGCCCATTTTTATCATTACCTCCAGGGTGTCTGCTTTAAAGTTTTTAGGATTCAATAGCATGGCCCTGGCACACATGGCCCTATCTTGGGAGGAGAGACCACCAGAAGAAGAGAGAAATTTCCAGCAAGACTCTCAGCAGAAAGGCCATTGCCAAAGACAGTCCGGCTTCAGCCATATATGGAGCTGGCAGTTCCCACTGCAGTTTTCTTGAGCGGCACTGGATATATCCACTTCTTCCAAAATATCTCCCCAAAATGTGACCATTCAAGGAGGACTATGAGAAGCTCTATAAATTAAGGAGGCAGCCTGGAGCTGTCCCAGGAGTCAGATGCCTTGGACTGGAATGCTGGATCTTTCATGGAATTAGTCTCTCAGACCCAAGTCTTATCAAATTTATATGATCGATTCAACAAATCAATGGATACACTCCCTGCAGAGCGAGCTAGGAGCTGTATTGCTGTAGGCAATATTTGGGGAGCACAGCTTCTCTAGACTCCCCAGTTCTCCAAAAGAGATGCACTAAGGTTGGGGGCACAGTGATCTGCCCATTCAGGGTGAGGTTATGGAAAGCCCTGCGCCACATCCAGTTCATATTATAGCACAACTCTTTACATTGTTCCTCAAACAGCCTCTTACAGATCACGTCATCCAGATCCAACATCTGGGTTCCAGGTCCGATTTCTTACCAGCCCCCAGAGCCATGTAGCTGCAGTGTCCCCAGGTCCTAGATAATGGAGATGCATCACACATGCATGGTCGTGTGACAGGCATAGGGCAACTGCCTGCCTGCAGCAGGTGTGTGCAGTCTGTTACCTGAAAGATCCAGATGCAGCCAGCCAGGGCCCACCATGGCCTCTGGCTGACTGCATGATCTCAGGTGTGTGACGTGGCGACAGCAATGCTACATTGTAGGATTGTTCTGGGAGTCAGTGGGATGAAGCAGCTCGTGCAATGCCTGGCGAGGAGGTGCTTGGTAAATGCAAGTGGTTGCTTATTTTAGCTGATTCATTTGGGCTGGGCATTACCTTATCCCAGGCTACTCTTGAGGAAAACATAGCAAGTGCTATCTTTATCTTTGCTTCTTGACTGGAGGGGCGCAAGTCCCTGGGCAGCGGGGGAGAGCAAGGGGAAGAGTATGAGTGAGAAGCTGGGGTCCTGCGAAACAAGCCGCCAACCTTTCATTTCTCGTATGGCTGTCCCGGGAGGAAACACTCTCGTGAACAGTGCAGGGGGTGCCTGGTGACTGTCACTTGTGGGGAGAGAGCACGTGAAAGGAGGTATGCCTACAACACCCAACCCATGAGAACCACAGATTATTTTGTTCATTTCGAAAAACTATTCGGGGGAGCTTTTCATCTCTAAATATTCCAAGCATACTATTGTGCTCCTGGTTTTTAATCACAAAAATGCTATAATATTAAAGTCAATTTTAATAGATTAAAAAAGTTTATTCCTATTCACATTATCCAAAACTTCAGCTGTTTTGTATTTCTGAGTCCTTGCACAGTCCTTGTCCATAGAACTTGATAATTCTACGAGCAACAATAACTTATGCATTATGCATTTTAGTCTCTAAACGAAATAAGGTGATTTTAGATTTATAAAAGCTTGCATCAGTGAATGTGATTATATTTCAATTTTTCCCACATTTCCATGTATTCCTCTGCACTTCCCCCCTAACTGAAATAAAAACATCCTCCCACAATGGCCTGTTTGTTTCTAGAAATGTTATGCCTTTCAGTAGGACAGGTCCCTCTGCTGTCCCTATCCACCCCTGCGCCTCCTACTTTTCCAGGTTTTGTCCCCAGTGGCCGATGGTGGCCAAGATTGGGAAACTGGCTAGGAAGGAGGGCCTTCGTGTCAGTCGTGGCTCTGTTATCTACTTTTTGTTGTATTTCTTTCAGCTCATTTTCCTCGTCTGTAAAATGATATCATTGATACCTATCTGAGAGGTTGTTTGAAGAGTAAATAAGACAAAGGATTTTACATTATGCACTTACTTGAAACATTGGATAAATGGTCATTGTATTAGTCTCCAATACAATAGTCTTGTATTAGGGTTGCCGTACCACCGTTGGTGGCTTAAAGCAACAGCATATCACTGTCTCACAGGTCAGGAGACCAGAGTCTGAAATCAAGGTGATGGCAGGGTTGGCTCCTTCTGGAGGCTCTGAGGGGAAATCTGCTCCTCGCGTCCCTGCTATCTTCCGGTGGTCCTGTGCCATTCCTTGGCTTGTGGCTGCATCTCTCCAACCTCTGCCTCTGTTATTTCATGGCCTTCTTCCCTCGTGTGTGTCCTGTCTTCTTCTTATGAGGACACCAGTTACTGGATTTTGGGCCCCCCCAATCCAGTGTGACCTCCTCTCAACTAATTATACTTGCAAGGTACGTTCTGCAGTTCTTGGTGAACGTGAATCTTTTGGGGACACTATTCAATCCACTACAGTAACCATCATTATAGAAGCATGAGAGAACATGGTGTATTGTTCTCCTCCGTACTAGCAAAGTCTCGCAGTGTGTCCCGGAGACCTTAGAGCGGTCCCAGGGCTTTCCTGGAAGAAAAACACTTCCTCCTAAATTGCAAAATTCCCTGTCTGCAGTGCAGCCCAACATGCCCTCTCTGAGTCTCCTGTTTCCTCCTCTGTGAAACAGGAGTTCATTTATCAACCAAGAAGTACTGACTGACCTTCCACAGGATGCCCATAGCATCCAATAATAGCAAATAATTGTCCCTGAGATTGCTAGTGGGCACGGGAGATCGACCGTGACTTTGGAGTTCTCCCGTCATGCACACTCAATTTCAGAGGACCTCCTGGATCAAACACTGACACAGGGAAGCAAAACAAACTTTTGCAAACTGCTGGGCCTTTGCAAGAGAGAGGATGTCATTACCAAACTAGGTCCTTCGAGTGGGTTTTGGCTCCTAAGGTGTCACATTTCTCTTTCCCTGGCTCTTCACAAAGCCTGGGAGAAAAGAGAACGGAAGCAGGGGACAGGAAAAGGCAGCAGCTTTATTTACTGAGTGACAGAAGCAGATTGCGTGGTGGTTTGGTGGTGTTTGTTTTCTTGGCCCCCAGAAGGTCTCACATGCCCATTTTCAGCACTTGGCAGGAGCGTTTGTTCTTGGGGAGTGACCGGGTCCTCTCGTTGCCCTGAGCCACGAATTAAAGCCACAGACCAAGCTGTTGAGTTCCTGTTCCCAGCAGAAGGCTCTGTGTTCATGTTGTTTTGCATCCTTTTTAAATCCACAGGTCGAGAGGCGCTATACCTAACCCAGTTACCGGCTACAGGCAACGTGGCAGAGAATTCTCCACCTGAGACGTCAGTGCACAAGTTTTCTGTGAATTTATCAGCATCGCTGTCACCTGTGATCCCCGGGTTTCCCCTGATAATCAACTCAAGTCCCCTCACGGAAGCCTTCAGGGTCAATCGGCTGTCAGGCACTGATTTCGAGGTAAGCAGCCTCTTACCCTCTGCGGGAGTTGTCCGCAAAGACGTAATCCTGAGAATGGGGTAGGTGAGATTCTAGATCAGTGACAATTCCTCCCCTGTCTCTAGTTTAATCTTCCTTCTTGTAAGATCCAGAAGTTCTGTTTGAGGCATCCCAGAGCCCTCTGTGGTAGATGCCACTGTAGTCTCTGGCCCTTTCCCACTTAATACCGTCCACGTGAACCTTATGCTCAATTTGCACAAATAGAAGCCTGTTTCTTATTGCCGACAACCCTCACAGGCGTTAGTGTGCATTCAGCACTAAAGCCTTTTGGGTGGGGTAACTTGGTATTGGTCTCCTTCAGAGCCATGGCCTCACGAACTTGTGTCTGGTGCCTGCTTTTCTGCGATGCTGTGACTTTTCAGAAGGAAATCTAAGAGGAGACACTTAAAGGAAGACTGGCTCCCTTTAATAAAAATATAAGTCGAAATGTCCAGGCCTACTGTTTGAATGTTTCCTCTTGGATGATTCAGACCTGATCATGGACATTCAAGAGCCATGCCACCGCTGCTCTGTTTTCTTGTCATATGAGTCTTTCCCAAAGTTGTCACTTCCCCAGGGAAAGGACAAACCCACTCATTGCATGTTTCCTGCTGGGCACCTCAGAAGTCTTCTAAGCATGCCTTCAGGGTCCAGGTGTCTGGACCTACCTTTACTTTGGCATCTCCCACCCTCACCCCTTCCTCAACTGGCCTAGGACCTCCTGCAGTTCTCACCAGCCCTGCCACTGTGCCGCCTACCATCCCCGCAGGTCCTTGTGGGGCCCAGCGGGCTCAGGCCTGCTTGGTCTCGGCTCTCTTGCTTCTCTGAGGTTCATATACTAGTTGTTCTTAAACCTGGCTCATCATTATAGTCACTAGGGCAGCTTTTACAAAGTGTGCATATCTGGACCCTATGGGAGACCCAAGGAACCCACAGCTCGAGGCTATAGCCCCGGTGTCTCGTGTTCTCATCACCCCAGGGTGGGCCCTCAGCTATGCAAGGAGCACACACTCAGTCTCCATCTCGGCATCTGGGTGACATTCCCAGACCCCAGATGCTGCTTCTGTGACTTAACTGTGCTGTCTACCTACTTCCTTGACATTGGGCTTGTCTTTACCAACTGCTGCTCATATCCCATCAGCCCTGCTGAGTGTTTGCCCTTACAGAGCACCTTGTGTATGCTGGATGGAAGGACTTTGCATGTCTTTGCTCTTATAATCTTCAAATCACAAGGATTGTTTCTTCTTACTCATGGGGAAAATGAAACACAGAGAGGTTAAGCACTTTGCTCTAGGTTGCACAGCTAGTAGGTAGCTGAGCTTAGAACCCAGGCAGTATGGCTTCAAAGCTCTCATTTTTAAAAACTACTTTATTTGGATATAATTCATAGAGCATATAATCTCTTAAATTGTATAATTCAGTGGGTTTTATTATGTTCACAGAGTTGTACAATCTAATTTTAGAACATTTTCATCACCCCCAAATAAAATCCTGTATCCGTTAGCAATCACTCCCCTATTTCTTTATCCCCCTAGTCCCTGGCAACCAAAAATCTACTTTCTGTCTTTATGGATTTGCCTGTTCTGGACATTTCACATGAATGGAATTGTATGCTATGTGGTCTTTAGTGACTGGCTTCTTGCACTGAGCATAAAGTTTCAGGCATCACCTGTGTTGCCTATATCAGCCCTTTATTCCTTTTTATGGCTGAATAATATTTCACTGTGTGGATATACACATTTGGCTCATCCGTGCATCAGTTGGCAGGCATTTGGGTTGTTTCCACTTGGGAGTTCTCATTCCCAGCGCTGCCTTTGATGGTGAGGATGATGTGCCCCTTCGAATTTGCATAGTGGCTCCTAAGCACATTCACATACCTGATCTCCTGATTGTTACAGCTAACACCAATATTATTGCTATTAGAATTTTTTATTCCTATTTCAGATATAAGATAACAGAGAGACTGAGAGATTTGTCCACATAGGCATAAAAGATGAAATAAGAACTTAACTCAGTTATTTATTAACTGAGTTAAGTTATAACTTAACTTATTTCCAACCCCAGATTTTCTCCTTATTGCTGTGCTCGTCTGTTGCAGTTTTGGTGAGCTCCCAAATCTTTCTTCATGGGACCTGCCCTTCCCACATTCCATGTGACTCAAACAGGGCTGTCAGTCAAGGAAGAATTTCATTTTGTCTTAGCCCCTCAACTAATCTAGGCTCAAGTATTTGGTGTATTGCCTCAGTCCTGTGTTCTCCTGAGACCATAGCAGGCAGCTGCCCAGGATCCTGTGTTGGTACTGGGACAGGCCACAGTTTCACAAGTCCCAATGCTGTCCTTAAGAATTGGTTGTTGGTAGATGCTACCTAGGCACCTAAAAAAAAAAAAAACAGAAAAAGAAAAAGAATTGGTTGTTGGCTAAGAGTAGTGGCTCATGCCTGTAATTCCAGCACTTTGAGAGCCCAAGATGGGAGGATTGCTTGAGGCCAGGAGTTCGAGACTAGCCTGGGCAACATAGCAAGACCTTGCCTCTAAAAAAATTTTTTTTTAAATTACCAGTCTGTGGTGGCACATGCCTATAGTTCTAGCTACTTGGTGAGGCTAAGGTGGGAGGATTGCTTGAGCCTAGGAGTTTGAGGCTGCAGTGAGCTGTGATCATGCCACTGCCCTCCAGCCTGGGTGATAGAGTGAGACCTTGTCTAAATAAATAAATAAAAGAATTGGTTGCTTCTTCCCAGAAACTGCCCAACATTATGAACCATCCCTCCAAGAAGATCCTACTTTTCAACCCAAACTGCTCACAAGAGCCACTCCTGCTGCCTTCTGAACATGACAGTATCTGTGGCAGAACCTGGCTCCTTCTTGGGTAGCCTTGACACTCTGGTCGATGGCAAGTCTGGAGATGAAGTTGTTGGCCCTCTGAGCCAGAGGTCAGGTCATTGTTGGCCTTGTGACTCAGTTGTGCTTTCTGAGGGTGAGCTCCAGATCATGCAAGAGGCCGGGCTTTGGAACACAGCTGCTGAGACTTTGGGGGTGGTGGTGGTGAGGAGGAGGATTAATAGTAGTGATGATGATAATAACTCATATTTACGGAGGATTTACCATATGCCAGGAATTCCCCTAAACATTTTGTGAATTCATTTATTCAACCCCCAAACAACACTATGAAGTGCTTTACTGTTACTCTTTGAATAGTAAGGGTGGGAACACTGAGTCACGGGGGGGTTGGGCAAGTCTCCCAAGTTCACACAGCTAGGAGAGGGCAGACTGGAGAGCTGTGATCAGGCAGGCTGGCCCCAAGCGTCCTCGTTCGTCACCCCTGCGCTGTGTGGTTTGTACCGCCCAGCACGAGAGATGTCAGAGCCTCAGTCAGCCACTGCCAGAGCACCAGGCAGGAAGCTCTGAGAGTCAGGGAGGAGAGTGGGCCTGAGCACCCGGCAGCTGTGCAGAGAGGCGCTCTCCGAGGTCCTCTGCAGGCCGCTGTCTGCCCCTCTTTCACCTGCCCATCTTGGAGTCTGACTCCCCTCTTTTCCCATTTACTGCCGTGAGCACTGTGCTAATTTGCTCAGTCTTGTCCTGAACAACCTCAAACTTAACTTGCCTAAGGCCAAACTTAACTGTCTTTCACCCAAACTCAGCAGCCAGATTGCCTGCAACCAAATGGAGGCTCCACCACTCCCAGCTGTGACCTCAGGCGAGTTCCTTCCCTTCCCTGTCCTAGTTAGTCTCCTTCTATGTGAAATGAGGGAAGGTTTATCAGCCTAGGCTCATGGTGATGATTAAATGAAATACTTCCCAAGATGGCTTGCCAAGAGTCTGGTATGTGCCATTTAATAAATGCTGGTGAGAACAGCGACAAAAACAATTTTTCTATTTTTGTTGATTGCAACCCAATTCTTTTGGTTCAAGATATAACATTTTGGGGCCATTTTTTGGACTGTTCGATTTCCTTTCTCTAGGGTGTTAGAGCTAGTTCCCAAGGAGAGGGTGCTGGCAATTGGTAATATTGAGGCAAAGGATCTATCCTTGCAGGAGGGGCTCCAGGCTTAGTAGGAAGCTAGGGCATCAATCAGGAAACAGAGGGGACCATCTCTCCCGAAGTCCACCTGCTCTGGTGGACATCCATTCCTTAAACGGTTCTTGACTGCCTAGTGGTAACAGAAGTCACTATTTGCAGAGTGCCTTCTCAGTGCCAGACAGTGTTCTAAGTATTTTCCACATATTAGCTCATTTAATCATCGAGACAACTCTATAAAGAAGGTGTTATCACCCCCATTTTACAGATGGGAAAACTGAGGCACAGAAATGTTAAGTCACGAGAAGCCTGGGCCTGGAAGGCAGTCAGTCTGGCTCCGGGGTCTATGCTCTCGACCCCTGTGTCTGCTGCCTCTCACCTGCCCCGTGCGGAGCATGGAGACTGGGCCACCTCCCTTCGTGCGGCTCCCAGGCTGACCCTGTCCCCTAGCAGGCACAAGACCACCTCTTCCTCTGCTCAACCCTCCTGCACGGTTTCTCTCTCCACTGCGTGTACTCGTGCGCGTCTGTGGCTGTCTTCTCTTCTCTTCACTAATCTAGAACTTGCAAAGTCAAACGGCACCTACTACCTCCTCCATGAAGCCTTCCCCAACTACACACAGCTCACAGTGGACTTTTCTCCCCATGATTTTAGTACTCTGACGTAGCTTTTTGTTAGAATAACTTGTATTATACTTCAGCTGTTTAACGAGGGCAGGAATAATTTTCCTAATGACAATCACTTGGAGACAAGATCAGGCAAGGTAAGGTGATTTTCCCAAGGTCACTCAGAAGGGGTGATTTTCCCAAGGTCAGTGATTGGAAACAGGTCTGTCTGGAGCCACATGCTCTCTTCACTGTAGGATGCTGGACGTCCCAGCGCCTGGACCAGTTGTATTAATAACCAAAAGGGTCTATTAGCATAACTGAGGACATATGAGATTTAGTCCTTGATGTCCCAAAGGACTCTGGGCCTTCAGCGGGTTGCAGGGGCTAAGCTGGTGGCAGTGGAGGTGTCTACAGATGTGAGAGGTCGGCCGGGCGCAGTGGCTCACGCCTGTAATCCTAGCACTCTGGGAGGCTGAGGCAGGGGGATTGCTCGAGGTCAGGAGTTCGAAACTAGCCTGAGCAAGAGCAAGACCCCGTCTCTAATTATAAATAGAAAGGAATTAATTGGCCAACTAATATATATAGAAAAAATTAGCTGGGCATGGTGGCACATGCCTGTAGTCTCAGCTACTCGGGAGGCTGAGGCAGGAGGATTGCTTGAGCCCAGGAGTTTGAGGTTGCTGTGAGCTAGGCTGACGCCACGGCACTCACTCTAGCCTGGGCAACAAAGCAACACTCTGTCTCAAAAAAAAAAAAAAAAAAAAAAAAAGATGTGAGAGGTCACAGGTTGGCCTCTGGGTAGCTTCAGCAGGACCTTCCACCAGGGGCCACTGGTGTTCCCGCTGTCAACAGCTCTAGATTCTGGTGACGTCTCTCTGGCCTTGGTTCTTGATGTCTCTCTCCTACATCTCCAAAATACAGTGCAGAGGACAAAACCTTCTGACAATGGAAGAATATGTGGAAAGGCACAAAAAAGTGAACAGTCTGTTGATTAAGTAAACACCATTCCTTATTTATGCAGATGTATCCTTCTTCTCCTGTTCATTCTTGGGCATGGCCTGGAGAAAATCAGAATGGAGTAATTTGGCAATCCCAGGGAAGCACAGCATCCTTTCCTAACAATGAGAAAATCCAACTATATCGAAGGTGGCCAAGGGACTTTCCCAGGAGCCTAGCCCCAAGTAGTGACAAGTTTTTCAATTCCATCTCCAGCCAGCTGCAAATGGTGTCTCCTGAATATATTTCTTTCCTATGAAAAGCAGCCTCCCATGCAGTCCCTTTAGTGCAGCGGCACAGGGCTTATGCTGGGAGGACAGTGAATGGAAGATGGTCTCCAGGATGCTGGTTGCTTCCTTCTAGAAATAATCCCTTTGCAAAACGCATG